>NC_044309.1:33749815-34058981 GCF_007474595.2 Lynx canadensis | reverse complement strand
GTTCACAGTAAAACTGAGGGAAAGGTACATAGATTTCTCATATACTCTCTGTCTTTAGATATGCATAGCCTACCCATTATCAAAATCCCCCACCAGAGGGGTACATTTGTTGTAACTACATTGACACATCATTATTATCCACATAATTTATCTTACAGTTCATTTTTGGTATTGTACCTTTATGGATTTTGACAAATATATAATGATATGCATTAATCATTATGGTATCATATATTTTCATTGCTTTAAAAATTCTCTGTGCTCTGCTTATTTATCCTCCAACCCCTAGCAACCACAGATCTTTTTACTGTTATTACTGACTCTGTAATTTTGCCTTTTCCAGAATGTTGTATAGTTAAAATCGTACACTACATAACTTTTTCAGATGGGCTTCCTTCACTTAATAATATGTATTTAAGATTTCTTCATGTCTTTTCATGACTTGATAGCTCATTTCTTTTTAGCACTGAGTAACATTCCATTGTGTGAATGTACCACATTTCATTTATCCATTCACCTACTGAAGGAAATCTTGGTAGCTTCCAAGTTTGGCCAACTGTAAATAAAGCTGCTATAAACAACAATGTACAGGTTTTTATGTAGGGTAAATACCACAGAACATGACTGCTGGATCATATGCTGAGTATGTTTAGTTTTGTAAGAGAATGTCAAGCTCTCTTCTAAAGTGGCTGTACCATTTTGCATTCTTGTTAACAATGAATGAGAATTCCAATTGCTCCACATCCTTGTCAGCATTTGATGTTGTCAATGTTCTAAATTTTGGCCATTCTAATAGGTGTGCAGTGGTATCTCATTATTGTTTTAATTTGCATTTCCCTGCAATGATGATGTGAAACATCTTTTCATACACTTATTTGCCATCTGTATACCTTCTTTGGGAGATGTCTGTTAAGGTCTATGGCCCATTTTTTAACTGGATTGTTTGCTTTCTCACTATTGTATGTTAAGCGTTCTTTGTATATTTTGGATAATAATTCTTTATCAGATGTGTCTTTTGCAAATATTTTATCCCAGTCTGTGGCTTCTCATTCTCTTGGTACTTACTTTTGCAACTAGAAGTTTTTAATTTTAACAAACTCCAAGGTATCAATTATTTCTTTTATGGACTGTACCTTTGGTGTTGTATCTAAAAACTCATTACCATACTCAAGATAATCTAGGTTTTCTCCTACATTATCTTCTAGGAGTTTTATAGTCTTGTATGTTAACATTTAGCTCTGTTGCCTATTTTCAGTTGATTTTTTTTTAATTTTTTGCTTTTAATCTTTATTTATTTTTGAGAGAGAGAGAGACAGAGTGAGAGCAGGGGAGAAACAGAGAGAGAGGGAGACACAGAATCAGAAGCAGGCTCCAGGATCTGAGCTGTCAGCACAGAGCCCGATGCGGGGCTCGAACCCACAAACCATGAGATCATGACCTGAGCCGAAGTTGGATGCCTAACCAACTGAGCCACCCAGGTGCCCCTTCAGTTGAGTTTTTGTGAAAGGTATAAGGTCTGCATCTAGAATCTTTTTTTTTTTTTTTTTGCATACAGATGTCCAGTTGTTCCAGCACTGTTTTTTGAAAAGACTGTCTGAACTTATTGTATTGTCTTTGCTCCTTTGTTGCAGATCACTTGACTGTATTTATGTAGGTCTATGTCTGTGCTTTCTTTTCAGTTCTATTGATCTGTTTGTCTTTTCTTTCATCAATACCATACTGTTTTGATTATTGTAGCTTTATAATAAGTTGTGAGATCATGTAGCATCAGTCTTTTGACTTTGTTTTCCTTCAATCTTGTGTTGGATATTCTGGGTCTTTTGCCTCTCCAAATAAATAAACTTTAAAATCAGTGTGTCTAACCTCTTTTTTTTTTTTCTCCCCTCCCCCATGGACTTCTGTTAAGTTTCTCAAAGAGGTTAGAGATGGAGAGAGCCAAAGCATAAGAGACTCTTAAAAACAGAACAAACTGAGGGTTGATGGGGGGGGGGGGGGAAGGAGGGGAGAGTGGGTATGGGTATTGAGGAGGGCACTTTTGGGATGAGCACTGGGTGTTGTATGGAAACCAATTTGACAATAAATTTCATATTTAAAAATAAATAAATAAGTAAATAAACATTAAGAAATGACTAGCACAGAAAAAAAATCAGTGTGTCAATATCTACAAAATAAATTACTAGGAATTTGATCGGGATTACATTGAGTCTGTAGATCAAGTTGGGAATAATTGACATCTTGAAAATAGAGTCTTTCTATCCATGAACGTGGAAGATCTCTCCACTTATTAGTTCTCCTTTGATTTCACTATCAGAGTTTTGTAGTTTTCCTCATATAGGTCTTGTACATATTTTGTTAGATTTGGGGATCCTAATGTAAGATATAAGCGTTTTTAAGACCTTCTAATCCTCCTCTCTGGTGGGGATTTCTGAATCACTGGCTGCTGCACAGGGCATGCATAATCCTATCCACTGATACCTTTCCCAGTGTCTGGTGTGCCCACAGCTGGCATTTGGCATTTATATTGTTTATCTCATAAACGCTTTAGGAAATTGAAGTTAGCTGTTTTCAAAGTTTTTCTGTTTGTTTTATTCAGAAAAACATGACATTTATTATTTTTAAATGCTCTATAAATAGCATGGCCCCTGCACAAGGATAACATGCAAATTTGTGAAGCATTCCATATTTTTAAAAAATGATCTACAAGCAAGAAATAGTAAAACATTAGTCTTTAAGAAGAAAAAATTTAAGACAGAAGTGGTAAGCTTTCCAAGGTCTTATAGTAAGTCAGTGATGCTGGAACTTGAAGCTTATTCACTATTGACTCTGATGGTGGCCTCAGTCCCATCCTGTTATAGAAAAGCTGCCTTTGGGGCGCCTGGGTGGCGCAGTCGGTTAAGCGTCCGACTTCAGCCAGGTCACGATCTCGTGGTCCGTGAGTTCGAGCCCCGCGTCAGGCTCTGGGCTGATGGCTCAGAGCCTGGAGCCTGTTTCCGATTCTGTGTCTCCCTCTCTCTCTGCCCCTCCCCCGTTCATGCTCTGTCTCTCTCTGTCCCCCAAAAAATAAATAAACGTTGAAAAAAAAATTAAAAAAAAAAGCTGCCTTTGATTTCCTTCTGATCCCTGCATTTTATTTATTTTTTATTTTTTAAGTTTATTTATTTATTTTTGGGAGAGAGGGAGAGAGAGAGAGAGAACACACTAGCGGAAGAGGGGCCAAGAGAGAGGGAGAGAATCCCAAGCAGGCTTCATGCTGTCAGCACAGATTGTGTGGAGCTCAATCCCACAAACCATGAGATCATGACCTGAGCCAAGATCAAGAGTCTTACACTCAACTGACTAACCACCCAGGTGCTCCAGATCCTTGCATTTTAGTTCAGTGTTTAACACTAACTGGATGATTAGATAAATTTAATAATGTTGTCAAAGGGGGTTGTGCTTGGATGATGAGAACTTCTGAAGAAAAGCAACTAGAGTAATAGAACTTTCAAAGGGATGGGAGATAAGGCTGCTTGATGTCACTGATGATCCGCCTAGTGAAATGTGAGGAAAGCCAGGCTAATGCTGACTCCATTCTTCCTTGGCAGAAGATGGCAAAAGACGGAGGACATGTAGGGGAGGGTGGGTACAACACTGACTGGAATGTCTTCAAGCTACTCATTCATTCATTCATTCATTCATGCATGCATTTGTTCATTTAAAATAAGCTTTATGCCCAATGCAGGGCTTGAACTCATGACCCTGAGGTTAAAAGTTACATGCTCTACCAACTGAACCAGCCAGGAGCCTCATCCAAGCCTTTTAAGCATTTTTTATTCCCCCATAGAAGAAGTTAGGTGTGGCAGGGTGAAAGGTGGATTATTTTTGACTATTTAAAAATTTACCTTGTAAATCCAGATTATACTGAAAGGTTTTTGCTCTTGGCTACAGGGCTAAAGGATGTTGCAAAATTAATGGGAGTGGATACATTATGGTAACAGATCTTTCATAAATTATCTTATTGGGCTATGTTAGCATAAATTTCCAAGTATAAAAACCTAATATTTAGCACTGATTTCACTAAAAGGAGTATAAGACTGATATTTCATCAGGAAGTTTTAGTTAACATACAGAATTTGGGAACTGAATTTATTGCAGCTAAATTGATGAATACCTAAACTTTGTTGCAGTTTTTCTCTTTCACAGCTTTTCTTTTTCATTATGCAAAAGTAGAATGTCTATGAATGAAGGTATCCACCATGTTGTTTTCAGAGTTTAATTTCTGTAAGGGAATGCCTGAGGTTCAAAGTTGAAATCCACACATTTGAACACAGAATTTATGTATTAGAGTTCTTCAGAAAAAAATATAATGTGTGTGTGTGTGTGTATAATAAGAATTAGCTCACAGAGTTATGGAGGCCAAGCAGTCCTATGATCTGCCATCTGTAAGTTGGATAGACATAAAGCGCATGGTATAATTCAGTTGGAGTCTGAAGGCCTGAGAACCGATGTCCGAGGAACTCTCATGTCTGAGGGCAAGAGAGGATAGATGTCCCAGCTCATGAACAGAGAGAGAATTTGCCCTTCCTCTGACTTTTTGTTCTATCCAGATCTTCAACAGATTGGGTGACACCCATACACATTGATGAAGTAGATCTTTGCTCAGTCTACTGATTCAAATGCGAATCCCTTCTACCAGACATACCCAGATATGTTTTACCAGCTATAAGGCAACTCTTAGGCCAGTCAAGTTGGCACATTAAATTAATACTCACAATTTATTTCAGCAAGTTACCCCAGAGTGAAAGTGATCACTCCATTCTTTTTTCCCTCCTTCTCAGCCTTTTACCAGCTGGCCATTTGAATTTATACAAGACATATTGAAATTTCTTGGGACCCAGGAAATCATTCCCTGCCCCTTTATTATTTTACAGATGAGAAAACTGAGGCTTAAAGAGGAGAAATGACTAGTTCAAGACCACATTGAATTTTATTAGTGATCTTGAAGTCTGAAAAGATTATAGAAAGCCAGGAAAGATAGCTAACAGAAATAGATTGAAATCTATTTCTAATATGTAGATAACAATATAAATATTAAAAATGGTCTGCCTGGAATGATAGACTAAAACCAGTAAGTAGAGATTTAGCATCAATAAATGATATAATGATCATACTTTTGGTTGAAAAATCTATTGCATGGTACAGGCTTGTTTTGACTAAAGTTCATGTGAAACAATATGGTGAAGCTAAGTCAACTATATAAAAGCCGTGAGAAATAGCTGCTGAAACAGATGATGCAACTTCTGGGGCTATACTAATAGTCAGAGAGTGATCTGATGTTGCAGGGAGTATATGGCCTGGGAAACCTGGTGTTGGCCAGTTCATATTTGTAACACTATGTGTGGTACAGGGCACAATGTTCTGAGAAGGAGCTTGTCAACTGGCATTCATCTGCCAGAGGATAATGAGGGTTCTGAGCTCTGTTCCACAGGATGAAAGGCCACAGCAGCTAGGAATGTTTAGCTTTGAGACTTCTGAAGGACACAATAACTGCCTTCAAATATCTCATGGGCTGTCAAATGAGGAAGAGGTATGTGGCTTGTTCTATGTCACTCAAATGGCAGAAGCAGGATCATTAAGGATGATGGTTTATGTGAGATGAATTTCTTCTCTAAGATTTTCCAACATTGCTGACTCTCAACAGAAATGGTCTGTAACTGTGCTCAAGAAAATGCTGGGGTCCATGTCTCAGAGATCTTCCAGGAGGGTACTACTCTGAAAGAAAAGTTGAGTTCATGACTTCTAAGTTCCCCTTAACTCAAAGATTCTGTGAGCCTCCAAGGGTCATTTCTTTTGTACTGCTATTTCACTCTGCTAGATAATGTTTTAATATTTTTGATCTTCTGATTTCTAAAACAATTCAGAGTGGTTTGTAATATCAGAATATATGTTTTTTAAAAAGCAAACAAAACTTTTAATGAAAAATTGAATCCAGAAGGACCCTTGGGAAAGAGTGAGCTGCTACAGAATTTGGGCATTAAATTAAAGTCTGGGCAAATAGAGAAATTATGATGTAGATTCTGTACTTTTATCAGTATTAGTGTTGACCTTGACTTCCTAATGGGATTATAAGATCCAGAATGACAGGGAACAGATCTTTACTTCATTTTAACTTCAATAACATCTATCAGAATATTTTATACAGAATAGGTACTTAGTGGGGCCCCTGGGTGGCTCAGTTGGTTGAGCGTCTGACTTTGGCTCAGGTCATGATCTTGCAGTTCATGAGTTCGAGCCCTGGGTCAGGCTCTGTGCTGACAACTCAGAGCCTGGAGCCTGCTTCAGATTCTGTGTTTCCCTCTGTCTCTGCTCCTCCTCTGCTCACACTCTGTTTCTGTCTCTCTGTTTCCTTCAAAAATAAATAAGCATTAAAAAAACAAAAGAATAAGTACTTAGTGTGTTTTGAATGACTTGCCTTTCTTAAAGGTAGAATAGGACTTATTTTTTCCTTTATATTTTTCCTCAGGGTCTGGTAGAAGAAGTGTCCTGGTTAGGCTATAAGTCATAGTTCTGAAGCTATATTAGCTTGTTCCAATGGGGTAGCCTGACCTTGGCCTACAGTAAGCCCTGACTGCCATAATTACATCTACTGGTGACGGTCATAATTACATCTACTAGTAACTCTTCATGTTTCTAGAACAAATTTCTGTCTTAAATGCATTGTGCTGTAGACTATAGCTGCTCTAGGACACTGGCTTCATTTCCACTGTAGTTCTCCATTGTACCTGGTAGTAACAGTAACCAACATTTGTATTTCATTAACTTAGAGCACAAGCACTCTTCTAGGTGTTTGTTTTGTCCTACTTACTGCTGTATCAAGTAGTTACTCCTTTTAGTTCCATGTTTGGAAATGGAGGTGGAGAAGTTAAGTGACTTGCTCAAGGTCACAAGTTAGTAAGTGGCAGAGCCAAAATGTGAACCTAGCATTCTGGCTACAGATTTTGTGCTCCTAATCACTATGTCCTTCTATTTCTCACCGAGATGTCTAAGTGCAATGTGTATTTAATCAAGATGCTAAGGGACCAAAGTCCAAGCAAGTTTGTCTTCTTGGTGACAGGACACCAGGTGGTAAAGAGTTTCCTCTGCCCCTCCTCTCTCCATTGTTCCTTTTGTTCCCTGGAGACCAGCTCAGAAACCTCCCCACTGTATTTCCTTCCCCACCCCAGTTTTCTGGGATTGGCTGCTCTCCAACTCTGCTTCCAACTCTGCTCCCAACTCTGCGTGGCTCAGGGCTTTGGAATGAAAGACGAAAGACTGAGCTCCTTAGAGTGACTCACATCTGTTTGGAGCAGTTATAGCCTGTTTTTGTGCCACTTAGCAATTCTTCCTCCCCAGATCCAACCCTTCTCCATTTTCCTAAAAATGCCAGATGGTATATACTTATTTTTAAGTCAATGTGAATTTTAATATACTTAGCTTTGGAGAATTTATTAACACTTTTCCTGTTTCTTCACCAACCCCCCTCCCCCAGGGGATAATTAGAATCACCCCATGATATTGCAAAACAGGAAAACCTGGGTAGCTGCTCAAGGGCATGGTGTTGCAGAAATGACTCTTCACCTCTGACCTACTGGTAGATGTTTAATGGGAACTTTCTGATGATGACATCCCAGGTCAGGTGGTGATAGGGCTAGGACCAAGCCCTGCTATGGCTTTGTTGAATCCAGGGTGGAAGGGGGACAGATCTGTGCCTGGCATCTCTTTCTTCTGTTCCTGTTAGACACAGCTAAGCCCAAGGGTAGGAAGAGGGTGTGCCCATGGGAACTTCATTTATGCAGTTTCCACACAGCTAGAAGTCAGCCCCTTTCTTTCAATCTAACCAGCCAAGTCACTGGCACCAAACACACTATCTGAAGTTGTGTAAATCCCCATATCAGTGAATGTTCTCTATTGTAGGAGGCCTCTTGGGGCTGAAGAGTTGGGAGAGGCTCCCAGGCTTGAAGCAATAAATGAGCAAGTCAACAATCTTCTCTACCTGGACACACTGAGCCTACATGCCTGGAAACAGCCAATATTCTACCATGGACTTAGTCAAATCCACTGAGACAAAAGCCAGATGGAGTACAAACATAAGGGATCACTCATAGAGCACTGTGATCTTCCACCCCTGTCTGGACCTGTTACAGGTAGCAGAAAGAGGAAGGATAAATGAACACCAAGGATACTTCAAAAATGTCTTTAGACCTAAACTAAAACAAGAAAGCCTAAGTTTGAGTTCCAGTTATACCACCTATTAATTGTGTAACCTTGAGCAAATCAACTTCTCTAATGCACATATTTCCTTATTTGTCAAATAGGAATAGAAATACCAGTTCCCCTCATTTTGCAGGAATATGTGAGGATCAAATGACAATGCACATGAAAACACTTTGTAAATTCTAATAGTCCTATGGAAGGGTAAAGGATTATTATAAATTCTTATTTATTTTAGTTATAAATAATAATAGTTTTATCAGTTTGTTCCTTTATTTGATTTTTTAAAAGTATAGTTGACACACAATGTTACATTAGTTTCAGGTGTACAGCATAGTGATTTGATAAGTCTATTCATTATGCTCTCCTCGCTACAAATGCTACTCAATTTTTGATCAGAACTATGTAAATAGTAAAGTGGAGAGCTTCAGTCTTCTGTCACTTTCTATTCCTTGTTCTGATCCAGGGAGGCTGCCAGGGGGCTGTGTTTGGTAGGTGCAATGCAGACTTGCAGGTAACATAAGAAGTATGGAAGAGGCAAGTACTTGTATATTCATCATAGTAAGGGAATAGAGCCAGACAGAATTCAGAGTCAGTGGAGGAGATCAGTCTTGGTCACAGTTGTAGAACCACTCTAGACAGAGTTGACCATCAGGTGATGTGTTAGTGTGAAGCAAAAGGTAATCTCAAGCACAGTTTGAAGTCAAGACAGATATAACATAGAGGTCCTTTGACAAGGTCTCCCTACAGAGTGGGGTTTCCTAACCTGGGCTGCTCAGAAAACCCTGGTCACTTCCACTCTGGACCTTGACAGCCTGAAATAAACCAGAATTCCCATGAGGGAGGATTCTTGCCTGTCTGCCCAATAGTCTTCAGTATCACTGTCTACATGAAAAGCTATGCCCCCCGGCAGACTTAGAATCTTCTTGTGTAACCACAACCCCCAAGGGTTTGCAGTTCAGATTCCTAAGGAGGTAGCATTGACTCATTGAAAGGAAAGCTTACATTTCTGATATCAGAAACTTCATCCTTAATGAATCCTGACTGCTTTTTGGGTCTGGAGTAAGAGTTCCAGCAGTAAGATGACGTTGTTACCCAGGCTAACCCCTAAGAGAGATGCTTGAGGAAAAGAAAATCAGGAAGCTCAAAGGAGAACAGTGCAGAGGGTTCAAATCATTCCAAAACTAGCCTATCAACCCTGAGATAGTTAAGCATAATGGATAACTAAGGATAGAACCCAGGATCTTGGCTCCCAAACTAATATTTGCCTGTTCCAAGAGGTGATTTTGTAGACTGAAAAAAAACAAAACCAAAACCAAAACCCTACAAATGATTTTCCAAAGAAGTTTGTTGAGATTTAATACTTTGAGTAAAGAACTTAATAAATGAAGACTCTGGTCTTCCTGAAGTATCCTAAATAAGAAAAATAAACCCTCAGTTGATTAGTTTTTGGCTTAGGTCAGGGGTTACAAATTGTTCATGGGCCATGTATGGTCAGAAGGTGTGTTTTGTTTTATCATTTTGTTACACCAGTGTTTTAAGGGCAATTTAACAGACACTGGGGGTTATCTGGTTGAAACATACCCTATGGACACTTAATAGGACTAAGAAAACAGTGACAGCAGGGCCTCTGATTGGGCACACCAGAGTATTTGATGAGAGAGCTGAGTTTATAATCTAGTTTGAGGAAATGTGATGCATTCACATGGAGGGAACTAACCCTAACTGTGAGACGCAGATGGCCAGTGGAGGTTGAATGACGGGAACAAGGACCAGAAGAGTTCTGAAGAAGGGGAACTCACTCTTACCTGGGTGGTGAGAGAAGGCTTTTAGGAGGAAGGGAACTGACACAGTGTTTGGAAATGAGGGTGTTGGTATAGAGCTGTATTCTGGGGTAGGAAATGAACAAGCTGAGACTTGGAGGCAGGAAATCTCCAGGTATATTCAGAAGACAAAAGGCAGGCTGAGGCAGAGAATTTGAGTTGGGGAGAAATGGGAGATCTTGAATGAAGAGAAGTAGCAATCCTGTCTCTGAGTCTAAAACTTATGGAATTAAATGTCTCATCATTAAAAGAATGGTCTTTGGGGGTAAGAGACAAAGGCACCTGGTAGCCAGAAGCATCGGCTGCCTGTGGCTTAGCTCCCCTGGTATCCATCTCTCCTCTCTATTGCTGAGCTACCTATAGGGATCCCCCACTCAATTCCCTCCTTGGGAGACAGATACCTCAGCCTGGTTAATCAGACAGTGGCTAATGGGGATTATCATCCCCATCAGCAGGGTGAGGGGACTGTGAAGAAGGCTGAGAGTGGCAAGATTATGGCTGACATCATGATGTAGCTGGAGGGCTGCCAGCAAGGATGTGCTCACTTTGCTTTTCTTCTTGCCCAGAAACGCAGTTAAATGTCAGCTCAAAGCCCTAACTTCCCCACATCCCTGCCTAATACATACACATACACACTGTTATATACCAACCTCTGTAGATGCACTGTCCCTCATGTGTGGCTATCAGGCATACCATACACATAAGCAGATATATAACCTGAACAAGCAGATTTAAACTATACACATACTTATACAAAAGCATATACAGTATATATGTATATATAGAAAAGTCTATATATATATTTGCTTGGATTCTTTTTCAGAATACTGAAAGTCAGAAGCATGGTGTCACATAAGGAAGATGAAGCCTTCAAATAAATCTGCAGCCCCTCCTGGTATTTTATTTGGTCTAGGAAAAACCTTTGGGCTCCCTGTGCCAACCCCTCCATTCCCTCTCCCTCCTGGGATTTCTAGGACCACCATTTGCCACTCCTCTCTCTGTCCTTGTTCTCTAGTCCTCATCTGATTGGCTAACACAGTAGGCATTCCATATTTTGATGACCTCTTTGTGACATGCAGGGAGAAGAACTGATCTTGTTCATGGCAGGTTTAGCTCACAAGCCTATCTTCTACTTGTTTCCTTGCAACATCATTTAGCTACTGCATCTGTTAGCCACCCCTTCACTCAGAGGTGAGAAGCTCTTCCTTCTTTATTCTACCACAGGATCTCCCTTGACCTAATGAAAGCCTGTGAACTCCAACAGGCAGACCAGAGAACCTTCCTATTTTATAGAGAAGACCTCAGTTTTCCCCCAAAGCTCTACTATGGAGTGACCTACTTGGCAAATCACTTTGTGAGAAAAAGTCATTAAATCCTCATTTCTATGTGTCAAAGCATGATTTTTCTGTAGCAACTTTCCTAGAGGTGATGTATCAATATTTATGATATATTTGTTATGAATACGGTGTACGGATATAAAACAAAAAGAATATGGTGCTCATTCCCTCTAGGAATTCACATTTTCACTTAGGAGACACATCCAAAATATATATCTAATTTGTCCACTTTTTTCAACTCTTCTGGTATAAGCCACCATCATCTTTTTGCTTGGACCTACCAAACACTTAATCTTTTCTTTCCCTTGAATTCATCCTGTAGAAAAAGTGATGGCTTTTTTTTTCTTTTTTAATTGTGGTAAAATATATATAACATACAACTTACCATTTTAACTATTTAAAAAATTGTGGTAAAAAACATAACAAAATTTACCATTGTAAACACTTTTAAGTGTATGGTATAATAGTGTTAACTGAATGCACATTGTTGTAAAACTGATCTCCAGTACTTTCCATTTTGCAAAACTGAAACTCTGAACCCATTGACTCCTCAACAACTCCTCATTTCACCCTTCCCCCAGATCCTGGCAACCACCATTCAACTTTCTGTTTTCAGAAATTCAACTACTTTAGATACCTCATATAAGTGAAATCAAGCAGTATATATTTTTCTTTTTCTGTGATTTGCTTATTTAACTTAGCATGATGTCCTCAAGTTTCATCCATGTTGTAGCATATGACAGAATTTCCTTCTTTTTTTTTAATGTTTATTCATTTTTGACAGAGAGAGAGAGAGAGAGAGAGAGAGCGAGCATGAGCAGGGGAGGGGCAGAAAGAGAGGGGGAGACACAGAATCTGAAGCAGGCTCCAGACTCTGAGCTGTCAGCACAGAGCCTGATGCGGGGCTCAAACCCGCGAACTGTGAGATCATGACCCAAGTCAAAGTCAGACGCTCAACCAACTGAGCCACCCAGGCGCCCCCAGAATTTCCTTCTTTAAGGAATTTCTTTCCTTTAAGGCTGAATAAAACTCCATGATATGTATATATTTTTTCTTTATCCATTCCTCCATCAATGGACATTTAAGTTGCTTCCATCTCTTGGCCTTTGTGGAAAATGTTGCAGTGAACATGGGTGTACAAATATCTTTTTGAGATTGTTTTCAATTCCTTTGGGTGTATACTCAGAAGTAGGATTGCTGGATCATATGGTAGTTCAATTTTCAATTTTTTTTTAAGAATCTCTGTATTGTTTTCCACAGCAGCTGCACCATTTGACACTCCCATTGACAGTTCACAGGGGTCCAATTTCTCCATGTCTTTGCCAACACTTATTTTCTGCTTTTTTCCCCTCCTTTTAAAAAAATTATTTATTTAAATTCAAGTTAGTTTACATACAGTGTAGTTTTGGTTTCAGGAGTAGAACCCAGTGATTCATCACTTACATATAACACCCAGTGCTCATCCAAACAAGTGCCCTCAATGCCCATCACCTATTTAGCCTATCCCCCCCACCTCCCCTCCAGCAACCCTCAGTTTGCTCTCTGTATTTAAGAGTGTCTTATGGTTTGCCTCCCTCTCTGTTTTTATTTGTTTTTATCTTATTTTTGCTTCCCTTCCTCTATGTTCATCTGTTTTGTTTCCCAAATTCCACATATGAGTGAAATCATATGATATTTGTCTTTCTCTGACTTATTTCGTTTAGCATAATATACTATAGCTCCATCCATGTTGTTGCAAATGGCAAAATTTCATTCTTTTTGGTCACTGAGTAATATTCCATTGCATATGTGTATATGTGTGTATATATATATATATATATATATATATATATATATTCATTAGTTGATGGACATTTGGGATCTTTCCATAGTTTGGCTATTGTTGATAGAGCTGCTATAAACATTGGGGTGCATGGGTCCCTTATCCAAATCAGTATTTGGATAAATACCTAGTAATGCAATTGCCTAGTCATAGGGTAGCTCTATTTTTAATTTTTTGAGGAAACTCCATGCTCTTTTCTAGAGTGGCTGCACCAGTTTGCATTCCCACCAGCAGTGCAAAAGTGTTCCCCTTTCTCTGCATTCTCACCAATATCTGTTGTTTCCTGAGTTGTTAATTTTAGCTATTCTGATAGGTGTGAGGTGAGTATCTCATTGTGATTTTGATTGGTGTTTTCTTGATGATGAATGATGTTGAGCATCTTTTCATGTAATCTTTTAGCTATCTGTATGTCTTCTTTGGAAAAGTGTCTTCTGATCACTTTTTTCACTGGGTTATTTGTTTTTTGGGTGTTGAGTTTGGTAAGTTCTTTATAGAGTTTGGATACTACCCCTTTATCTGATATATCATTTGCAAATATCTTCTTCCCTTCCATCAGTTGCTTTTTAGTTTTGTTGGCTATTTCCTTCACTGTGCAGAAGCTTTTTATCTTGAGGAGATCCCAACAGTTCATTTTTGCTTTTGTTTCCCTTGCCTCCAGAGACCTGTCAAGTAAGAAGTTGTTCCAGTTGAGGTCAAAGAGGTTGCTGCCTGTTTTCTCCTATAGGATTTTGATGGTTTCCTGTCTTACATTTAGGTCTTTCATTCATTTTGAGTTTATTTTTGTGTATGGTGTAAGAAAGTGTTCCAGGTTCATTCTTCTGCATGTTGCTGTCCAGTTTTCCCAGTACCATTTGCTGACGAGACTATCTTTTTTCCATTGGATATGCTTTCCTGCTTTGTCAAAGATTAGTTGGCCATATGTTTGTGCATCCATTTCTGGGTTCTCTTTTCTGTTCTGTTGATCTATGTGTCTGTTTTTGTGCCAATACCATACTGTCTTGATGATTACAGCTATGTGATACAGCTTGAAATCCAGAATTGTGATGCCTCCATGTTTGTTTTTCTTTTTCAACATTACTTTGGCAATTTAAGGTCTTTTCTGATTCCATACAAATTTGAGGATTGTTTGTTCTAACTCTGTGAATTCCCTCCCTTTTAGATGGTGGTTATCCTAGCAGGTATGAGGGGATATCTCATTGTGGTTTTGATTTGCATTTCCCTGATCATTAGTGATGCCGAGTATCTTTTCAGGGGCATGTGTTTTTGATCATTTGAATATATTCTTTGGGGGAAATGCCTACTTAAGTCCTCTGCCCACTTTAATTTTTATTTATTTTATTTTTAATTTATTTTTATTAATTTCTTTAATGTTTATTCATTTTTGAGAGAGAGACAGAGCATGAGCAGGGAGGGGGCAGAGAGAGAGGGAGACAGAGAATCTGAAGTAGGCTCCAGGCTCTGAGCTGTCAGAGCCCAATGCAGGGCTCAAACCCACAAACCATGAGATGAGATTATGACCTGAGCTAAAGTCAGACATTTAACTGACTGAGCCACCCAGGCACTCCCTCTGCCCATTTTTAAATCAGGCTGCTTGTTTTTTGGTTGTTGAGTTATAGGAGTTATATATATATATATATATATATATATATATATACACACACACACACATATATATATATATGGCATTAACTCCTTATCAAATATGTGATTTGCAAATATTTTCTTCCATTCCATACGTTGCTTTTTCACTCTGTTGATTGTTTCCTTTGATGCACTGAAGTTAAATTTAATGTAGTTCCATTTGCCTATTTTTGCTTTTCTTGCCTGTATTTTTGGTGTCACATACAAGAAATAATTGCCTAATCCAATGTCATGAAGTTTTCCCTTGTGTATTTTTTCTAAGAGTTTTGTAGTTTTTGGTCTTACAGTTAGGTTTTTAATTCATTTTGAATTGATTGTTGCATATTGTGTAAGGTAAGGGTCCACCTTCACTCTTTGGCATGTGGATATCCATTTTCCCAGCACCATATGTTGAAGCAACTTTCCCCATTGCATGGTCTTGACATCCTTATTGAAGATCATCTGACCATATATTGGGGTGGAGGGTTATTTGGAAGCTTTGTATTTTGTTCTGTTGGTCCATATGGTAGTACCATACTGTTTTGATTACTGTAATATAGTTTGAAAGCAGCAAGTGTGATCTCTCCAGCTTTGTTTTTCTTTCTTGGGTATTGTTTTGGGTATTCAGAGTCCTTTGAGATCATTTAAAACATTTTTAAGTGTCCAATTCAGAGGCATTAAATACACTCACCATGTTGTACAACCATCACCACTAGCCATTTTCAGAATTTTGTCATCATTCCAAGCTGAAACTCTGTACCCACTAAACCATAATTCCCCATTCTGTCTTCACCCAGCCCTGGTAAACCACTGTTCTACTTCCTGTCTCAATGAATTCTAGGTACCTATTCTAGGTACCTCATATAAGTGGAATCATACAAAATTGTCCTTCTGTGTTGGCTTATTTTACTTAGCATGATGTCCTGAAGGTTCATTCACATTGTAGCATGTCAGAATTTCCTTCCTCTTTAAGGCTTAATATTGGTCCATTGTAGGTATACACCAGATTTTGTTTATTCATTTATCTGTTTTTTTAAATGTTTATTTATTTATTTTTTTGGAGGGGGGAGAGAGAGAGACAGAGAGAGAGAGAGAGAGAGCACAAGCAGGGGAGAGGCAGAGAGAGGGAGACACAGAATCCGACACAGGCTCCAGGCTCTGAACTGTTAGCACAGAGACAGACATGGGGCTTGAACCCATGAACTGTGACATCATGACCTGAGCCAAAGTCAGACGCTGAACTGACTGAGCCACCCAGATGCTATTCATTTATCTGTTGGTGGACAAGAGTGATATTTTATAAACACAAATCACATCATTCTTCTGTACCTTAAGGTGCTTTTCAATGCTCTTGGGATAAAGTACAAAATCCTTCTGGCCCAGTCTGATGGGACCTCTGCCTACTTCACAGCCTTAACTTCTGCCATTCACTCCTCACCACTATTTATTTTCTCCAATAAGCCTCACATCTTCCTTCCTCAGACTTCTACACATTATTTTCCCTCTGCATGAAACATATTTCCTCCCCCTTCACCCACCCCATCGTTTGCCTGGCTGACTCCTAGTCAACCTCCAGGTCTCAGCTGAGACTTCTCAGGGAAGCCTTTCCTGACCTCTTTAAGAAGATGTCCCCTGCCATCAATGCTTGTGGCACCTGCATCCCTCAGGAGGAGCAGTAACCACAGTTATAGATAATTAGTTCAATACCCATCTTCTTTACTCATACTGTGAGAATTCATCTTTTTTCTCCAGAACATTGAAAGAGTTATTATTACTCTTTCATCAGGAAGTGAAGAGTAGAGAAAAGAAGGTCATTTAGGAACTATGGAGTTTGCAGTGTGCAGGGTACTTCTCTATTTTTAAAATTTTTTTTTTCAACATTTATTTATTTTTGGGACAGAGAGAGACAGAGCATGAACGGGGGAGGGGCAGAGAGAGAGGGAGACACAGAATCGGAAGCAGGCTCCAGGCTCTGAGCCATCAGCCCAGAGCCTGACGCGGGGCTCGAACTCACGGACCGCGAGATCGTGACCTGGCTGAAGTCGGACGCTTAACCGACTGCGCCACCCAGGCGCCCCGGGTCCTTCTCTATTGACACCCAGGCTGCCTATTAGTGAACAAAGACCCTACACTAGAAAATACTATCACAAGGCCCTCCTGCTATCTCACCCCCAGCATGCCCAGTTTAGGTCCTAATACCTCTGCCTGCTGCACTCCTCCTTCACCTCCTTCTCTCCTTTAATTGATGTTTCTTAGGTTTCCTTATTTCCTACCCAGTAGCCATTTCCAATGCAAGATTTGTCTTTCACCTTCAACATGTTTAAATCAACTTTTCAAGAAGGTTTCCTTACAGCTGCATCCCAAACTATGAGTCACAACTCACTATTTCTAGAAATGTGTACATTTCATTTGATTCTCAGCCTTAAAAAAGATTCTAACCTTACCACAGAGGAGGTTTAATCGTTCAAATCAGTTCTTGTCAATAAATATTTGTTTGGCTTTTATGATATGCTAGACATGATGCTAGACTCTGCGGATACAAAAATGAACCAAAATGGTAATCTTTGCTTTGAGCAGTTACGTGATGAAAATGTATACATAAACAGATATGTTGAATCTAATATAATTACGGCTATGATATAAGTATGCAGGAGTCCTTGAACAAGTCTGGGAGTAAGGGGAAAGCTTCGTGGATGAGGAATATCTGAGTTATTTTGAAGGGTAAATAAATGTAATTAAGGTGAAGAAGGGTGGGAAGGGCATTGCAAAGGCTCTGACTTGTGAAAGAGCACAGTGAGTATGAGGGCAGGCTATAAACAATTTGACTACTAGAACATAAGGAATCAGTGAATGAATGGTGGGTGAGAAAATTGAAGTACTAGGAGGAGCCAGGTTAGAGAGGACCTTGAAGCTGAACTAAGGAGCATAAATTTCATTCTGCGGGGGTAATGTGGAGCCACTAAAGAATTTTAAGTAGCATAGTAACATAGTTAAGATCTGAGTTTTAGACAGACCTGGCTATAGGTGGAATAAACCTTAAGATATACTGTTAAGTGAGAGAAGTAAGATGCAGAATGGTGTATATAATATGCTACCATTTATGCTAATAAAATATTATACAGATATATATATGCATGTATATAGATATATGTACTGGGATAATGCATAGACTACCTGTGTAAGTATATTTGGAAAGCAAGAGTTGTCTTGGGTAGGAGAGCTGGTTGTCTGGACACAGAGATGAAAAGGAGACTTATTTTTCAGTGAATATACTTTTTTGTACTTTTTATTACTTTTTAAGAATGAATTTAGTCTTTTTCAGGAGCCATCTTTAAAGATGATGATATAGGAGATTCCTGAACCCTCCTCCTCCCATGGACACACCAAATGAAGAGCTACACATGGAGCAATTCCCTCTGGAAGTATAATCCAGAACTGGCTGAGTAATTTTTATACATCAGTCAAAAAAAGAAATGCCCACATCAAAATGGATAGGAAAGGCTGAGATACACTCTCATCATAAATTCCACCACCAGCACAGTGCCATACAATCAGGAGGGAACCCCTAACTCCCAGCTTCTCTTTGAGGAGTAAAGGGTTTGGACCCCACATTTAGTACCCCAACTTTTAAGATTTCTACCCGGTAGATGGACCCCCAAAACATCTACCTCCAAAGGCAATGGGGCTTGAGTCCGTGAGACCCACAAGAAGCAGTCATTCATAGACATGAGCCCTCTTTCTTGCTATCACCTCAGGGTTCAGTGCAGGGGAGCCAGCAAAACCTGCCAGTCTCCCAGCCTTTCTCTGAATAGTGTCCATCTACTTTTTTTCTTTAAAATCTGCTGCCTTTGGGTCAAGCTTCTAATTTAACAGGCATCTAGGGGCTGACTGCCATCATCCTCAGAGACCAGGGAAACTGGCAGACACCTCCCTCGCCTTCTACCTCCTGCTTGCTCCAAATCACCATATGCCCTAGGTGAAGCTTATATACATGTCTGCACCTCACTTTTATGGATGCCACCTGAGAGATGGGTCCACAGATCACATGGTTCTGATAGCCAATGGACTTCCATTCAAGAGTCCCACAGGACAGTAGCAAACAAAGAAACAGTTCTTTCTTTTTTCTTTTCTTTCTTTCTTTTTTTTTTTTTTTTTGCTCAAAATTTTTTTTATTATTTTAGAGAGAGAAAGTGAGCAGGGAAGAGGAACAGAGGGAGAGAGAGAGAGAATATTAAGCAGGCTCCATGCTCAGCAAAGAGCCTGACACAAGGCTTGATCTTATGACTCTGGGCCAAAATCAAGAGTCAGCTGCTCAACTGACTGAACCACCTAGGTGCCAAAATGAAGCAGTTCTTAACTGGCTATCCCCCTCTAAGACTCAGTGCAGAGGGAGCAGGCAGAAATGCCCATCTCTCAGTCTTTCCATGAAAGAGGTCTATTTGCATACTTTAAAAGCTTCTAATTTAGCACACAACTAGGAGCTAGCCGCATTCCTTTCCAGAGACCAGGGAAAGCCTGCAGACACCTCCTCTGTCTTCTTCCTCTAGTCTGCTAAAGTCACCAGTTTCTCCCTGGAAGGAGCTTGTGTGTATGTCTTGTGCTCCAGCTTTTGTGGCTGCCACCTGAGGAATGGGTCCCCAGATCACCTGGCTCTCAAGACCAATGGGGGCATCCATTCAGGAGTCCCATGGTATTATTAAAAACACAGAAGTTCTGGGGTGCCTGGGTGGCTCAGTTGGTTGAATGTCTGCTTCTTGGTTTCTGCTCAGGTCATGGTCCCAGTGTTGTGGGATCAAGCCTCGAGTCAGGCTTTGCACTGAGTGTGGACCCTTCTTGGAATTCTCTTTCTCCCTCTGCCCTCCCCAACCCCTCTGCCCTTGCTAAAAAACCACCACCACCTACAACAACAAAAGCAGAGAAGTTCTTAATAGGCCCAGGACCAAAGTCTCATGGATGGTTATACATCAGGGCCCAGCAGAGAAGAGACAAAAATGCCCACTTTCCAGTTTCTCCCTGGAAGGAGCCTAACTATACATTTTCTCAGCTGCTACCTGACTGGTTTCCAAATAGCCTGTATGTGTCTACAGCCATACCACCCTGAATGCACCCAGTCTCATCAAATAGCTTATATCTATGTACTGACTGTGATCATCCCCTTTGGATACTGACAGGTGTTGGCACAAACTCAACTATTGGGAGCCACTAAGTACAAAGAAGGTGGCTTGGACAATCACAAAGATTTGAGAGACAACCAAGAGCACTGGTCAGGCTAATTGATGAGGTTCATTTCCCATGGAAGACTACTCTTTCAAAACGCAGAGAGGTCTCTATTTTATTTAATACATAGAAACCAACACAGAGAGTCAAAGAAAATAACAGAGGAGTATGTGCCAAGCAAAAGAACAAGATAAAACTCTAGAAACAGATCTTAATGAAACAGATAAACAGTTTACCTAACAGAGAGTTCAAAATAACAATCATAAGGATGTTCACTAAAGGTCAAAACAATGCATGAACAAAGTGAGAATTTCAACAAAAAGAAAATATAAAAAAATACCAAACAAATCATAAAGCTGAAGAATATACTAACTGAACTGAAAAATTTAATACAGAGTTTCAGCATCAGTCTAGATCAATTAGAAGAAAAGATAAGCAGACTAGAAGACAAGGCATTGGAGTTCATCCAATTAGAGAAGCAAAAAGCAAAAAGAATGGGAAAGAGTGAAAATAGCTTGGGGACTTATAAGACACCATAAAGTGAAAAAATAGGGATCCCATAATAAAAAGAGAGAGATTAAAGGGGCAGAAAGTCTATTCAAATGAACAGTGGCCACAAACTTCCCTAACCTGGGGGAAATAAACAAATCTCCAGATCCAGGAACTCTGGAGAGTTCCAAGAAAAAATGAATCCAAAGAGACCCACACTAAGACACATTATAATTAAATTGTCAGCAGTTAAAGATGATAGGATTTTAAAAGCAGCAAGAGGAAAATGATTTGCTGTGTGTAAGGGAACTTCCATAATACTATCAGTATATTTTTCAGCAAAAACTTTGCAGGCCAGAAGTAGGTGAGATGAAGCCTGGCTCAGTTGGTGGAGTGTGTGACTCTTGATCTTGGAGTTGTGAGTTTGAGCTTCACATTGGGTGTAGAGATTACTTAAAAATAAAAATCTTTAAAAAAAGGTGTGGGATAATATATTCAAGATACTGAAAGAAAAAAACCTGCCAACCAGGAATACTCTGCCCAGCAAAGTTGTCTTTCAGAATTGAAGGAGAGACAACGAGTTTTCCAGACAAGCAAAAGCTGACGGAGTTCATCTCCACTAAGCTGGCCTTATAAGAAATGTTAAAGTGAGTTCTCCCAGCTAAAACAAAAGATTCAGATTAGTAACATGAGATAATATGAAAGTATAAAACTCATTGGTTAAGGTACATATATAGTTAAATTTAGAATACTCTAATGTTGTAACGGTGGTGAGGAAATCAGAACTCTAGTATAAAGGTCAAAAACAAACATTAAAATTACTATAATTGCAATAATTTGTTAATGGATACACAATGTAAAACAAAATTGTGACATCAAGAACATAAAATGAGGGTGCCTGTCAGTTAAGCATTGGACTTTGGCTCATGGCTTGCGAGTTAGAGACCCACATCAGGTGAGCTTGAGCCCTGCTTTGGGTGAGTCCTGCTTCTCTCTATTTCTCTCTCTCCCTTTCTCTCCCTCTCTGCCCCTCATGGGATTCTCTCTCTCTCTCTCTCTCTCTCTCAAAAAAAAAAAAAAAAAAAAAAAAAAGGATGCCTGGGTGGCTCTGTCGGTTAAGCATGATCTCACAGTTTGAGAGTTAGAGCCCAGTGTCAGGTTTTGTGCTTACAGCTTAGAGCCTAGAGCCTGCTTCAGATTCTGTGTCTCCCTCTCTCTCTGCCCCTCCTCTGCTCACATTCTGTCTTTCTTTCAAAATAAATGAACATTTAAAATAAAACAAAACAGAACCAAAAACCCCAACAGCAACATAAAATGGTTGGGAGCAGTGTAAGAATGTAAAGCTTTTGCATGCAATCAAAGTTAAACTGTTATCAGCTTAAAATAGACTTATAAATTTAAAAAGCTTTATATAAAGCAAAAAAGAGAACAAGAGAGAAAGAAAGGAAACAAAGGAATTAGAAACAACCAGAATTCGATTAACAAAATGTCAAAGGTAAGTCTATATCTATCAATAATTGCTTTCAATGTAAATGGAACAAATTCTCCAATCAAAAGATATAGTGTAACTGAATGGATAAAAAACAAGACTCAACTATATGCTGCTTACATGAGAGTCACTTCAGATATTAGGAACACACACAGTCTGAAAGCAAAGGGATGGAAAAGATATTCCATTAAAATAAGAAGAATTAATATTGTTAAAATATCCATACTACCCAAGATAATCTACAGGTTCAATGCAATTATTACCAAAATTTCAATGGCATTTTTCACAGAAATAGAAAAAAAAAAACAATCCTAAAAGTGGTATTGAACCACAAAAGTCCCGAATAGTCAAAGCTATCTTGAGAAAGAGCAATACTAGAGTCATCACAGTTCCTGATTTCAAATTATACTACAAAGCACAGTAATCAAAACAGTATAGTATTGGGAAAAAAAAAACAAACCAGACACACAGATCAGTGGAACAGAATAGAGAGCCCAGATGTAAATTCACACATATATGGTAAATTAATTTATAACAAAGAAGCCTAGAATATACAGTAGGGAAAGGATAATGTCTTCAATAAATGGTGTTAGGAAAACTGGATATACACATGCAAACACAAAAGTCACCTCAACATTGATTAAAGACTTGTATACAAAAGCTGAAACTGTAAAATTCCTAGAAGAAACATCAAGGACAAATCTTTAACAATGGTTTTAGCAATGATTTTTTTGGATTTGACACCAAAGGCAAAGGCAACAAAAGCAAAAATAAACAAATAGGTCTATATCAAACTAAAAAGCTTCTTTATACCAAAGAAAACCATCAACAAAATGAAAAGGCAAACTAACAAATGGGAGAAAATATTTGCAGCTCATATATTTAATAAGGGGTTAATATCCAAAATATGTATGAAACCCATACAAAAAAAATTCATCAAAACAACAAAACAAAACAAAAACAAAAACAAAAAAACCAACAAAAAACCCAAGCAGCCTGATTAAAAAAATGAGCAGAGGAACTGCACAGACTGAGTAGACATTTTTCCAAAGAAGACACACAAATGGCTGTCGTATATATGAAAAGGTGATCAATAGTACAAATCATCAGGGAAATGCAAATCCAAAACACAATGAGATATCACCTCATACTTGTTAGAATATCTATCATCAAAAAGACAAGAGATGAGTATTTGGTGAGGATGTGGAAAAAAGGGAACACTTACGCACTGTTGGTGGGAATGTAAATTGGTCCAGTTACTATGGAAATCAGAGTTAAAAAGTAAAAATAGAACTACCATATGATCCAGCAATTCCACTTCTGGGTATATATCCAAAGGAAATGGAAACATCACCTCAAAGAGATATCTGCACCTCCACATTCACTGCAGCATTGATTCATAGTAGTCAAGATATGGAAACAACCTAAGTGTCTGTCAATGGATGAATGGATAAAGAAGATGTGGCGTGCGCACACACACACACACACACACACACACACACACACACACTGGAATATTATTCAGCTATGAATATGAAAAAGAAGGAAATTCTATTTGCAACAACATGGCTGGACCTTGAAGGCATTATGCTATGTGAAATAACTCAGACAGAGAAAGATGAATACTGCATGATGTCACTCATATGTGGAATCTAAATAAGCTGAACTCATAGAAACAGAGACTAGACTGGTGGCTATCAGGGACTTGCAGTATGGGGAAAATGGGAAGATGCTGGTCAAAGAATATCATCTTCCACTTGTAAGATGAATAAGTTCTGGGGATCTAATATACAGCATGATGATTATAGCTAATAATACTGTATTATATACTTTAAAGTTGCTAAGAGAGTAGTTCTTAAATGTTCTCACACACACACAAAATAAATAGTAATTATGTGATGTGATGATGGTGTTAGCTAATAGTGTGGTGTTTTTCAATATATGTTTTTCAATATATATCAAATCAACACATTGAACAACTTATACAATATTGTGTGCCAATTATTATACCTCAATAAAGCTGGGAAAAAGTAAATTTATAATGAACTACCATGGTCAGTTAAAAAGCCTTGTGACTTTTCAATAAAAGTCCGTGTTTTTTAAGGCATGTATAAATCTAGCCACAAGTTAAGGAAAGTGGCAGAGGATGATGGCCATACCACACATTGGATTGTCATCCTTGTTAATAGTTTTATTTTTTTTGTACCTGGTTTTTGAAACATTAATATACATTGTTGAATAAAGTTACATCACTATTAATTAATTACAAAATTATACAAAGTTATAATTATTGTTACAAAGAAAGTAGAGAAAAAATGACCTGTACACAAAACTTAATAGAACAAAAAGTGTATTCAAGGCAAGACAACAAGAAAAGAGGTGCTATGACTGTCTAGGCAAGAAATTGTTAGGGCTTCAATGATGCCAGGTTAGTAGAGAGGAGAAGGGGACATTGAAAAGAAAGACATTGGTTGAGAGAGGAGACTAGAGATAATGGATATTGTTGGCAGGAATGGTCTGGGCATCTGTGGCATCAAACTGGGTACAGTTTTGATATGGTGGAAATAAACAACTGGATTTGGGGTCGGAGACTTTGACTTGAGTCCCAATGCTACTACTTATTTGAGCGACCTTGGGTATTCTATTTCAGTTTTCTGAGTTTTAATTTCCTCAGTTTTCCAGGGGTGATTGTTGTGATTCTCAGGGTTGTTGTAAGGGCTAAATGACTCAATATTTGTGGAATATACTTTGTAAAGAGCTAGACCTGAAGAGGCTGAATAAGGATGTATGCTTAAAAAAAGACAAAAAAAAAAAAACTGAACAAAACCTCGTATGTTTATGAGAAACTGTTATGCAGCATATATTGAAAAGGATATGGAGAAGCCATTTGTTCCTGGGGCAGAGAGTGCTGGTTGGCTAACCATTACCCACTCTCTTATTGTGTGTCATTAACAGAATCCTGATTTTATTTGGGTGGCAATGTTCTCAGCTGTGAACTACATTGCTCAAACTCCTTTGCAAATGGAGCTGCCCAATTAGGTATAAGAAGAATATTTGGATAGAACTTCTGGTGAAGTTGTTTAATGAGGGCTAACTCATCTGGGAGTACTGCTCTTTTGTTCTGACCACCTTCTACTTCCTGCTCCTGGGAACATGATGTGATGATTGGGGTTCCAGTATCCATTATGTGACTATGATGTAATCTTGAAGATGAAAGCCATTGTAGTAAGGATGGCAGAGCAGAAAGAAGACTTAGTTTCTGATGACCACCAGGACACTACATCAGCTCGGTGTGCCTATCTTCAGTTTTCTTTTACGTGAGAGAAAAATGAACCCCTACTTTATTTAAGCCACTATCATTTCAGGTTTCTGTTTCTAGTAAACCCAATTTGTTCCTAAATATATAGAACCCTTCCCAGATATATTTAGGGATTGAAAAGCCATACCATAGAGCAGGAGTCAGCAAACTTTCCTGTTAAAATATTTCCTAAATATTTTAGGTTTTGGGAGATATATGGTCTCTGTCTTAGCTACTCAACTCTATTGTTGTAGAAGGCAGCCATAGAAAATATGTAAACAAGTAAGTGTGGCTATGTTCAAATAAAACTTTACGGACACTGAAGTTTGAATTTCATATAATTTCACATGTCATGAAATATTGTTCTGCTTTCTTCAACCATTGAAAAAATATAAAAGTTATCCTTAGCTCACAGATTGCACAAAAACAGGATTTGGACCTCAGGCTGTAGTTTGTCACCCCATACTATACAAGATACAATTTCAGCAAATAAACCAAGGAATAAGCATTGTAAGCATTTATTATGTATTTGTTAGTTATCTTTATGCTTCTGTATGTTTCAAAACTTTCTTGGATATAGAATTGGACCTATAAAGTAATGAGACTAGTTTTTAATTAACATATGAAAAATTACACATTTAAATGAATGTCCTGCTAATAACTTTGAGAAGTAAAAGATCAATCCCAGTTATGCTGATCACAATATCATGTGAAATTTTATTTGAATATCTAAGACTGGTCTGTTTGTTTGTTAGTTTTTAAGTTTATTTATTTATTTTTGGAGAGGGAGAGACTGTGCAAGTAGCGGAGGGGCAGAGAGAGATAGGGAGAGAGAGAGAGAATTCCAAGCAGGTACCACACTGCCAGTGCAGAGCTTGATGTGGGGCTGGAACCCATGAAGCTGTTGAGATCATGACTGAGCTGAAACCAAAGGTCAGACACTTAAATGACTGAGCCACTCAGGTGCCCTAAGACTAGTCTTTTTTTTTTTTTAAAGGACTATCTTACTTTATTTAAAAAAATTTTTTTTAAAGTGTTTATGTTTGAGACAGAGAGAGACAGAGCATGAACGGGGGAGGGTCAGAGAGAGAGGGAGGCACAGAATCCGAAGCAGGCTCCAGGCTGTCAGCACAGAGTCCGACGCGGGGCTCAAAACCACGGACCGTGAGATCATGGCCTGAGCCAAAGTCGGACACTTAACCGACTGAGCCACCCAGGTGCCCCAGAACTATCTTACTTTATAACCATACTTTGTAAGAGCACATTTCCTGTTGGCCATTCAAGGTGTTAAGCTAGTAAAGACCAGTTTGAGGTAGCCTGAAGCAACATGAGGCAAGCCAAGGACGCTTTTTCACTTTAGCTGTTGCTGCTTGCAGTGATTGATAAAGGCCATTAATTGGTGATATAAACATGTAGAAATAAACAGAGCAGGCTGAGTCAAATTTTTGTGGGAAAGACTGAGGGGTGAAACTTACTACTGGGGGCCTGGAGGATTGGTTTTTGAAAAACCATGGTTGTGTTAATTTTTCAGGTGGGAAAGATGCAGTGTTAGTGGAAAAGAGGAGGATGGAGCTTATGAGTTTATATTGAAGAGAGAGGGTTAAGGACACAGACTGTAAAACTTTGAAGTGGTATGGAAAAGGCCAGTTGTGTGTGTGTGTGTGTGTGTGTGTGTGTGTGTGTCTGTGTAAATTGCCAGAGCCACTGATACTTTCCAAAAAAAATCAAACTCTTCATCCAGCATCTGGTGCAGAGATTATTGGGTTGATTAAAATGTTGACTTCCCTTTCAGTAGGTGTGATAATATATATACACACACCCTCTGTATTGTGGATGTCAGAGAGTGTGTGTGCTCAGGGGACGGTGGACAGGAATGTGGAGAGAAGCATGTGTGTGGAATGCAGAGGATGATTTGGGTATGAATGGTCCAGAAATGGAGTGAGAAGTGGTGTGTTATGTAACTAGGGGTAGGGGTCAGGGAGAGAATGCTTTGATGGGCTTTTAGTCATGCCAATAATAATTGTTTAGCCTCACACATGGTAAGAATAGAACGGGTGCTCTCTCCATCTCAGTCTCTCTCTTACTCTTTTTTTTTTCTCCCCAGGCAGCTGTGCAAAGATTGAACCATGTGATCCTGAAAGCACAACACTGAAAGCTTCTGACTGTGCCAAGAGGAGAGAGTAGGGAAACAAAGGCCAAAGCCAGGGCCAAAGCCAGCTGCCAGGAACCCCCATCTCCAACAGCAACACAGGAAAATAATAGTGAGGCTCCATTTACCATCACTCTCCTCCCCAGAGAAGCTCTCTGGATTGGAGATGAAAACTTCCTCCCCAAACCATATCTTCACCCTTTTCTCACCCTTCTGTACTCCCCACTCTTGGGAATGAAGCACCAGGGCTCAGGAAACAAGGTGCTTTTTTCTCTCTCCCTGGAGGGACTGAATGCTGCTATCCCAGGCCCTGCAGAATTCCTGAAGAATTCAGGGCTTAGGGAAAGTGAAGGAGGACCTCTTGAAGGTGAATCCCAAAAGTTCAATAAGGACTGTATAACTTGAATAGGGGACCAGCTCAGTAAACTATTAGACTTAGGTTGTGTGCAAGGCTAAAACATCTCCAACTGGTTGTGTTCCCATTTCTCTATGCAATGCTTGTCCTGCTCTTGGTTGATGGATTCTGCTAGGAGGCCTTCAGGAGAGAAAAGAAACAATCTCTTCCCTCATATCCTTTTCTCTTTCTTTACTTCCCCAGACTCGCTTTTCTCCCTCCCTCTCTCCCTCCCTCCTTCCCTCTTTCTAAAGTCTTAGTTCTACTGCAGGCCCTTGACCTCGACACTTCAGTTAGACTATTACCAGACTCACAACATACTTCCTAAATAATCTTAAACCAAACCTTTTGACTTTCTTTGATTTTCAAAAAATACTCACTTCCACCTATCCTTTTTTCTTGAGGATAAAATGGGGTTTAAAAAGTGACTGATAAAATACTTTAAACACCTATAGAAATATTACTACATAAATAAAGGGACAGAGGTCACACATCCTGCTGATAAGTGTGAGGACAGTTGTTACCTATAAAAATATTTGCAGTGTTCAATGGATTATTTTTTTTAAGATGATTTATTTTGAGAAAGAAATAGAGAAATCCCAAGCAGGCCCCACACTGCCAGCATGGAGCCTGATGCAGAGCTTGAACTCATGAACCATGAGATCATGACCTGAACTGAAATCAAGAGCAGCATGCTTAACCAACTGACCCACTGGGTTATTTTTAATATAGGAAATTGAAGTTTTTCTTCTTAGAAGACATTTATTTTCTAACCTCTACTATTTGTCAGATATCACTGACATCCAATAAAAAAGTCAGGCTTTTATTGACAAGTTGCTTTTGGTTTTCATTTTCATTCTACATCATAAGTTGAACCAACATCAAAATTATTTTTATGTGCTTTTCCACAGTGTTAAATTTGGTCACAATCACTCAAATCTTAAATGATATCATGGAATCTACAAGTAAATCTGAAGTGCTATGGGTTTGAGTGGAAATGAAGATCTTGATCTTGCCTTGCACCTTGCTGTGTGCCTGTGAGCAAGTAATTTGGTGTTCTTATCTGTTACATGATATCTAAGGCTTGTGTGGCACTCACAATCCATTAATCTATAAGCTAATGATTTGGTAAGTCTTTCTTAGAATGAATACAGAATTATGCCATCGAACACCTATACTGACTACCATTTTGCTTCAAGATGGTAACTTACCTTCACAAATTGAACTTAAGGTGTTATCTAGGTGGCATTTAGGAGAGCTTCCAAGTGGTCCCACATCAAAAAATCATTTGTAGAAGGAAGAAGTTACAGACAGATAAACTTGAACGGCCAAATGATTGAGTTAAAATGGAGACCTTTTTTAAGAAAGTTAGTTCTGATCTCCCCACAAACAGCAATGTTCAGGAAATCCTAGGTCTCTCTGATAAGGTCTTTATTAACCCTTACAATACTTTCCAACAAAGAACATTGATTTAAAAATAGACTATTGGCACATATATAATGTCTTACGTTCTCTGACAATCTTAACCCACATCATCTGGGACTTGGTGCATGTTCTATGTAGATCACATCTCATAATTGATTTTAAAAGAGATGGTGTAGGTGTCATGAAATATAAATAAGCTGATGAGCATAAATAAATAAGAAAAATCTTTTTCTCCAGGACCTAAGAATATTTAATAAATATAGCTCCCAAATCTCCAGCATGTGTCAGTACATTTAAGAATCTAGGAAGCAGGGGCACCTGGGTAGCTCAGTTGGTTGCATGTCTGGCTTTGGCTCAGGACATGATCTTGCGGTTCAAGAGTTCAAGCCCCACATCAAGCTCGCTCCTGTCAGCACAGAGCCCACCTTAGATATTCTGTCCCTTTCTTTCTGCCTCTCCCCCACTTGCGCTCTCCAAAAAAAAGAAAGAAAGAAAAAGAATCCAGGAAAGAAATGACAGATCTAGGACCACACAGGGAGCCAGAAGCACAACTAGAACAGACATGCACAGTAGTGACTTGCTCTTGCTGCTGGTTTACATTCCCTTACTCCTTGGAAATCATGTGGTGTCTGGAGCAATTCTTTCAACCCTCTTAGAACCCATTCCTTTTCCAAAGGGATTAGTTCCTTCCTTCCAATGGCAAACAGAAGGCTTTTCTGCCTTTCTCCATTTACGGATCTTGGCAATCACCAAGTGGAGCTCACTTGTTATTATTAGATCAAGCTCCTTGAACCCCTATTATCTCACCCTGATTCCTCTTACTCATCTCCTTTACCAACCCTTCAATTTTTATCTGTATTATTATATTGCCTTTAATGGATTCCCCTTTCTGTCCTCCCTCATATTCTAAGTGCTTCATTTGCTTCACTTTTATAAGGATTTTCAAAGCCACTTTTGTTTCTTACTACCACTCCTGAGCCTGGGAAGTTAGATAGGTCCCTATAAAATATTCATCTCGAGGGCTCAGGCAAAGAAGGCAAGGAAGGCAGCATCTAGTGTGAGAAAGGTGGTGAGGTGTGGTTTTCACATAGGAGGCCTGGGTCACAGCCCTTATTCCCAGTATATAGAACCCAAGGAAAATGTACTTTGCAGAGGGCAGGGCAAATAAAATCCACAGTCCTTTGTGAGCACATCTTTCTTTTAGGCTGTGATAACTTCTCTAATTGAGTGGATCACAACCACTTGGAGGACACAGGGTAGATAACCAAATTTGTCTGACTTCCAAATTATCTGATAGCCTGAGACAAGATCATAACACAGAGGTGTATGAAGGAATAGTAACTTCAGAAGTTCTGAAGTGACCTGGACTGGGCTTAAGCCTGCTAGGAAGTGATTCCAGGAGGCCCTTGTACCATCCCAGAGTCTGAAAGTATGGGCTGTGCGTTGTACCATGTGTAACTAGGGACATTTTACCTATAGAACGTTACTGGAAAAGCTTTCCAAACATTCAGTTTTATCCTGTATGGGCTGCAGGTAGCTGAATGGAGAGTTAGGGGATTCAGATAGGGGAGAAGGGACCAGAAGAACCCTTGCCCTTAGAGAGTCTCAGTAGCAGCATGGTGGCAGGCAGCCAGGGAAGGGCAAGCAAAAGGCAGGATTTGAGTTGCCTTTTAGGGAAGCAGCCTTACAAGCAATTCCAGTTTAAAAAACGACTTTGGATCCTTCTGCCTTGAACACTGTAAGGAACACATTTTTGGGGTTTAGCCATAAGTCTTTCCACTTACTCCTTAGCCTGACACTTAAGAGAGGCAGTAGAGTCTCTTATGACCCTTTTGCTGGGGTAGGTCCCAAGGGCCTCAGAGAAGGTCAGGACTCAAGAGTTGGACTAGGCTGATAATTATTGATAACAAAACAGACTGTTCTATTGTGCAAGGAACAAAAATGTGGGCCCCATTGTCAAGGGAAAAAGATGTGGCTGGATTTCAGCATGACCTCTTTGGTTATTATCTTTCTGCCAGAATCTTTCAGAATTAGCACTTTCCCATATGCCCTGCAAATGAAGATGTTAGGAATAGGAAAGCCAATTAAGATTGAAGAAACCTTCTCTGCTTCAGAAGACAATACTTGTCCCCCTCTCAAAAAAACCAAACAAACCAAAACAAAACCCAGAAGTCTGTTGAATTCTGCTATTGTTGCTGCTGCTGACATAGGATAGCTCATGCCATCCTTTGTCTTTAGACAAAGCAGGTAAATCAGCTCTATGTTATTAGAGCAGTCTTGGGGCAATATGCATGATAAAGATGGATACAAAGTCCAGGGATTATGGGTAATAAAGGCCTCTGGTTTGGGGATGATTGAGTTCCTATAACCTGTCTTTCAAGGCTGAGCTCAGACTACTTCCACTGGGAGGCCATCCTTTATGCTTCCAGCACACAACAAATTCCATTTCCTCTGAATTTGGTAGCATGCTTTTCCATAGTATGCTCTTTTGGTTCCAAATTGAATTATTTTTTTGTCCTCACATTATTTCATTCCCTAAAAACTTTTCTCTTTATCCAGACTGCACACACCTTGTTCCCCTCTGTACTCCCCAAGTATGTAGTGCAGTGCTAGACACACAGCAGCTACTCACCAAACACTCACTCAACTGAGAATAAATAACTGGAACACACAGCAAAACCAACCTTGTATCCTTTGAGGCAGTTTGAGATACCAATGTTTCTTCCACCTGCCAGACTATCTTCCTAGTGAGCTCATCCCCCCACTTTGGAGAAGACAAGTTCATACTCCTGACTCTCATTTTAAGTCTCCTGCACCCCTTCCCTGCCCTTCATACTAGATAATGACCTTGCCTCATATTTCATGGAGAAAATTGGTGTGGTCGGAGGAGAACTATCTCCTCCACACACTCTCCTCTCTGGTCCGAATGCATTTGTACCACACAAGCAGAATCTCTTTGTTTCTGCAGCAGAAGTGTCCTTGCTACTATCTGAGGTCAATCTTCTACTTGGACTCTGGGAATCATTCCTTGTCTCTGCTGTGCACCCTGCTGCTTCCCTTTCTCTCCTAAATTTTCAAATTTTTCTCTCTCTCCTCCTCATCACCATTTGCAACTAAAAAGAAAAAAAAACACTGCCCTACTACTAATATCAATCACTTATATCATGCTTCTTATTCTGCGACAGGAACTGTTCTAACTGCTTTATACATATTAGCTCATTTAATCTTCACATCAATCCAGGAAGGTAGTAGGTACTATTATATTATAAAGATGAGGAAACTAAGGCATAAAGTTCATCAAGTTCTCTTGGTATGCAAGAGAGAATGTAGAGTAGTAATCTCAAAGTTAATAAGTCTAAAACAGAATACTTGACTCCTTCCCATTCCAAACCCATTTATTTCCTAGTCTTCCCCGTCTTATTAAATGAAGACACAATTTACCCTGTTGCTAAGGACAAAAACCCAGGAGTCATCCTTAATTCTTTGCTTTCTCTTACACCTTACAATGAATCTTCCTATTTTTCTCATCTTCAAAATGCATTTCACAATGGGCCACAACTAACTGTTCCACTGCCTCCACCCAGATCTAAACCACTACCCTCTCTCTTCCTGGGACCCAAACCCCTACCTAGTCTTCCTTGTCTCCATTACTGGTCTCCTCTGGCATGGTCCATTCTCTAATAGCAGCCTGAGTGATCTTTCTAAAATGGGTATGTGTCACAGCATTCCTCTCTTTAAGATATTCCCCAGAATTTGGGGCGCCTGGGTGGCGCAGTCGGTTAAGCGTCCGACTTCAGCCAGGTCACGATCTCGCGGTCCGTGGGTTCGAGCCCCGCGTCGGGCTCTGGGCTGATGGCTCAGAGCCTGGAGCCTGTTTCCGATTCTGTGTCTCCCTCTCTCTCTGCCCCTCCCCCGTTCATGCTCTGTCTCTCTCTGTCCCAAAAATAAATAAAAAAAACATTGAAAAAAAATTTTTTTAAAAAAGATATTCCCCAGAATTCAAATTCCTTTCCATTGTCCACAAGGCCCTGCATAAGTGGTCCCGCCTGCTTGCAGACACTTTTCTCTTCTCCCTTTGGCTCTTGTTGCCCACTATGCTATTGCTCTACTTGCCTTCTTTATGTCCTCTGAATATGCCCAACCTCTTTTCTGACTAAGTGGCTTTCCATTCCATGTTCCCTCTTCTTGGAACACTTTCCCCTGTTGCCTAACTGCCTCCTCACCTTTCAGGTTGCAGCATCTGGTCAGTCAGGCCTGCCCTAACCTCCTGAGCTAAAGAATCCCTCCAATCATCCTCTATCTCTATTTTGTGTTCTATATAGCACTTACCAGTATGTAAAATGATCTCATATATTCATTATTTATGTTGTCTGCCTCCAACTATCCCCCAGTCTCCCACACCCAGCTCCAAATGTAAGCTCTTTGAGGGAAAGACTGGTCTTGTTCATTGCCATATTCCCAAATGTCTAGAACTCTACTTGGCATGTAGCAGGGACTGAATATTTGTGGAGGACTCCAGCCCTTCTCCTGCTCCTGTCTGTATAGTGAGTGTCTTTCAGAGAAAAAGGAAGTCCCTGGGAAGTGGAGGCTAGGGATTTGTTCAGCCTTTCCCCTCCCCTAGGCCTATGTCCAACTCATGGCCATCTGCTTCTTCCTGTTTTTGACTCCATTTGTTCAGTGTGGGTAAGCCACTAGCTAGTTTGTTGCTGGGAGTAGGGGGTGGGTAGAAAAGGTGGGGGCCAGCATGTCAACGAAAACACAGACTACAGTCCAGGTTCATGGTATGAAGTCTTAATCACTTCAGCTGTATTTAATTAAAAATGGAATGGCTTATTGGAACGCAGACCTTGTGGGCCAGTAATCTGATTTCTGCTCTCATTTCTGTTCTCTTCCAAGCTTCAATTAAGGGAGCAACAAAAGATCCCTATCATGAGCCATGTGTGGTGATCTCATCAGCTAAGACAAATATTTTTTTTCTGGCTATATTTATAGAACTCTTTCTTGTTTCCTTGGACAATCCTAGCTGACATTATCTTGTTTACCTTTGTTTCATCTAGATTTGCATTTGGGGGAAGTTTTTATCTGTTGCTCTTTGCTGCCTTGGATTTCTAATTCTTCTGTTTTTTTTCTCTTAGCTTTCATCTATGGGGCTTGCTTACTTGCTTATTTATTATTTATATTTTAATTTTAATGTTTTTTTAAATTTATTTTTGAGACAGAGAGAGACAGAGCATGAGTGGGTTAGGGGCAGAGAGAGAGACACAGAATTGGAAGCAGGCTCCAGGCTCTGAGCTGTCAGAACAGGGCCTGACGCAGGGCTCGAACTCATGGACTGTGAGATTATGACCTGAGCTGAAGTCGGACACTCAACCGACTGAGCCACCCAGGCGTCCCTATATTTTAATTTTAATTCCAGTTAGTTAACAGTGTTATATTAGTTTCAGGTGTACATTATAGTCTATGGAGCCCTTTTAAACTCACTTTGTACTTTCCAGTTACCAAGGCGGTAGCTAGTATTAATAAAAAAGTAGACAACATTGGTTTCAGATCAGTGCAGTGTGATGACTATTCTTAGTAGTGTCTTGTTGCCTCCTCAGAGGAGGGTGGGACTTGGTATTCCTTTTCCCTTTCTGCTAGTCATGTGTTTCCTGATGTCAGGCTCTTTCTTCATCCATAACCAGGTGAAAAGTGCACACTATGCCTACAGACCTCTGGACTAATGCCTGACTACTTTCTGGGGGCATCTGACCCTGCATATGGTCCCATAGTGAATCATGAGTGTCGTGTGGGGACCTACTTGCCCAGCAACATTGTCCCTTTCTCAGGGGCCAGTTAACCTAGGTATTGTCAGGGCCAGGAGAACGGGACCCTGCAAGTGGAGAAAGACTGTGTGTAAGCTGAATTCTGTTCCCGTAGTCTGGGAATGGCTGTCAAGGATGCAGAAAGACAGCATGGTCAAATCAAGCAAAACAGTGCTGTGCAAGGAGCTTGTCTTTGGTGCCTCTCAACTTCTTAGTTATAACTGTATTTTCTTTCTGAAAAATGACTTCTCAACTATGCATTCTCAATGGGTACACTACTGCCCCCAAGCAGGGAGCTTTGTACTTGGGGAACTGGAAAAACCACACTCCTCTTGGGTATAAAGGAAGCACTGATATACATACAATACACAAACAGATGTATGGCGTATTTGTGGTATTCACATTTCACGGAGGTGGGGTGGGTGGGGGGAGCGATGATGATCACAAAGATGTTTAAACACACTCTTTAAGGTGTGACAATAAGGTTGTCATTCCAGTCTCCTGCTCTTGCCTTTCTTTCTCCTGAACAAAACTTTGTTTTCAGCATAGAATCTAAAACACTTTCCCTCTAAGTTATAAATGGCTGGTAAAAGCTTAAGATAGCATCTCTCACAGAGATGTTTGCCCAGTAATATCTCTGACAGCACCTTCAGATAAAAAGGGATGATGCTCTAGCTGTGGAACTGTAGGTTGGAGCAGGCAGATAAAATGCTGCTTCTGGAAAAACCTGGATTCATTGACCATAGTTTCTTAAATTAAAAATTTGGACACATTGCTGATAGATTTTCTTTTAAAATTGATTTTAGATGTAAGAAGCTTTTCCTTAGGTGTAATTTAGAAATAGAAATGTTGGGGGTGCCTGGGTGCCTCAATCAATTGAGTGTCTGACTCTCGATTTTGGCTCAGGTCATGATCTTGTGGTTTGTTAGTTGGAGCCCCATGGTGGGCTCTGTGCTGTCAGCTCAGAAGCTGCTTGGGATTCTCTGTCTTCCTCTCTTTCTTCCCTCTCCAACTCACACAGGCACACACACACTCTCTCTCAAAATAAATTTTAAAAAATTGGGGCGCCTGGGTGGCTCAATCTGTTAAGCACCCAACTTTGGTTTAGATCATGATCTCACAGTTCATGAGTTTGAGCCCCCACATTGGGCTCGTGTTGACAGCTCAGAGGCTGGAGCCTGCTTTCAGTTTTGTGTCTCCCTCTCTCTCTGCCCCTCCCATGCTTGTACTCTGTCTCTCTCTTAAAAATAAATAAACAATTTAAAAATTAAAAAAAAAAGAAAAGAAATAGAAACGTTGGCACTTTTAGGATAATTTGATGGTTTGTGGCAAACCAGAATAAACTTCTTGAAGTCAGGATAATTCTGAAAATTCCAGGACTTGTGATTATGGAGACATGGGCCTTCTCAGTGTCTCTGAAATCAGGGCTTCTGGTTTTGCACAGTTTTACTTTGCAAAAAGCAAAGGATCAGTACTTAACTGATCTACATAAAGGCAAGAGTAACTGTGGTGTGTGTGTGTGTGGGAAAGGGGAGGCCTTTTGTTGTCTAGATGCTCTTTCTGTCCTTTCTCTTGTTCGAAGGCAGTAGCCATGAGCCTCACAGTGCTTGTTGCTCTGTGGACACACCCAGCTGGACAGGGTAAGGCTCAAGGTCCATGAAATCATCCTTCCACTATTCTTTTCTTTTTTCATTTTATTTGATTTTTATTTTTTTCATAAGTGTACTTTTTAATCCCCATCCCTTATTTTCCCCATCCCCCTACCCACCTCCTCTCTGGTAACCATCAGTGTGTTCTTTATAGTTGAGAGTGTATTTCTTGGTTTCTCTCTCTCTCTCTCTCTTTTTTTCCTTTGCTCATTTGTTTTGTTTCTCCAATTCCACATATGAGTGAGGTAATGTGGTATTTGTCTTTCTCTGACTTATTTCACTCAGAATTATACTCTCTAGCTCTATTCGTGTTGTTGCAAACAGCAAGAGTTCATTCTTTTTTTGTGGCTGAGTAATATTCCATTGTATATATATAAACCACATCTTCTTTATTCATTCATCTATTGATGGATACTTGGGCTGCTTCCATAGTTTAGCTGTTGTAAATAATGATGCAATAAACATAGGGGTGCATGTATCCCTTTAAATTAGTGTTTATACCAAGTAGTGAAATTACTAGATCATAGGGGAGTCATCTTTCCACTATTCTTTTTTTTCCCTTCATTCTCCCACTATTCTTGAATTTAACCAGAATCTTACTGGTGACCCATGTCCAGTTTTGACTCTAGAAGTGACAGAGAGAATGGGAACAATTGGATAGGGTCTGCATAAGAGCAAATAAAATGACTGAATGCTTGGAAAACAGATCCTATGTAAAATGCAATTAGAATCGTCTAATTTGGACCACAGAGGGCAGAAGGAAGAGATTATTTATATGGGGACTAATGATAAATTCTTCTCATTTTCTGTCTTTTTGGATGCAGATGGGATATAAACAGTGCTCATGCTTTATTTATTTTTCTGCTGAGAATCAAAAGAAATTGGGCTTGATTTGCAATGCAGAGATATAGGGTAAATGAATGTAAAGGAAAAATCCCAGATATTGGTCCTTAGGGTGCTTGGTTTTCTTTCTTTCTTTCTTTCTTTCTTTCTTTCTTTCTTTCTTTCTTTGGAAAGTGTGAAAAAAGCAAGGCTCCTCAGGAATGGTTTTGCTGCTGTGGAGCTAGTTAGTATTTTCTAGGTACCTGTGAACTAGGACCTTGGTAGGACCCTGTAGAAGCCAGAGGATACTATGATATTATACTGTTTAAGGAAAAGTCCTGATTTCAGAATTAATTATTCTGATTTTTTTCATTCCTGAAGGTTAAATACATCACAGTCAAGTGAGTGGAAGGAAGATGTGAGCACTTATTCTGCATTTTCCATTCACTAACTTTCTGGTCTTGGACAATCCATAGCTTCTTCATTTATAATGAATGATGCCTGATGATGATGGTTTTCTTCTTACTTCATAGGTTATTTATTATTATTATTATTTTGAACAAAAACAAATTGATTTTAGGAATTTCTTTTTGCTCTCACATGCTATCTCTTGCTCACTTGCTCTCTTTTATTATTTTTGTTTGTTTTTTCTACTTTTCATAGAAGTTGGTTGCAAGTTGTAAACATGTTTTTAAATTAGGAATTAAGATAAAGTGTAGTACTCATTCTGTTACAGAGTGCCAAGACTTCTACTTGTGGTTGGTTGTCTCACTTCATAGGTTTTTAAGTGTGTCAAATAAGACAAAAAATATGACAGTGTTTTATAAACTCTTGAATGCTATATATAGTAACTTATTAATTTGGATAAACCATACTTTAGGTCTTGATCAAAGGTATTTCCAGTTGAAAGTGTTGACTGAACCTGAATTTTCAGGTTTGAATTTCAAAACCTGTGAAATCCATCCATTTGAACATCCTTCTGTCTGTCCATCTACCCACCACTCAGAGAGTATCTACTATGTGGTAGATATGGGATGCAGTGATAAATCAGATATTGTGCCTGGATTTAGGGAGGCAGATGACACTCTAGTGAGGGCATAAGGAGAAGTCAACAGGTAATTCCAGTATGGCATGATAAGCTCTGATCTGATCAGGCAAAAGGTGCTATAGAAAGAACCTCACCTGGGGCCCCAGATCCAACCTTATGAGAGTAGAGGGAAACTTCTAAGAGGAAGTGATAAGCTAAACCAAATGAAGAACAAGTGAGGTGGGAGGTGGTCTCTCTAGTCCAAGGGAGAATGGGTACAGACTCAAGAAAATGAAAGCTTGGTGAACTTGAAGAACTGCAAGTAATGTTAAAGGCTATACATTGCCATGCAGGAGGGCAGGCAAGATGGGATGCATATTTACCAGAAGCCACATCACAATTGGTTTGTCTACCTAGCTAAGGGTTTGACCTTGAGAGCAAGACAGCCACTGACAAGTTTTTAAATAGGGAGTGTGGGATGCCTGGGTCACTCAGTCAGTTAAGCATCCGACTTTGGCTCAGGTCATGATCCCATAGTTCATCTCACAGTTCATGAGTTCGAGCCATGCATCAGTTTCTCTGCTGTCAGCACAGAGCCTGCTTCGGATCCTCTGTCTCCCTCTCTTTTGTCCCTCCCCTGCTCTATCTCTTTCTCTCAAAAATTAATAAAAATATTTATAAAAAAATAGGGAGTGTTGAGATCAGTTTGAAATTTTAGAAATGTCACACCTATGCACCTAAAATTTTTTTAATGTTTATTTATTTTTGAGAAAGATACAAAGCACAAGTGGGGGAGGGGCAGAGAGAGAGGGAGACACAGAATCAGAAATGGGCTCCAGGCTCTGAGCTGTCAGCACAGAACTGAGCTCAGGTCCTGACTCAGGGCTCAAACCTGCAAACCATGATATAACCTGAGCTGAAGTCAGATGCTTAACCGACTGAGCCACTCAGGTGCCCCACACCTATGCAATGTAGAGGATGAACTGAAGGGGACAGGATTTTTCATGATGACTGGTAAGGAAACTGTTGCAGCAATTCAGGAAGGAATAAATGTAGACTGGGAAAAGGTAGGTGACCAAGAGCTAAAATGATGCAATGAAGTATAGACATTAGTACAGTGGGAATAAGGAGTGTGGAAGCAAGAAAGGTGGAGGTGGAGATCACAGAGTGGGAGATAAACAGTTGTTGATGATGGCCTGGACTAGGGTGTAGTCTTGAAGATGGAAGCTGGAAGTGAGTAGGGATGAAGGTCATTGAAAGTGAGGTCAAAGATCTGGGAAGCTTCTCTGATAGCTTTTAAAAAATTGTGGTAAAATATACAAAACATAAAATTTACCTTCTTAATCATTTTAAAGGTATTAAATGCATATTAAGTGTAATAAGTATTTTGATTGGCCTTAAGTATATTCACATTGTTGTGCTACCATTACCACCATCCATCCACAGAACTTATCTTGCAAAACTGAAACTCTGTACCTGTTAAACACTAACTCCTCATTCTCTGCCCCCCACCCAGACGCTGGAAGCCACCATTCTACTTTCTGTCTTTATGAATGTAACTATTTAAAATGTCTCATATAAATGGAATCATTACAGTCTTTGTCCTTTTGTGACTGGCTTATTTCATTTAGCATAATTTCCTCCAAGTTCATCTGTCTTGTGGCATGTGTCAGAATTTCCTTCCTTATTGTAGGTACTCCTATCCCTTTTAAGCTTTGGATTATGGCCTATAATAAGAAATACATTTTACATCGTGACTAGTATACATGTATATATTGTGTTATTAAAGTAATACATTATTAGTATATGTTACATGATAATATATATATTATTGAAATAAATGTTTTACCCCAAACTACCACTTCTACATGTGACATTTTATTTTATTATATTTCCATTCTGTTTCTTAAAAAAAATTCTAGTCACAATCCTCTAAATCAATTTCATGACACACTAATGGGTTGTGATTCTTAGTTTGTAAATAATTGGTCTGTTTGACATTGAAGTTACCCAGGATGATAGGAAGACTTGGCATAAAGTAGAAGACTAGAAGTTTGGTGCCAAAGTCTTCAATGAATAAGGAGGGCCTAATATACAGCTTCTTCATGCATTTATCTTCATGAATGGCCTGTAATTTCAGCACAATCTAGTAAGTAAAGGTCTAAACTATCAATATATTTCTGGTGTAAACAGGATAATTCATGGATTTGCTGATTTTTCCAATGGCCTCCAGCTGGCATGTTTTTTTTGCTTTGACTTATTCACTATCAATGACCATTTCACTCTGTTTTTCTATCATTGGGAAAAACCAAGTAAACTGCTCTTCTTCATATTCCTAGATCCTCACAATCTGATCTGGGAAAGAGGAAGGTGGAGGGTGGGGGGGAATCCTTGGAAACAGGTGACTGTGGCCTCCAGACCCTGTCGTGCTTCCAAAGTCTCCAGCTGTTTCACAGCTGCAAGAATCCCCCAAAGGGAGAGGCAATGTCCAGAGGAGATGGTAGGGTGGAGTTTAGGATCTGGGGGAGTTTAGGATCTGGGGGATATGCCTTGCCAAGAGATGAAAGTAGGATCCAGGGAACAATGAAGCTCAAAGGTTAAGTCTCCCACTGAGTGTCTGTGCAATGAGAGGAGAACAGGGGCAACTTGATATTGTGATGCCCAAAGGATTTCACCATTGTCTCCCTGGGTCATCACACTCCCCAGCTATTTCTGTTAAACATTAACACAAAGTGTCAGAAGAGTTTTACCCTTATTAATTAGCTAATCTCTGTGGTATTCCCCCTGGGATGAGGTCAGAAAGATTGCCATTTTGATTGCAATGAAAAAATAAGCAAGGACAAGGAGGGAAATCACAGATAAAAATTCATATATTCATCAAATATTCACTGGGCAATCACCACATGCCATGTGCTGCATTAACTGTTGAATATAAGATGTGAACAAGACACAGTCTCTTCTGTCTACTGTTGACCTAAGATGTGGGGGCAGGAATGAGCAGACCATGCATTTTAAGTTAAGGGCATGGAGTTTGCAAATGTCCAGTGATAAGAAAGAAAATTCAGAAAAATGGAATTGAGATTGTTTATATCAGGAGTGGACAGCTAGATAGGGTGATCTTGCCAAGTTGAGTGATTTGGACAATGAGAATCACAGAGAACCCTCACAGATGCCTAATACTTAGTGCATTTTATATTTAATAACTTAGTAAGGTCATTGGAGTGAACATTTACTTATCCTAATCCCTTTATCCTTATCCCTCATCCCCTTTCCTTGATAAAGGAACTGGGAATCAGAGAGTAAGTAATTTGTTTTCTGTTAACCAGAAAGAGAATCTGGATATTCTGATCCAGGCTAGGGCTCTCTCCACTACTTCAGGACACTTCCTCAGATCCAGAGTCTGTTCTCCAAACTGCTTTTCCCGCATAGCACTTTGAGTTCTGGCTTTGTTAGGATAAACTGCCCGAGCTAGAAAAAAGGATACCTTGGGCTTTACATATAGTGGTCTTCGGAGGCAGCACTGTTTGTGACATGCATGAGTCTGATGGACATTGAGAACTTCCTTTCCTTCATTCCATGTCTGGGAAAGGAAGAATGGAGCCTAGACTACATTGTCATGCCCTCTCTCCCCTGCCCCAAATCACTGACTTTGTTCCCCTGGAAGGAAACTTGAGAGATGGAGTGGTGTAGTAAGGTGGCTTTGGTGTCACATTTCTGGGCTAGAATTTTGGCTCAGGAATTTGTGAGCTAGTAACCTCAGGCAAGTTTCTTAACGTTTCTGAGCGTCACTGAAGGATAGTAATAACCCCTTAGCAACATTGTTTGTACAATTAAACATAGCTCATTGGCTGACACTAGAAATGGGAGAAAGAGCTGTTATTACCAGGGAGTCCAAAGCCTTTGCCATTTTGTCTGAGGGTCCTGGCCCTGTACCCTCTCTGCTGACAGGTCAGGTTCCACAGAGATTACTCACTTAATCCAGGGCATCCTGAACATGGAAAACCATTGTTCAGGGGATCCAAGAGGCTCACAGTATTGCCTCATTGCATCCTGACCTAGTGGATCCCCACCTTTAGGGGTGGCACTTTCCCATCCTTCCCTCACTACCTAATTTATCAAAAATAGCCTCAATGGATGGAATTTGGGTCCCAGCAAGGCCACAGCCAGCCCTGAGCATGGAGTTCCAGGAAAGGAAGGACTTCCAGGAGTCTTGCACTCTCCCAGCCCTGATTCCAGGCAGACACTTCCTATAGTGGAACCTTGTTAAAACTATGAACACATCAAAGAGGCTCTTGCTAATATCTAACTTCATTTTCCTTCCAGCCTAATCCTTCCACCACCCAAAGAGCTCTCCAAGATGGGACAGCATAGTCCAACTAAGCCTCCTCTCAGTTTTCCAAGCTAAATGCTGATAATCTCAGCTTCTATGTTTTTGCTTGCAAAAATCTTATTTTTCAAACTGGATTCATTTCTCACATCTAGACTCTCTATGAGGTTTTGTATCCCTCCTATGTTCAGGTAGGAGCTGAGGTGGGTGGGGGTGGAGGTTAATCCAATACAGTTTGGAGAGAGTGCCAGAAGCTAACATTCTCCTGATTTAGGCAGAGGAGGAGGAAGAAATGGAAGGTTGACATCCAAGAACACAAGATGATCTCTTTTTGGTAATCCAGAAAGACACTAGTGTTTTCTTATTCCAATGAATAATAATGGGGAGCCTCAGGGTAAAGGGTGGCCAGATGTGGGGGTGATAACTGGGTGGGGGTTGGGGGAAGGGAGAGGGAGGACTTGAAAGTATGAGTGAAGAATTTTCCAGGAAATGGGTATGTTAGTTAATAAGACAGTCGGCTGGCCTGGAAAACTGAGACCATGGCCTTAATTCTTACTTCACTGGTAGAGAACTCATTAGGCCAAGGAATCCTGGCCATTCAGTCATTCAACAAATGATCACCACCAGTTCACTGGGTTAGAAGTTGGAAATATAGAAATAAAATACATAGCTCTTTATCCTGAGGGAGTTAATAGTTTAGTGGGGGATTCATTTAAGTAAACAGACAGCTAGTGTGCTATAGCACAGCTAAGTACAGGATGCTACAAGAATACAGATGGGGAGGCACTTAATCTACCTGAGAGAGGTGAAGAGGGATTCAGGAAAACCTCCTCAGAGGAGATAATTGAGCTGAACTCTGGAGGGTTAGTCTAGTCTAGGAGGTAGGAAAGGGCTTCCCAGAAGAGGGAAGAGTAGGGCAGGGCATGGCAGCTGTATTTGCAGCTCTTTGACAGTTGTATTTAGTGCAGGAGTTAAAGGGCAATACTATTCCAAATGCAACGACTATATGGGAAGGGAAGAAAGAGGAGATCCTGGAGAGGTACTGCTGTTGGAATTTGGGTACGCGGCTCATTTTGTATTTACTGGGTCTGCCGTGTCCGAGGGAGTGTGGAAACTCAGTGTGATAGCCCAAGAGAATGTTTTATTGCTACTACTTATTATTGAGAATGTAAAATGGATCAGTATGGGCAGAGAACATATCAATCCCAAACATACCACCTTGTGCCCTTTCCTGGGGAAGCATGCACACATGCAACATTTTGCTGTTCCCGGTTCATGCAAATTCCCTTCTCTGTCTGGCTTTTGAGGGTTGAGGGAAGAAGAAGGCACAGAAAGGAATACCATTTACTTTGAGTTTATTCTGCTTTGACCTGTTGCAAGAGCACCATGGTTTCCCCAAATTCAGGTAGAAGGAAACAGTTGGGAGACTCCTTGGTGAGGTGCTTAAGTAGGCATACAACTTATTCTACACACCCAGTAACTGGATGGTCAAGCTAACTGCCTCAGGGTCTGGGTCTTCATTAGACCTCCAAAACCATAGTTGGGCTCAGCAGCTTGCTGCCCTACTGAGGCCCACAGACTAGCGGTACCATGATATCCTGCAGGAGAATGATCACAGCCTCTACTAATGATCACAGCAATTCTACTAATTCTACTTGCAGCTCAGCTACCGGAGCAATCCTTTTCTCCCCTCTTGTCACCCTTCTTCTCCTAGTTCCTTTACTTCCCTCTTGTGTTCCACTGGGCAAAAGAATGACCCAAATTAAGTGCTTCTTCCCTTGGCTCCTTTTTTCTTTTTAAAGTTTATTTATTTTAAGAGAGACAGAGACAGTGCAAGGGGGAGAGGGGCAGAGACAGAGGGAGAGAGAGAGAATCCCAAACAGGCTCTGCACTGCCAGCACAGAGCCCAACTTGGGGCTAGATCCCACGAACTGCAAGATCATGACCTGAGCTGAAACCAAGAGTTGGATGCTTAACTGACTGAGCCACCCAGGTGCCCCTCCTTGCCTCCTCTTTTAATCCCTCTTTTTTCCCATTCTCCTTCCAGTTCTTCATCAGCCAATTCTCCTCATCCCTGTTGATTCTGCAGCTAGTTCAGCTAGGCTTTAATCTTAAAGGTGATGGAAGCTACTGAAGCACTATGTGGGCAGGCTGGTATTTATCCTCCAAAATGTTAATCAGGGCCTCTGCTATTGTGCAGCTCCAGAGGACACCATTTGCCTCATGGCCTATGTCATACAATAGGGGTACAATGTAAATGGTGCCCTCTGGAATTGTGCAACTCAGTTGCCTTTCAATGTGGGAATCAAAAGCCTGGAAAGCAACAAGTGTCTTAGAGGAAAATGTTGGCCCCTGGTGAAGACCAGATTCTTTGGATATTTCAAGTCTGTGAATAATGCCTCTGCGCATTCAAATCTCCCAATTAGTGTTAACCTGAGATTCAGAACTTTCTGCCATAGAGACCTTAAATGTTTCCAATTCTTCCTCTCCAACCTCACCATCCACTATGACCCCATATGACCACATCTATGGCAGACTGATGATCTGAACGTGCAATGTGCCATTCTGACTCCACACCTTGCCCCTGGAGTTCCTTCCAGCTGGAATGCTTTCTTTCTAGATCCAGTTCCTATTTAATTATTGACACTCAGCTTGCATCCCATTCTGCTGGGAAGCCTTCCTTGTCCATCCCAGTTCAGTGATCTCTCTCCTTTATTCTCCAAACTCCTTTACAGGTCTGTTCCCTTCATCTGGCACTTTACATCAAGTTATAACAAACTACTGCTAAAAACTACTGGTAAAATTTGTTTCCCAATTAGAACTGAATTCACACTTTGTGCCTTATAAGGCCCTGTGTGATTTGACGCCAGACTAGTTCTCTGACTTCATTTCTTCCTGCTCTAGTCCTCATCCACTCCCCTAATTTAGCTGCACTGGCTTGCTCTCAAACTCACCAAGTTCATTTCCATCTCAAGGCTCTGCACTCACTGTTCCCTCTGCTTGGAGGACTCTTTCCCCAGACATCCCCAGACATACCAGACAGTAAAATCTACAAGGGTAGAAGCTTTTTCTTTTGGTGTATTCACCATTGTATTCCAAGTGGCTTGAACAGTGCCTGGCCTAAGGCAGGTAATCGGTAGATAACTAAATGTTGGGTGAAAAGTATAAATAATAGACTGCCTTGCATTGTTTCTTTCTTCCCTTTGCTTCATCTTTCCCTTTGTATTTACCCCATCCCTCAATCGTAAGCATCCTGAGGACAGAAATCTGGTCTTATGATTTATTTCCCCCTCATCATCTAGCCCAGTGCCTTGAGTGTAGGTGCTTTAGTAAGTGTTTGTTGACAGAATGAGATAGAATGAGGAAAGAGTTCTTTCATGCCTCTCCCACCAGGCGGGCTCAGCAGCCTCCAAAGCAGAAAATGAGTAACCCTTGTCCTCCCAGGGCTGCTTGTGCTTGGGTTCAGCAAGCTGGCCACCAGCCCTAGCCTCAGGAATGTCTGTTCCTATCACAGCAGAGCTATTCTTCACTGGGAATTTCCTTCTCACCACCACCACCATCACCTCTGAGCTGGTTGGACTCAGACAAAGGGTATCTGACCACCCACCTAGAACTGAACCATTCCTGTCAGCACATATCTAATCTTAGGAAAAAAATAGGATTCTGCTACAGTAACTGCTTGGTTTACAGAGTTAAATCTTCTAGCAAGATTTATTAAAAGATCATGACTTTGGCTGCTATATTTCAAAGACCGGGCAGATATTTAGGTGACAGAGTTAAATAATCCAAACTTACCTCATACTCCCTCTTTCTCTCCCTCTCTTTCAAGGGTGAGCATTCTGTTCTTCCAAAACCCAGTCCTTCTCCATATTTGGAAATCTGGAATGGGCACTAGGGGCACAGCCCTGTCTCTTCTTGGTGTCTGCTGGGAGCTGTAGTTCTCAATGAGTGACGACTGCTTTTTTCTGGCCAGCAAGTGGGTTTTCCTTTCTCAGGAGTCTATGTCTATAAACATACAGTGGGGTGGAAGATTGCTATTAGGAGGCTTGCCTTCTATTTTAAGCTCTCTGGTTTTATGCAAGGTACTACTCTTCTGTGGCTCAATCTCCCTGCCTGCAAAATGGGGATAATTATCTTTCTTTTCCTGGCTGCCAGATTGTTGGGTGGGGTAATTAGCCAGCACTCATTAAATGCTTTGAGCTCATTCCAGCAAGGAGTGCTTTATAAATAAAAATTGTTATCTTTAAAGAAGAAAATATTAATTTTCATTGCCTAATTGCCTCCACAAACCAACTCTGCCTGTATATCAGAAAGATGCTGTTTAATTCCTTATATATGCCTTCCACCTACGCTGCTTTTAATGGTTTCCCTGCATCTCATTCCATTTTGTTTCATCATCTTTAGTTTCGTATCGTCAAGAATAAACACTCTCTTTGCCTCCTCTCTGAAAGGAAAGGACAAGACAGACCAACTCTTCCCTATGTCCAAAGCATAAGAAAGCCAGGAAGAAGGAATGATTGGGACTTGATCTGAGCTCCACAACTTTATGTCTTCCCAACTCACCATGCACGTACGTGATCAAGAGCCTGGTTTCTGCAGAAGAGGCTGACCTTTGTTCCGTCTGAAGAAGAAACAGATTTCACTGCAGCAGGAAGGGTTTTTGAAAGATCTTACATTCTTAAATGCCCTTCTCTGGAGCTCTGAAAGAAGCATTTTGACACACTCTGCATCTATAGTCAGAGGAAGGAGATTGGCACAGTATAGTGGAAGCAGCGGCAGGCTTAGAATTAAAATGGTTGGGTCCTGGCTCCAAGACTTCAGGCAAATCATTTGACCTCTCTGGCCTTGGTTTCTTTAGCTATGAAATGGAGATAACAATATATGGTTGAGTGTTTTGTACAGTGCTGCACTAAAGTTAGTTGTTAATAACATGCAGTATGATGCTGATTAAAAACAGAGAATGTTAAAGTCAGACACATTTAGATTAAAATAGCACCTGGATTTGCTGTGGAAATTTGATCAAATCACTGTTTTCTGAATCTTAGTTATAGTATCTCTAAGATGGGGATAGTGAGGATTACATGAGACAGTGCATGCAGTGGACTGAACACAGAGTCTGGCGCATACTAATTTCTCAATAAATGTAGTTATGACTATTATTAATATATTATGTCAATGTAAATGTGGCTATGACAATGCATTATCTCTCACTTTTGATCATCTTACTTTGTTACAATCAAATAAGGATGCTTTTGAAGTTGTGAAGTATTACACCAATGTGAGGGATGATTAGAATTAAACCTCAAAAGAAGGGAGATGGACTCCCCAGAGTTTTCCTTCCAGCTTCAGGATTACATAGGATTAAGGATGTACAACTACTTTTTAGCTACAAAGAACTATAACATGTGAATTGTCGCTAGTAACAGCAGGATTATTTGTTTCTTGTTTTAGGTAGTGGGTAATACCAATATTCCATTGAAAAATAAAAAGGGGTCCTATGACATACTATGAATTAATAAGTCACATTACAGGGCAGCATAATTATGTATAATTATACATATATACTCTGTGTATTTGTAGAAGGATGTTCATCAGAATGTTAAAGTTGTCATTTATGGGTGATGGAATTTCAGATGATTTTTATTCTCTTGTACTTTTCTGTCTTGCTTGGATTATTTTTACTCTGGTTATGTATCATTTTAACAAAAACAGTTAAAAGACAAAAGAAAAGCAGATATCAAAAAGGCAGATCTCAGGTTGTAAAACACTAGGAGAATCCATTTGGTGGTCCTTTAATCCCAGAGAATGTTTTCTTAGGTATGGGAAATGGAGTTTCTGGCAACAAGGAGAAGTTGTATGACAAATGCCTCTGAAAAGAAGTTGGAGGGGAATGGAGGGGAATCCCTCCAAAATGGCCCTGAAAGGAGGGGAAGAGGTGACCTTTCATCTCTGTTTATTTCCTAGGCTGCAATAATATGGTAGTTTTAATCATAGCCTTGTACACCTGAGTTTCCTTATTTGCTATGGTAACATGTGAGTCCTGTTTTACTACCTCTGTTCATTCTGGCTTACCTTAGACCTGGCTGTCAGGTAGAACTATAACTCACCCCCTCATTCATGCTGCCCAGGTAATCACCCTTTGTCATGACTGATTAGAGGAAGGGTGTGGTGAGCCCATTTGTAATCGGCTTCCACTGTCCTCCTAAATTTCAGAACCAGAAGCACAAAGAACAAACTTCCCAGTGGGACACAAAATAAAAGGGATGGTGCCAGCATGCCTTACCATTCATGATAATCTTCCCAGAAAACTACCCACAGGCAAGTCCACACAAGCTTGGAGGCAACTTGTCTGTTGTGCAGCCCATCCCCAGTGAGGACAAGAGAGTAGGAGGTGGGGGAGGGGAAGAGCAGGTTCTTCCCTGTTGTCACAAACAGCTGTCTCCAGAAAGAACTGAACCATTTTCAGATTTCAGCATTGAAGCACGAGTTAATGTGGAGCCAGGAAAAAAAGAGGTCTGCCATGTCAGGGTTTGTAGGTATTAAAACTGCACACCTCAGGGCATTTGGGTGGCTCAGTCTGTTGACCACCTGACTTTAGCTCAGGTCATGATCTCAAGGTTCATGAGTTGGAGCCCTGGGCGGGGCTCTGTGCTGACAGCTCAGAGCCTGGAGCCTGCTTCAGATTCTGTGTCTCCCTCTGTCCCTCCCCCACTCATGCTCTGTCTCTGTCTCAAAAATAAACGTTTAAAAAAAATTAAAAAAAACCCAAAAAACAAAAGAAAACTGCACATCTCCAGAGGGTGCCATTCACACAGACTCCATGTGAATAGCACCTCCCAGAGTTGAGCTTGAGTGAATCCCAGGAAGGGTAATTTTCTCTCCCACTGAGCATACTGACTTGTAGAGAAAGGCTTTTACAACAACACATTGGAGCTTTGCTGAGTAGTCCTTAATTTTTGAAACGAACGGAATTACCCTTGCTTAAAAAATATGCTCAGACATCTGTTTTCCTCACTTTACTAATTTTTTAATGTTCTTTCTGGTGTCACTCTGCTCCGAAAATAGTTGCTAAGTGGGGTCAGGGTATTTATGGGGTTACCAATATGCTCTTGAGATTGCTGAGGATAATAATTCTAAAAAATGTAAAGGCAAGTTGCAATTCCTTTTATTTATTTTATACTTACACTTTATTTGTTTTAGGCCCTGGACACATGGAAGAGTGTGGACAAATATTTGTTTTACTTGCTGTGCTCAACAAGGAGTCCAATTTTAGGGTTGACTAAAGCTACCTGGATTGGTAAGACTGAAGGCCTGCCCTTCAACATCTTTTTTTAATTGAAGTATAGTTGACAAACAATATTAAATTAGTTCCAGATGTATAGTGTGATTTGACAATTATATACATTACAAAATGCTCACCACTCGCTTTGTTTTTTAATATTTCTTTTCTTTTTAATTTTTAAAATGTTTAATTATTATTTGAGAGAGAGAAAGAGACAGCAAGTGGGGGAGGGGCAGAGAGAGAGGGAGATACGGAATGTGAAGCAGGCTCCAGGTTCTGAGCTATCAGCACAGAGCCCAATGCAGGTCTTGAACTCATGAACCGTGAGATCATGACCTGAACTGAAGCTGGATGCTTAAATGACAGGGCCACCCAGGCGCCCCTGTTTTCTTTTTTTTTTTAATTAAAGCTTCTTTGAGGTTCTTACCATACCCTTCTTTTCTTACTACCTTCACCTGGTTGAGGTTAAAATTAAGTTTTCTGGAGATCCTTCCAACATTTCTCCCTTCTCTGCCCCTCCTCAAATACCTTAATCAGTGCTTGTTGGCTCAAAATTGTACTTCAGGACAGAATTTCAGGAAATAACTTGGGACATAAATATTCTCTCATGGTTTTCAGTCTTTTATTTTATTACTTTATTTTTTTTTAAGTATAATTTATTGTCAAGTTAGCTAACACACACTGTATACAGTGTGCTCTTGGCTTCGGGAGTAGATTCCCATGATTCATTGCTTACATACAACTCCCAGTGCTCATCCCAACAAGTGCCCTCCTCAATGCCCATCACCCATTTCCCCCCTCTGACCTCCTCATCAACCCTGTTTGTTCTCTGCATTTAAGAGTCTCTTATGTTTTACCTCCCTCTCTGTTTGAAGCTATTTTTTCCCCTTCCCTTCCCCCATGGTCTTCTGTTAAGTTCCCAAATTCCACATATGAGTGAAAATATATGTATCTGTCTTTCTCTGACTGACTTATTTCACTTAACATAATACCCTCCAGTTCCATCCACATTGTTGCAAATGGCAAGATTTCATTCTTATTGCCAAGTAGTATTCCATTGTATATATAAACCACATCTTCAGTTTTCAGTTTTTTTTAAAAAAATTTTTTTTTCCACGTTTATTTATTTTTGGGACAGAGAGAGACAGAGCATGAACGGGGGAGGGGCAGAGAGAGAGGGAGACACAGAATCAGAAACAGGCTCCAGGCTCTGAGCCATCAGCCCAGAGCCCGACGCGGGGCTCGAACTCACGGACCATGAGATCGTGACCTGGCTGAAGTCGGACGCTTAACCGACTGCGCCACCCAGGCGCCCCTCAGTTTTCAGTTTTAAATACAAATTTAAATTTCAGTTTTAAATACAAAGGATCACTTTCAATTGCTCCTCTATCAATCCTATGTTTTGGAATGTTTTGTCTACTAAGGAGGATCCATTAACAAATAAACATTTAGAGCATTATCTCAGGTAAATGTATAATTTCTTCTTGGAATATTAAAGCTGTGTGTTGAGAACCCTTCAATCCCATTTTCCCCTGAAGGCCTGCTAGGGCAAAAACTGCAGGTTTTGAGAACTACTGCTGCTCTCCATGGTGGGAGGGGAGAGAGCACTGGTGTGATGGGTGTTAATGGCTGGCAATAACTCCATGTGCTGCTCTTCCCAGTCAGAATCTGTGTGTTAACAGTGACCTTGATGCTATAAATGACCTCAAAGTGGGGCATCTGAGTGTCTCAGTCATTAGGCATCCAACTCTTGATTTTGGCTCAGGTCATGATCTCACAGTTTATGAATTTGAGCCCTGCATTGGGCTCTGTGCTGAAAATGCAGATCCTGCTTGGGATTTCTCTCTTTCTGTCTCTCTCTCTGCCCCTCCCTGGCTCGCTCTCTCTCTCTCTCTCTCTCAATAAACAAACAAACAAACAAACAAACAAACATTAAAAAAGATAAATAAATTGCCCCAAAATATGATTAATGACAAGGATTCCTGGGCTAGTGAGGAAAGCACTTTTGAGTGAAGGTGAGATCCTCTCTGGGGCAGCATGGGGCAGGGCAAGGAATGCTGCCTTCTTCAGCTGTGTAATATCAAGCTATTGCTTGACCTCCCCTGGCCTCAGTTTCTGGCTGTGGTATGTTAAACGTCCTTCCAAATCTAAAATTCTATCACTCAGGTTGACTGAGTTTATTAGAATATTTCCTAAGAAGTAAGTAAGAGGGAATAAGAAGGAACATTGCAAATTGCCTATGGCCAAGAAGGCAAGCTAGGGGTATTGGTACCTGGAAACACCTGTAGGTATCTCCTTTTTTTGGGTGGCTGGTCTAGGTTATGTAACTCCTCAGCTTCCAACCTTTTCACATAGTGCTTGCCAGCGAATGTCGAGACCAAATGATGCAGAACAGCTCTGGAGAGGTGGGGTCCCTCCTGAGCATTGGGTGTCTATTGCTTTACACCATGCTAGACCACACAAGCGTCCTGAGATGAGTGAGACTCTGTCCCTGCCCTCAGGAAGGGCACAGTTGAATAGTGAAATGACACAAATAACTATAAGAAGATTTGGAAACTGGGAAGGACCAACAAGAAAGGCATAAAAAAGCAAAGCACAATTGGGAGTTTGAAGGAAGGAGTGATTAGCTTGAATAAGGTGTAATCAGAAAAGATTCCAGGGAGGAGATAGCATCTTTCCACTCTTTCATGAGAGAGCCAGGGCCGACTTATTCCTAGTGAGCATCCATTACCTGTTTTATTTTTCAGGCTTGGTCTGGCATCACAAAGATTTGTTCAAACTTCTCTGAGTGAATACTCTGACTCCTGCAATAGGTGAGAAAAAGTGAAATTGGACTACAGGTCTCCATAGAGTGGCTGCCTCCAGTCACCTTCACCATGATGAAAAGGATCTATTGATGACCCTTTGAAGAATGGCCTGGGCATGGGATCTGGTTAGAAATCTCCAGTAATTATGTCAGCTTTGCCACTGAAACCAAATGTTTTGAGCAGTTTCTGAGCTTTAGTTTCCCATGTATAAGTAGGAATAATAATATACCTTGCTCATAGGCTGGTTGTTAAGCTCAAATAAAATAAGTGAAAGTATTTTGTAGGGCCAGTATTATGCATTAGTTAAGAATAAAGACTCTAGGGGCACCTGGGTGGCCATCGGTTGGGTGTCAGAATTTTGATTTCAGCTCAGGTCATGATTGTGGGATCCAGCCCTGAGTTAGGCTTCCTGCTGGCAGCTCGGGGCCAGCTTGGGATTCTCTCTCTCTTCACCCCCCACCCCACTCTCTCTCTCTTTCTCTCTCTCTCTTGACATGGATGGATGAATTTAAAAAAAAAAAAAAAAAAAAGGAAAGAAAGGAAGACTCTAGAGTGAAACTTCTTGGATTTTAGTCCCAGCCCTTCTTTGCATTTTTTGCGTGATCTTTGGCAAGTTCCTTAACCTCTCTGTGCCTTGGTTTCTTCATCTACAATATAGGGATGACACTAAGACTTATGTCATAGGGTTATTGATGATTAAAATGAGTTAAATGCAAACCACCTAGAATAGCACCTAGTACATAGGTAATATAATACTTATAAATTGACCTGCCTTATTGTTGTAAAGTACTATAGAGAATGATTATGATTATTATAAGTACTTTTTAGACACAGAAGCAAAGTAAGAGTTCTGCTGTGTCTATATGGAGAGGAGCAAATGGGAAGCATTGAACTATGCCCTAAACACCAAGTCCAGTCTTTAAAAAAGAGTCATAAAAATGCCAACAGATGAAGTTCTGGAATGAGGGAGGCACACCCCTTGGCCATCCTGGAGAAACATAATCTTCACCCTGCTAATACTTATCTTTCTGGCTTGCTTCTGGTCAAAGGTCCATACTAGGTATGATTCTACTCCATTGGAGCTTTGCCACCAACATCCCTGGCTGGAAGAGATGTGTTAGATGGACCAGCTATGGATGCTGTCTATTGTCACAGAATGTAGAATCAGCTTGGAGAGGGCAGGATAGGATGGGCTGACTGCAGATATGAGCATTACTGACCTTTGTAAGAAAGAGTCAAGAGTTGGATTCCAGGTCAGAAAATAAGATTACAGAACTATGAGGTAGAATGAAATTCTTTCTTCTCCTTACTCATTCCCCAATATATTATACCTATTGGCCTTATAATCAGCCTGAACTATTCCAGAGATTTAAAGAGTTCAATGGGCCATTGTCACGTGGCCTCTTCTGATCCTTACAACCACCCTATGGGCAGGTGTTCTTATCCATGTCCTCAGATGAGAAAATTGAGGCTTAGAGGATTTCAGTGACTTTCTAGAGGTCTGGTGTAGTCACTGAAGGAACCAGTATTCTAACTGGTATAGCTCATCTTCCAGTCTAGAGTTCTTTCTGGTACAAAAATACCAACTCATCACCTGCCCAAAGCAAGCAAAGCAAATCCACATTTCAGATTAAGGCAATCCATGGATAGATAGACTGAGCACCTTACAGAACAGAAGGAAGAGCACCAAGTTCCAGAGCTTGGGTCAGGATTAGAGGATGGCCCATAATGTGGATTTTTCATCTCATTTACTATATTTTTCCAAAATGAGAAGATTCCAACGATACAAATATTAGCATGGTCCAGACCTTAGATCTGGCTTTATAGATCAGGCCTTATTTCCACTCTTTGACTTATCCCAAGGGGAGAATAGGTAGTTTCAAGGCTTGTGTCATGAACCCTGAGTCAGAAAGACTGGTTTTATATACATAATATCTGTGCATTCCCCCTCAGGTGGAATGAACTTGCTTATGTTTAGGATTGCTTTGTCTTAGCCTGAGAAATTCTGGGTACATTCAGACATAAGGGGAGATAGTGGACTGTCACGGTAATGTGTTAAAGAATCAATTTGTGGACATAACAGTGCTAAAGGTTAAGTGATGACATACAGACCACTGAAGTCCTGTATAGTCAAAAATTGGGTGAAACACAGAAATAGGAACACAATCATGTTTTCATGTGATTTTTAGCAATCCCCTCACCCACCTCCCATCTTGTCCTCATTATGGCAGCTATACCACTAAATAGGCAAATTTTTTTCTAGCAAGTCTGTTTCTTTTAAGACTGTGCTGCCATCGCCTGGAAGCATCAGAAACAGCAAGAAACTTCTTGTTAGGATTTAAGGAAGAGGTTTTCTTCCTTCCTTCCTTCCTTCCTTCCTTCCTTCCTTCCTTCCTTCCTTTCCTTTCCTTTCCTTTCCTTTTCCTTCCTTCCTTTCTTTCTCCTTCCTTCCTTCCTTTCTCCTTCCTTCCTTCCTTCCTTCCTTCCTTCCTTCCTCCCTCCCTCCCTCCCTTCCTTCCTCCCTCCCTCCCTCCCTTCCTTCCTTCTTTCTTTTTAAAGTTTACCTATGTTGAGAGAGAGAGGATGAGAGAAGAGAGTGCATGTGAGTGAGAGGAGGAGTGGAGAGAGAGGAAAGAGGAAAGGGCTTGATCTTAAGACCCTGAAATCATGACCTGAGTTGAAATCAAGAGTCAGATACTTAACCGACTGAGCACCAGGCGACCCTTAAGGAAGGAACCTTTTCAAGGAAGCAATCTGAGGTGGTGCTCCTGGAAGTGAAGAGAGGAGGTCTCAACCTGTCTAGGCCAGCCCCAGTCCATTTTCTGATGCTCCTACTGCTTTCCTGATTTTTCAGGGAAGACTTCTAAACCCAGTTCTGAGAACAAGGTTTTTATTTGCAGTGCTGTAATAATCAAATCTGAGGCAGAACTGAGAAAACATTTTGGTCACTTCATTCTGAGACTGTGATCCACAATTTCCAGGGATCTCTGCTTGCCTCTGGAGTTTTCTGTGTGGGAATGAGCTAGTCTTGAGCAGAAGGTCCACGTTTTCTCTTTGCTTTGTCCCCACCACTGGATTTCCTGTTAGGAAACAAAGTTAAATGTAGATATCGAACCGAACCCTCCACTGTTGTCACTTCCAATCACTCTTCTTTATTTCCCCTCAGCATTTATTATCATTTGACACACTACTGTTTGTATTTTACTTATTTTTTATTTTGTTTCCTTTCACTATGGCACAAACTCCACAAAACAGACATTTTTGTCTCTTTGGTTAACTGTGGGATCTTCAGTACTTAGAACAGGGCCTACCACCTAGTAGGTGTTCAAAAGTATTTGTGGAATAAGTGAAGTCCTGACTTCATCACCTTATATGGTTACGGGGTCTATACTTTTCTTTCCTCAGAAGTCTGATGGATTTCATGTTTCTGCTTCAGCTTTCCATGAAGACTTTCTACAGAGAGCTGAGGGCCCAGCAGATGGGTATATCTATATCTAGTGACAAGGGAAGGGAATGTATGGTGTAAATAGGTACTTGCCCTGTGCCTGGACTTCTAATCTAATCACCAGCGGAATAAACAATTCTAGATAAGTTTTACAAAGAGTTGAAAACGTAAGGAGCTGAGGAGAAACTAAAGCTAAGAGAAGTATAAATTCAGCAAAGTCTGGGTGAAGCACAGAATACACAAATAAATATAATTTATGTATCTGTATAAAATTATTTAATTATTATTATAGCTATAATTTATTGAATACCTGCTCTGTTATAGTACTTCATTATAAATTGCATTACACTGTATGGCTTTGTTTTTATTTTATAGGAATATCTCTATTTTATAGGAAGCAATGAGGCTCAATGAGCTTATGTAACTTGCTTGGGCAATGATTGTAAATTCTCTGAATAGAAAGCATAGACTCAGTCCTGTCCTGCAGAACAGAATAGTGGTTAAATATATGTCTTTGGGCAAAAAGAGCCTTTTTGACTTTGTATTTTCCACCTATTCGTTGTGTGACCTTCAGCAAATTATTTAGTCTCCAATGTCCTCACCTGTGCAATGGGGATAACAGTATTCCTAACCCCAGGGTTGAGGGAAGGATTAAATGAGATTGCACGCAAAGCGTTTCGCATAGCGCTAGGATAAGCACTGGATAAATGTGAGCTATGCCTGGGAAGGAGGAACATAGAAGGAAAAGTGACTAGCTCTGATGTTTCTTTTCAGTGTTTTTCCTGCTCCACTTCCTAATATTCGAATTGTTATTCCTGGAGAAAGCTCAGTATTAAAAGCCCGCTTGTAATTTCACCTCCATTACTGGAATTTCTTCTGTCCGGCTTCTGCTGGTTAGTGGTTAGTGAGGTGAGCTCCCCATCTCATAACACAGCCTGTGCTTTGTAATTTCCCAAAACGTCCTTGCGAGTTTGTCTTCTCGGGGTACAGGGGCAGTTCCTGGGGCGTGGCATGCTGGGAGTTGTAGTCCGAACTCCTCTATCTGCATCGAGAGGGCGACTGAGCCGAGAGCCAGGGAACTACAGCTCCCAGAGTCCTCCGCGCCGCCGGGAAGCCCCGAGTCTGCAGGCAGCTGCGAAAGCCGGGAAGATGTCCTCGCCCTCGTCCCGCTCCTGCAGTGAGCGGCTCTATTCATAAAAACGGAACCTGGAACGGCACTCCCCGGGGCGAAGGTGGTATCAGTACATGTCGTGGGGCCAGAGAAGCTAGATCCAGGTATTGCAGGGATGCAGCTGTTCTGCAAATCTATGGTGTAAACTGGTTCCCCACGTGCCAACCTGTTTTGAGCTAGAGCAGCCGCCCAGTCAGCCCAGCCGTTGCCTTGGATATGGCCACTAACTTTTCCTTCTCCAGGACTCGGCCTCGGAAAAGGTTGTGGGCAAGGCTATGAGGACTGTCCCTTTTCTCCCAGGCTGACTCGGGATATCCCGGAGTCCCCGGAGAGGCTGCCACTCTGACGTCTGGGGAGACAGGCCCTAAGCCCCGGCTGGCTATGAAGAGTGACTTCTCGACACCTGCAGCCCCCCTTAGGGGGCTCGGGGGGCCCCTGAGGAGCAGTGAGCCTGTGCGTGCCGCCCCAGCCCCGTCGGCAGCCGTGGTTCTGCTGGAGGAGGCGGCAGACCTCTTAGTTGTACACCTGGACTTCGGGGCGGCGCTGCAGACCTGTGAACGCGCCTTGCCGAGCTTGGCCAACCTTGATGCGGGCACGTACGTGCTGGGCTCCATTCATTTCCGGGTGATCTTGGGGAGGGACTAAAGCTCTTAGGAGTTCTGTCTTTCCCAGATTGCTCACAAGGAGCCTTACACCTTGGTTTCATTAGTGGTTCCTCTCTGAGAGGCTGGTGTGCCCATTCTACAGAGGAGGAAACTGAGGCACTGCACAATGAGGAAGAAGTGGTCAAGTCGTGCAACAGAGCTTAGTGAGAACCCACAGCCAGTTCTTTGCTTCCCTGTTCCAGTGTTGAATGGCATGTTGGGAAGATAGAATGCGTATTGTCAAATTATTTCAGTAAGCAGGTTCAGCGAGCAGGTGGTGGAAGTCCTCTCCTAGGTATACTCCTGTCCCCCAAGCTGTTCACTTGACCTTGGCTGATGAATGGAAATGGAGTTCAGAGTAGGAGTAGTGTCCTGATCCTGTTGAAGGATTGATAGGATTAAAGAATCCAATCTGGAGAAAAGCTTGGTCCTACATTGCTGTTTCAAATGCTCTCAGCCTCTTTTTGAGGGCATAATTTCTCTGTGGATTATAATGTTGACATAGGCTATACTGGGGAGGTGATGGGTAGAAAAGTCAAAGGTGACCCCAGAGAAGGATGAACTGGGGATCTCTGGCTTTTTTCAGGGGGTTGGGTAGGGGCTTGTTGCAGTAAATGCTGAAGACTGTTATTCCAGGTGCCTGGAGGCACCTTACTTGGTGGTGCTAACAGGCCAGTTGTGAAGTGCCTGTACCTACAATTAGGCAGAAACCTTGCTCCATGCCCATTTCATCACTAAGCAAACTCTTAGCTTCAGCTCTCTTTCCACCTATACATCTGTGCTACACATTGTCCCTTTCCCCTTCCCTGATTTCACCTAGATACAAAGATGTGTGTTAGGCAACAGTTGATTTGCCTCCAGGAGGTTTTCAGGAACATCGAACTCCTGGGGAAAGGGCAGTTTTCTCTGTGTTGGGGATCATGAGACCAGTTGTAATTTTTTAAAACATTTTTTTTAAGTTTACTTTTGAGAGAGAAAGAGAGAGAGAGAATCCCAAGCAGGCTTCTCTCTGTAAGCGCAGAGCCTGATGTAGGGCTCAATCACATGAACCCTGAGATCATGACCTGAGCCAAAATCACAAGTCAGATGCTTAACCGATGGAACCATGCAGATGCTCCAAGACCAGTTGTAATTTGAATCCGAATACTAATGGGGAGGGTAGAGGTGATGACTGCTAAGCTGGGAGCTGGGGAGGAACAGTCCCAGGGTGGAAATGAGAATGGAAACAGAAGGGGACCACTTCTTAAAACCTGAATTAGTTCTTCTGCCAACAGTTCCTTGGAGGTGAAGTGCTCCCTGTGTATTGTGGGGATCCAGGCCCTGGCAGAAATGAATCGGTGGCGGGAAGTCCTGTCTTGGGTTCTTCAGTATTACCAGGTTCCTGAAAAGCTACCCCCCAAAGTCTTGGAGCTCTGGTAGGTCATTGTTCTGACTCATTGGATCAGTTCAGGAACAAGAGGATATTCATGTCCTTTTCTGAATCAGTGCCTAATATCTTCTCTTTTGCCCTTCTCTACCATTTCCTTCCAAATATGATTCTTTCCCTGTGTTTTTATTTTTGTTTTGGTTTTTGGTTTTTGGTTTTTTTCAGACCTCAAAACATAGTGATAAAGGATGAGGAGGGGGGAATGTTGGGTAGAGGAAAAGAGGAGGAGGGGGACAAAGGGGAATAGGAGATGTGAAGAGGGGTGATACAACTGGAATATGTCAGAGCTGAGGGAGCTTCTTGCTACTTCCTAGGAATTCCTAATTCTTACCAATGTCATCATCCCCTAGGGAAGGACTGGAGGACAACAGGGAAGGGGTTGAGTGGGAGAATGTAGTGGTTTATGAGAGGTAAATCAACCGTGGAGCACTAACTGTTCTTTTTTTGGGGATTGGATTATTCGGGGCTGCAGTGTTCTTTTATACAGCAAAATGCAAGAGCCTGGAGCTATGCTGGAAGTGGTCAGTGCCTGGCTGCAAGACTCAGACAATCAGGACCTTCCAGAATACAGAGCCTTGGCAGAACTTCACCTACAGCGGGTGCTGCTACCCCTGGGCTGCTTGTCAGAGGCTGAGGAGCTAGTGGTGGGCTCTGCAGGCTTCAGTGAGGAACAGCGGCTGGACGTACTCCAGGCCATTAGTAAGGCAAGGCAACAGCAGAAACACCAACGCTTGGGCTCTGAGGAGGCCCAGAAGCTGAACCAGGAAGGTAGGACATTCTTCTGTGGCCTCCGTAAAGTGGAGTTGTAAGCTTTCCCCTGGACCTTGGGGTTTATCATGACTTTTCCAAGAGCTTGGGAGCAATTATTTGTATGAGTAACTCCCAAATCGCAGAATAGGAAACCTGTTGATTTGATTAAAAAAGCCAAGCCCTGACCCTCTGTAGTTGGCAGTGGAAGGAGATTCTCCATACAGGGAGGTGTCACTGAGTCTCAGAATCTTTAACTCTTGTTTCTTGAAAGCCACCTTTTCCTTGGGGTCCTTTCATTAGATCTCTTGTCTCTATCATGCTGGCCAGAGTGGGATGTTATTCCTCCTTTGAAGACTGGCCCAAATACAGATGCAGCTGAGGTATGCGGTGGGATACCAAAAGGAAAATAAGCTGACACAATAACTTGGTAAATTGACTTAGATAAAAATGATTTACCTTCATCTTGGGCCCCACTGCCCAGTATGCTGTCTGCCTTTATTTACTAGATCTCTTGAGTATCTTCTTCAGTGACCTCTGTCCCCCCGAAGGGGCAGCCCACCTCTGCCAATTAGAGTGCAGTTTCACAAGATGGCTTTTACAGGGGAGCCACTTCAAGACTCAACATCATACACCTGGCTGGCATCATACAAGGGGTTCCTACACAGGGTTGGGTATGGGCTTGGGGGTTGTTTTGTTACAAGGGATTTTAAAAGTCCTCTGCTCCAGACCCTTGCCAGGTCTTTGAATCCTTTTCATCTCCTTTTCCTCAAGTGATCATCTAGTCTATACAAGGACTGAAAATCCACTATCTCCAGAAGCAGCTCATTCCATCTGTGAAGAGTTCTGTACAGAAGTTCTTCCTGGTGCTGGATTTAAGTTTTTTTTTTTTCTGGTAGTTTTTAGGTACTGTTCCTTGATTTTTCTCTTGGTATATACAGAATAAGTCTGATCCTTTTTTTTCTTTCTATGAAAGTTCTTCAGTTAAATGTAATCCTGTTCTCCAAAGTGTTTTTTCTTTGTGTGCTAACGAGCATGAAACTTCTGAGATAGAATCACTTCTTTGCCAACAGGTTGTTGGCTTCAAGAATGAGCTGTGACTACCCAGACTCTCTGCCCCTCCATCTCCTGGGGAGGAAAGGTTAGGAAAAGGGTTTGATGGCAAGTTCAGAGTGTTCTGTCAGGACTTGGCACCACTTGTTCTTGGGCTGGTGGTGTTCATGTTTATATTTAGAACTTAAGACTTTTGAATTCTTCACTATATGTATTAAGTGCACTTCATTTTCCTGTATTAATGTGATCATCAAGAACTATTGCTCTGTGTAACTCTCTGTACATATCTTAGGCCAGAATATAAAGAAAGCTATAAAATAATGAGTCTATTGAAAAAAACACACCAAATATGCCAGGTTTACCCAGCTGAGTAGGTGTTGTCTGTCCAAAGTCTCTCCTAAGGAGATGATATTCTAGTGATGTTGTCTGTCCTCAAAACATTTTGGAGTTTTTAGAATTTCTTTTACAACCACTTTATGAATTACATGAATAAACTAGTCTTGTTACCTTTTGCTCAACTCTCATAATCAAGCTCAAAGCTCAGAATCAGTGAAGCTGGTTCCTGTGACTTATGCTGCAGTTATGCTTTATCTCCCTGACCAGGCTCCTTCTCCCACAAGTTCCTGTCACTACTGATGTTGCTCCGCCGGCTTTGGGATTCTACAGTGAGCCACTTCTTTTCCCTGCCCTTCAAAAAGAGCCTCCTGGCTGCCTTGATCCTCTGCCTCTTGGTGGTAAGGTTTGATCCAGGTAAGTGATGAAGCCAGTCTTCCCTCCCGCTCTTCCTGGGGAAGGGACAGTTGGATAGGGGCTGGGCTTGTGGGAGGCCTCCTGGGAACGGAGGTATCTATCTCCTGGGCCACTTCTCCCCAAGTCTCTTCTATAGGGAGGAGGGATTGTTGGGCCTCATTGAGATCCAGCCAGACCCACCTAGGAGAGAATAGCCCTGGAATCCATGAGAGCAATCTCTCGTGGAGGAAACTGCCTCTACTCTGTTGACTCCTGGAACATTGACTGAGTCATTGTCATCTCCTTTATTCAGGGGTGAACTCTGACTAGAAACTCAGAATTAAAAAAAAATTTTTTTCCTAATCATCATATCTAAAAAAAATTGTATTAAGTTATAAATAAAATACAGGTATACTTTAGAAAATGTGGAAAATAGAAAAAAGTATAAAGAAAACAGAAATCACCTAAAAGTTTGCCATTGTAATGGCTATACTTTCGGTCTTTTTCTTTATGGATATAGGTGCAATTTTGCAGGTTATAAATATTCTTTAAAACGTCTTTCAATGGCTAAATAATATTCCAATTGACAGAAACTTCCATAATTGATTAACAGTTCCCTATTGTTGAACACTTTGATGATTTCTTTTTTTTTGTTTTGTTTCATGTTTATATATTATTGAGAGAGAGAGAGAGAGAGACAGAGTGTGAGATTGGGGAGGGGCAGGGAGAGAGGGAGACACAGAATCTAAAGCAGGCTCCAGGCTCTAAGCTGTCAACACAGACACCGACGTGGGGCTCGAACTCACAAACCATGAGATCATGACCTGAGCTGAAGTCAGATGCTTAATCAACTGAGCCACCCAGCACCCCTTGATGATTTCTTACTCTGTTTTTTGCAGTTTTTTCTTAAAAGTCCTGCTCTTTTTCTTTTATTTAGTTATTTATTTTTTTATTTTAGAGAGAGGGTGAGAGGCAGATGGAAAGAATCCCAAGCAAGATCCATGCCCAGCACTGAGACTGATCCGGGGACTGATAAACTCTCTAAGTGCTATTTGGGAACAACCCTGGTTATTTCCTGAGGATTAATCCCTCAAAATTAAGTGTTGGGCCAAAGATTAGGAGCTCACTCTTTTAGATTTTTGTATTTGTGTGTTACTTTATGTGAGTTATAATCTAATACCTACTCTCCTCATGAATTTAAACTTAGAGTTATAACTCTAAGGATTATAGAATTATAACTTTTCAAACTGCAGGAAAAACTGGAAACCCTTATTCTAGTCGCTTCATTTTCTTTTTCTTTCTTTTTTGGTTGAGAAACCTAAGAACCACAGGAAACGAGTAACTAGCCCAGGGTCACACAAATAATTTGTCTATTTAAAAAATTGCCTATTCTTTTTTAAAAAATTTTTTAATGTTTTATTTTTGAGAGAAGGAGAGACAGAGCATGAACGGGGGAGGGTCAGAGAGAGGGAGACACAGAATCTGAAACAGGCTCCAGGCTCTGAGCTGTCAGCACAGAGCCCGACGCGGGGCTCGAACTCACAGACCGCGAGATCATGACCTGAGCCGAAGCCGGCTGCTTAACCGACTGAGCCACCCAGGCACCCCTGCCTATTCTTGATTTAATCTTCAGGTCTTCCCCATTTTCTCCATTTCCCTTTCTCTTCTTCAGCGAGCTTTTTTTGCATAGCTCAGAGTTGTCCTTTTCAGGATGCCTGAGTAGCTCAGTTAGTTGAGCATCTCGCTCTTGGTTTTGGGTCAGGTCATGATCCCAGGGCCATAGGATTGAGCCCCTGCTTAAGATTCTCTCTCTCTCTCTCTCTCTCTCCTCCCCACCCCCATCCTTCCCCTGCTCTCTCTCTCTCTGTCTCTGAAAAGTAAACAAACAAAAAGTTGTCCTTTCACTTTGCTGAACTAAGGATAGTTTGTATTCATTCCTGCTCACCCTCTGACTTTCTACTTTGTTCTAGAGACTTGATACAATTTAGAATTTTTTTTTTATGGTTCTTAAAAGTCCTGCTCTTTTTCTTTTATTTAGTTATTTTTCTTAGAGAGAGAGAGAGAGAGAGAGAGAGGAGCAGAGGGAAAGAATCCCAATCAGGCTTCAGGCCCAGCACGTAGCCTGAGCAGGGCTTGATGTATGCCTGATCCCAGGATCCTGGGATCATGACCCAAGCTGAAATCAAGAGTCGGGCTCAAGTGACTGAGCCACCAGGTGCCCTTAGTGTCCTGGTCTTCTAAGTGGGGACAGCAGGAGACAGTTTGAGCTTGCTGGTTCCATGGCTGCTTGGAGCTTCCTTAAAATGCCCTGGCCTGACACTCCTGACCCCCAGTGGCAGTCTTGGTTCATTGCAGTGGTGGTGCTGCAGGAGAGGAGAACCCATGGCTAGGCTGCAACTAGGACTCTGTTGGAAGGCTATAAAGAGAGGAGACTGTCAATAGCTTTCTTTAAAAACAACATTTTTCTTTTTAAGAAGAAAAAATCAGTTAAAAAATTAGTAACCAAATAAGGAAAAACAAACCCACCAACTCAGCCCTAATTCCAAAGAGGTAGAGTTTACTTTATTTTCAATATAATTAACGGATGATAAAAATAGGTAATACTGTCACTTGGCTCCAGGTTGAGAAGGTACAAAAAGGATTGGAGAGGAAGTTTCTTCTTAAAAACCTATCTTCCCAGAGGCAGCCACCATCACCAGTCGTGTGTGTGTGTGTGTGTGTGTGTGTGTGTGTGTATCAAAAAGTTAGATTAAAAATAAGTTTCGATCTTTTTCTCAGCAAACTTAAGGTCATTGTAATACAAGGCACCTGGGTGGCTCAGTTGGTTAAGAGTCTGACTTCAGCTCAGGTCATGATCTCACTGTCTGTGGTTCAAGCTGTACTGACAGCTCAGAGCCTGGAGCCTCCTCTGAGTCTTGCTCTCTCTCTGCTCCTCCCCTGCTCACGCTCCTGTCTCTCTCGTTCTCAAAACATAGACATAATTTTTTTTTTTTTTAAATCCAAGTGAAGAAAATATCTCCCAGAGAATATATTGTTGGGGAGGGGAGGAGGAGCCAATAACATTAAACATCAAAATATGCTTTAAAAAGATCAGACATACTCCCAGAGTGGCAGAGTTTCCAAGAGATGGGACTTGAGGCTGAGGGAAGAGGAGGGGAGTAGTGGTGGGGATACTGACCTCATATTTCCTTTTCCCTTGCAGCTTCTCCTTCATCCTTGCCCTTCCTCTGCAAGCTGTCTCAGCTCTTCCATCGGATTCAGGAAGCCATATTTTCTCTCTACCGGCTTCCTATCCATGACTGAGTGGTCTTTCCCATTCACCTCAACCTTGCTAATCCCCAAGTTTGCTGTGACAGAAGCAGAGTAACTCATCCATGGCGTCCTATTTCCTGTTGCTGGCTGGGCCCCCATAGGAGTGGGGCCAGCCCGATTCTAGAAAGAGCTGATCCAGTATGGTGAACTGTGTTTTGCCACCTGAATGTTTTCCACTTTGCACCCTACTTTGGCTGATATTGGTAGGAAATGTGGAAACAAAGGGGGCCAGAGAGCTCAAGTCCTCCAGAATAGTATTCCCTTTTACCAGGGGCCCCTCATAAAGGAGGGGTTTGGGAAAGGAGACTATATCCGTGAAATATTTCATCTTCTTGGCCAAGGCAAGGGGTTGATTTTTCAGGTCAGCAGGCTAATGAAGCTGGAAGTTCAGAAAACTCTGATGGAATGACCTTGGCCTTTTACTTTCTTGAAAAACTTACCTTTGAGATTTGCTTCACAGGGCAGGTCCTTAATTAGGCAGAGTGTGAGGATCTGAGAGGGCCTTTTACTTCTCCTCTATGCTCCTCTCCACAGATCTGGTCTAATTATTCCTGTGGTTTTGCAATGGGCTTGAAGCTGCATGGGCCCTCTCTTTTTAGACCAGGACATGGCTTTCAGAACCACCCAGGTCACTTTTGAAAGCAAAGTAAGGCTGCTCTGCCCTTCTCACTGGGGAAAATGATCCTGCTTGGTGCCTCTTGGGCTTCAGCTCAATTTTCCAGGTTGTCAGTGGCCAAGTCCTGCTCTATTACACACTCAGCATTCCTGTGCTCTCTTTCTTCCTGTCAGTCCCTTCCCCCTGCTCTGCAATAGTATTTTTGTACTTTGTCTGATGGCTGTTTTACCAGGTTCTACCTGTATCTTTGGTTCCTCAGTACATATTGTTGCTGGTCTGCCAACCCCTTCTATGTCCTGTTGTTCTAATTATATTTTATTGTTTGTATAATGTAGAAGTCTTTCTGCTTGTGTGGCCTTGAAAAGTAGGTTAGCCTTAGAGGCCGATGAGCTGAAAATGGAACTGGGTAATCAGGTGAGCTGGAAGGGATATGTGGAGGGAGTAGTGCAGAGGGAAGACATGGGTTTTGAAGGCAATGAACGATTTTATTCATTGTTAGGGGGAGGAGGCATTGGAGCCATAGCATTTGAGTATTTGAAATGTTTCAGTGTTTTCTGTCACTGGCTGCGAGAATCTTACATGTGTCTGTGCAAGTATATGTACACAATACTACACTGTCAGAATTATGAAAGGCTTCCTGAAGGAGTTAGCCTTTCTGAGGCTGAAGGCCAAACAAACCATTCCTTCCTGGGGCTCTGGGCAGTGTTGATGCCGGAATATAGGAGATGCGTTTAGTAGTTTTCCATAGGTTCCTCTTCAGGAGTTCCAAGTCAATAACTTCTCTTTAGTAAAATGGGTAGACTAAGTAAACCTCACAGGTCATTGGGAGATAAATCCCTAGGGTGTGTCCAACTCTGTAGGAAACAAATCTGTGCTTTTATGTTTGGGCTTTTAAATAGTTAAGACCCTTGGGGAGAGGAAAGGAGACAAGGTGAGATCTCTGTTGGAATTATTTCTGAAAATAAAAATCCGGTCCCTTTCACTACCCTAGATAAAACTCTTTAATGGCTTCCCATGGCTCACATGGGATTTCTTCTTAAATTTAAATCCCCTTATGCACTAGTTTTGGCTAACACCTCCTCTTTCATGTGGGGTCTCTGTTCCTTACTCACACTGCCCTCCAGCTGCTGAGCCAGTCACAGGTTTCTGAACATTGCATGCTTCCTCACACCTTGGCTCCTTCGCTTCCCTCTGGAAGGTCCAGCTCCCACTTTTTGGCCAGCTCAATTCTAGACTTACTCAAGGGTTACCTTTGGGAATCCTTTCCCTATGTCCTCTGCTTCCAGGCCCCTATCTCATGTCCTTTCTGTGGTAGTGACCCTATGGCCTTATAATTGTGAAATCCTCTTGCCTCCAGTAACTGTGAGCCCTTTGAAGCCTTTGAAGCTGGAGAGTGTGGCTTGTGGCAGTGTTTAAGAATCAAGTTTGGATTCCTGCTGTACCACTCACTAGGTGTGTGACTGTTGGAAAGTGACTTATCCTTTTCAGCCTTAGTGTCCTCATCTGTTAGTGAGTTATTATCTCATAGGGACTTTTGGTGGAGCAAATGAGAGCCTCCTTACCTAGTGCTTGGCATGCTGCCTCAAATAAGAACTCTTGTGAGTGGTAGCTATTTCTCCATTGCTTAGCTGAACACCTGGGAATTTGAAGGTATTCAGAGGTGTTTAAACTAATGAGCTGATATAGCTGCCATGACAAAATGTCTGTGTGCTTACAGTGTGTTTTGTATTGTGAAAACCCTGAGTAAAAAGAAGACTCAACTATGCCCAGTTCATTTTTCTGTCTGTCCCCTGAAGTTCCTTCATATTATTCTGCTTATAGGCTTTTTGGTTCTCTGTTTTATGTTTGTCTTGAACTCTGCAATGTTGTCTGGTAACCAGCCCCAGCTACCTTCCCAGTCAGACAAGGAACTCAGAACCAAAACTGCTCTGATGACTTTGACCTTTTCTAAGGATGGAGGCTTGTATTAAATCAGTCTTCAACTTTGGGCTTAACGAGGTCAGAAATGAAGAGAGGACATCCTTGTTAGGCCTATACCTGTGCTGTCCAGTATGGTAGCCATTAGCCACGTGTGGCTTTTGAACACTTGAAATATAGGTGGTCCAAATCGAGATGTTCTGTAAATGTAAAATGCTCACCTGGATTTTGAAGACTTAGTATTAAAAAAAAGAATGGAAACTCAATAATTTTTGTATTGATTGCATGTTGAAATTATAATATTTTGAATATATTGGGTTAAATAAAATCTATTAAAATTAACTTCAACTGTTTCTTTTTACTTTTTTTGTGGAGCTACTAGAATGTTTAAAGTGACATATATGGCTCACATTGAATTTCTTTCGGACAGTGCTATTGAACACACACGGTACACATCAAGTTCAGGGGATGGCAATCTGAGAAGCAGCATTGTATGGTGGGATTTTACAGTGTTAGATCTGGAAAGATCATCTCTTATATTCCCCCTCACTTTTTTTTTAAGTTAAGGAAATCAAGACCCAGAGAGGTGAAGTGATTTGCCCTGAATCACATAGCCTGAATAAGATCAAGGTCTCCTGACCCTCAAGTGTGGTGTTCTTTTCACTGCAATATGATTCTGCTTCACTTGCTCTAAAATCAGTCACTCTCTGGCTGAAATTCACTGTTAATATGCAAATATATCTGGGAAGGGTAACTTTAGCTGGAGTTCGTTGATTTGTTTTACTGGGTTCTGAGAGAATATAACATAGAACAGATATTTTATAAGTTAGGGATGCTAAGGAGAGCAGCAATAGGGGTAATGCTCTTCTGTGGTCAAATAGAATGAAGAGGTTGGGGTGAGGTGGAGAGATGAAATTAGGCTACTCTGGGCAATTGCAGGGGTGGATGGGCTGGACAAGGACAGAGTTGTTCTGCTTCTGGAAAGGGGCTTAGAAGGGATTGAGGAGCTTTGTGCAGGTGATTCCACTCTTTTACATGTATGTGTTTGCACATGTGTACATGTAGACCATTTAAAAGTGATACTCAAGTTTTATATTTATGGAACAGAATTCAAATGTTACAAAAGGATATTCATGGAAAAAAATATCTTTTTTTCCACTTCTGGTTTCCTGCCCAGAGGCCACCACTGTTCCCAGTTTGTTTGTACTTCCAGAGGTAATCTTTGATATTAAGCTTTTCTTTCTCTTATATAAGTGATAGCATACATACACTACACATGCTGTGCCAAAATTTTTTAAATTAATTAATCTTGGATGATTGTTCTTATTAGCTCATATGGAGCTGCCTCATTCTTATTAGAGATTTAGTATTCCATTGTGTGATAGGATCGCAGTGTATAAAACCCCTATGCTCCCCCCTTTTTTAAACTTTATTTTGAGAGAGAGATAGAGTGCTTGAGTGGGATAGAGGCAGAGAGAGAGGGAGAGAGAGAAAATCCCAAGCAGGCTCCATGCTGTCAGAGCAGAGCCCAATGTGGGGCTTGAACTCACAAACTGTGAGATCATGACCTGAACCGAAGTTGGATGCTCAGCTGACTGAGCCATCCGGGCACCCCTATTATCTCTATTTTGGAGATGACAAAACAGATACAAAGGGGTTAAATAACTTGCCCAATTGTCCCATAGCTATTAAGTGGTAAAGCTAGGATCTGAACCTAGACAGACTGGGGCTGGAGTTCATGTTCTTATATCCCTTATAACACATAGAATGAGCCATTCAGGTAAGAGGCCATGAAATAAAGATTTGTTGAATAAACTTGGATTCAGTCTCGAGAATTAGAGGAAGGAAGAAATAGACATAGCAAAGAGGGTGGGCAGAAAGGCAAGCATCAGAGCTGAAGGGTAGAGGTGGATGTAGAAAGAGAAGAAAGGACACAGGACTTTGGCACCTGTTTTAGCAGTATCATTGCTCAGCTCACTGCAGAGGGAAAGAGCAGGAGGTATTCCTTTTCAACTGTACCAGTGATGACAAAGACAGCTTGGCAGGTATCCTTCAGTGTAGATATAAATACAAGCTTGTGGTTCTATCAGATGACTTATATGGATATGCCAAGCTCTTGGTTACCAGCAGCCTCAGCTGGATCCCAAGGAATGGGTGGTTTTTCTGAAAGGAAGCCACTCCGTGTCTTTGATCACTTTCAAAGTGTTGTCTGAGAATTTTGCTCACCCTTCCCAATCCATTGCCAAGCTGGAAAGCTGCTAAAATTGGCTTGTTATGCTAAAAGAGCCACCCTGCCCATTCCAAATCTCCCTTAACATTTGGTCTGACTGTGGATAGCAGCCTCCTCCCAGCAGGTACCCATTGCTCTGGAACATTCTGAGGATCTACTCCCTCCCCTCTTAGTACTCATTACTGTTCTGTCCCATTTGTGGATTTCATGGTTTCCTAGGTGACAATTAGCTATTTCAGAAGTGTTAAAGACAATGACTAAAAGACATGACCCATTAATCTTCCCGAGAAACACATGGATTTTTACAAGGCATTTTTTGTATGAAATATAATTTATTGTCAACTTGGTTTCCATATAACACCCAGTGCTTATCCCAACAGGTGCCCTCCTCAATGCCCATCACCCACTTTCCCTTCTCCCCCCTACCCTACAAAGCATTTTTAAAAATTGTTTGTTTTGTTTTGAAAAACAAAGCTTAAACCCAATTAGGTAATTTTGCTATATAAGTGAGAGGGAGTGTGGGACGGTGTTTGAGAGTGTGAACCCTGGGGCCGTAATACCCAAGTTCATATCTTGGTTTGCCAACTTTGACCTTGGGCAAACTGTCTTTCCTGTGCCTTACTTTCTTCATCTGTAAAATGAGGATAATAATGTATTTACTTCATAGGTTTGTTGTGAGGATTAAATGGTGCTAACATGTATGAACACTTAAAAAGTTCATGGCATATAGTGAGCAGGTGCTAGTTATTGTGGCTATTAATTAAGTGTGAGATGTGGGAGGGGAGAGCCAGTAGTGTTAGAAACCAGTGTCTTTCATATATCAAATTGCAAAACAGGTAGCCTCTCCTGATTCCTGATTCTCAGCTCAAGAACTAGGCTTTGCAGGTGACTCTAACTACTTAAAGAAGTGCCAAACCTTTTTTTTTTTTATGTTTATTTAGGAACATATTTAATGAAAAAAAAAATTTTTTTAATGTTTATTTTTGAGAGACAGAGAGAGACAGCATGAGCTGGGGGAGGGGCAGAGAGAGGGAGACATAGAACATGAAGCAGGCTCCAGGCTCTGAGCTGTCAACACAGAGCCCGGTGCAGGGCTTGGACTCACGAGCCGTGAGATCATGACCTGAGCCGAAGTTGGACACTTAACCACTGAGCCACCCAGGTGCCCCAAGAACATATTTAATTTTCTGAATATGCAGGACAGTCATATAGTTTTTTAAAAAGTATGAAAACGCTTTAATGTGAAGAACTTTCTATTCTTATCTACCATCTAGCAAGTTCCTTCCCAAGTACTCTCCCAAGTACTGGCCACTGCTATTTGTTTTTTTGTTTCTTCTTCTAGCATTTCTTTGTACATATCTAAAAAAAATATGGATGTAGATCCTAATTTTTCTTTTTTTTAAAAATACAATTGTATGTTATATATACTGTTTTATTCCTTGTTTTTTTACTTTTCAAAGGTGTAGAATGATTTTGAGGGAGATAAAGGAAAGTATGTTATGATGTGGACCTTTGGAAATAGGACTAGGCTGGTTTTGGTTCTGGCTCTGCTACTAACTTGCTCTATAATTTTGCAAAAGTCACTTAATCTTGGATCACAATTTTCTCACTTAAAAGATGGCAATAAAAATTACCTGCCTTATTTTCTTTATGATACTTTGTGTCAAGTGAGCAAAAATCTATACAAACTTTGAAAAGTATTAAGTGACATACATAGAATGGGGTATTGAAAATCCTACATAATATTTAATATTATGAAATAGGATGGTTAAGTCTTTTTATTAAAATAGGTTAAAATAGGGGCGCCTGGGTGGCGCAGTCGGTTAAGCGTCCGACTTCAGCCAGGTCACGATCTCGCGGTCCGTGAGTTCGAGCCCCGCGTCAGGCTCTGGGCTGATGGCTCGGAGCCTGGAGCCTGCTTCCGATTCTGTGTCTCCCTCTCTCTCTGCCCCTCCCCCGTTCATGCTCTGTCTCTCTCTGTCCCAAAAATAAATAAACGTTGAAAAAAAAAATTAAAAAAAAAATGAATAAAATAGGTTAAAATATTTGAAAGAGGGGCATCTGGGTGGCTCAGTTGGTTAAGGATCTGACTCTTGGTTTTGGCTCAGGTCATGATCTCCCAGTTTCTCAGTTCAAGACCCATCTGAGGCTCTGTGCTGACAGTTCAGAGCCTCTTAAAAAAATATTTGAAATAGGTGTATGAAATAGAAAGGTTAAATAGATACTGACTTTTTATATAGGCACATTTAGTTGAATTAAGTAAGACTTAAATGGTTCACTAGAGATTTGTGTATAGTTACATAGCCAACTGCAAATTATCACTTTCTGTGAACTATTTAAAAATTTTTTAAGTGTTTATTTATTTTTGAGAGAGAGAGAGAGAGAGAGAGAGAGAGAGGTGGAGGGGCAGGGAGAGAGGGAGACACAGAATTCAAAGCAGGCTCCAGGCTCTTAGCTGTCAGTGCAGAGCCCAATGCAGGGCTCGAACCCACGAACTGTGAGATCATGATCTGAGCTGAAGTCTCACAGCTGAGACTGAAATCACTCTAGGTCCATCCATGTTGTCACAAATGGCAGATCTCATTCTTTTTTATGGCTGAGTAATATTTCATTATAATATATATATATATATATATATATATATATATATATATATGCGCCACAACTTCTTTTATCCATTCATCTAAGTCTGACTTAACTGACTGAACCACCCAGGCACCTGTGAACTATTTAAACTAATCAGGTAATATGGGGCGCCTGGGTGGCTCAGTCAGTTAAGTGTCCGACTTCAGCTCAGGTCATGATCTTGCGGTCCGTGAGTTCGAGCCCCGCGTGGGGCTCTGGGCTGATGGCTCAGAGCCTGGAGCCTGCTTCCGATTCTGTGTCTCCCTCTCTCTCTGCCCCTCCCCTGCTCATGCTCTGTCTCTCTCTGTCTCAAAAATAAATAAACGTTAAAAAAAATTAAACTAATCAGGTAATAGGTTAAAAAATAATATGCTTTTAAGAGACTCTTAAAAACTGAGAACAAACTGAGGGTTGATGGGGGTAGGAGGGAGGGGTGGGTGGGTGGGTGATGGGTATTGAGGAGGGCACCTTTTGGGATGAGCACTGGGTGTTGTATGGAAACCAATTTGATAATAAATTTCATATAAAAATAATATGCTTTCTGCCTTACCTTTACTTATGGCTTTTAGGAAGAGGAGGGTGGGGGCTAGTGACTAAGGAGGTAATAGAGTTTGTAAGAGAATATATATTTTTTCAAACTAGTATAATATACATATTTATGTATTTTTTTTAAATGAAGTTGATGCACAATGTTACATTAGTTTTAGGTGTACAGCATAGTGATTGGACAACTCTACATTATGCTATGGTTATGCTGTGCTCACCATAAGTGTAGTTACCATCTGTCACCACACAACGTTATTGATTACCATTGATTATATTCCCGATGCTGTGCTTTTTATCCCTATGAATTATCATTCCATAACTGGAAGCCTGTATCTCCAATTCCCCTTCATCTATTTTGCCCCTGCACCCATCCCCCTTTCCTCTGGCAACCATCAGTTTGTCTTTTGTATTTATGGGTCTCTTCCTGCTTTTTGTATGTTTATTCGTTTGTTTTGTGTTTTAGATTCCACAGATAAATGAAATCACTCTAGGTCCATCCATGTTGTCACAAATGGCAGATCTCATTCTTTTTTTTAATGGCTGAGTAATATTTCCATATATATATATATATATATATATATATATATATGCCACAACTTCTTTTATCCATTCATCTATTGATGGATATTTGGGTTGCTTCTATATCTTGGCTATTGTAAATAATGCTGCAATAAACATAGGGGTAGATACATGTTTTTGAATTAGTATCTTCTTCTTCTTTATTTATTTATCTATTTATTTATTTATTTATTTACATTTTAGCTAACATACAGTGCAATACTGGTTTCAGGAGTAGAATTAAGTGATTCATCACTTATATACAACATCCAGTGATCATCACAAGTGCTGTCTTTAGTCACCCATCTAGTCTATCTCCTATCTACCTCCCTCTGTCAACCCATAGTTTGTTCTCTATCATTAAGAGTTTCATGTGGTTTGTTTCCCTCTCCTCCCACCCCTTCCCATATGTTCATTTGTTTTGTTTCTCAAATTCCACATATGAGTAAAATCATATGATGTTTGTCTTTCTCTTATTGACTTATTTTGCTTAGCAAATAATTTGCTTAGCAAATTGACTTATTTTGCTTAGCTAGTTCCATACATGTCATTGCAAGTGGTAAGATTTCATTCTTTTTGATGGCCGAGTAATATTCCATTGTATTCCACACCTTCTTTGTGAACTAGTATTTTCATTTTCTTCAGATAAATACCTAGTAATGGAATTATTGGATAGTATGGTATTTCTATTTTAATTTTTTGAGGGACCTCCATACTGTTTTCCATAGTGGCTACACCAATTTACATTCCAGCAACAGTACACAAAGTTTCCTTCTTGTGAGAGAGTATTTGGTTTGGCTAAAGACAAAGGCTGAGAATATCTGGACCAAGAGGGGTAAATCTGCTCTGAAAGATAAGCAAGAGGCCATCACAGAGAAGCAGGTACAGGTGGGTAAGGTTTTGGTACGTACTTGAGTTTTAAAAATGGATTCATGAGGCAATATTTATGGGATCAAAAACCAAAAAAATCAAATTGACCAGAGTGAAAAATAGCCTGGGTCCTAGGCTGGCTCTGCTGCTACATGGAATGGACTTTATTTTCAGGTTCTTTTAACAGTCCATGTTACTTGTTATATTTTTAACATATAAAATACATTTTATTCATTCAAACAACTTTACTAAAAGAAACATGAAAATTAAGTAGTGTATATCTTCTCTTTGATATACATTCATGTTTTTTTATTATAAACACATATTGACTACTTTGAGTCCTGCAGTTTTTTTTTTTCATTTAATATTATCATCTACTCAGTTTCCAACATTATCTATTTCCTTATAATATGCATTTGTTTCCTAGGGTGGCTGTCACATATTACCACAAACTGAATGGGTTAAAACACAGAAATTTATGCTTTCACAGGTCTGGAGATTAGAAGTCCAAAATCAAGGTGTCTCTCTCTGAAGGCTGTAGGGGAGAATCTTTCCTTGCCTTTTTCAGATCTGAGTGGCTCCTGGCATTCACTGCCTTGGAGCAGCATAACTCCAATCTTCATTTGGCCTTCTGTGTTTCTATCTTCTTTCTGATGCTTTCAAGGGAACTTGTCATTAAATATAGGACCCATCCTAATCCAGATGATCTCATCTTGATGCATCTTAATTGTATCTAAAAAGACCGGTATCCCAAATAATAGTGTGAGGTTCTGAGTGGCATATCTTCTGAGTGGCCACAACTCAACCCTCTCCTATACATTAGTAGCCATATAATATTCCTTCCTATTAACATGTTGGCCATTTCAGTTCTTTCTGACTTTTTCTGCTAATAAGAACAGCAGCTCGAAACAGATTGCATATGAAAATGCTATGAAACAGTACTATTATTTTCCTTGTGTGTTATTTTCCTGGAATAGTTTCCAAAGTCAATTTATAATGTCAGTGGTAACAACAGGATTCCAGCTCTTTTAACATACTGCTAGGTGTGGTCCAGAGAGACTGGATCACTTTGTAATACTCATACAAATATGTGAAATACACTATGAGTAGGGAGATAAAGCAACCAAAGTCACAACAACAAAGAGCAAGTAACACACTCCAAAAACCACCTCCTGAAGGGCCAGGCCCTGGACAGTGTATGACCCCTCTTTAATATAGTAGTGCTAGCAGGTGTAGGGCACATAACAAGCTTTTAAAACACTAGCCAAAATGATGAAATGGAAGAATTCCCCTCAAAAGAAGTTCCAGGAAGAAATGACAGCTAAAGAATTGATCAAAACAGATATAAACAATATAACTGAACAAGAATTTATAATAATAGTCATAACATTAATCGCTGGGCTTGAAGAAAGCATAGAAGACAGCAGAGAATCTATTGCTGCAGAGATCAAGGAACTAAAAAATAGTCATGATGAATTAAAAAATGTAAATGAGGTGCAAAATAAACTAGATGCGGTGACAGCAAAGATTGAAAAGGCAGAGAAGAGAATAAGTGAAAAAGAAGATAAAATTATGGAAAAAGATGAAGCTGAGAAAAAGATTAAAAAATTCTGGACCATGAGGGGAGAATTAGAGAACAAAGTGATTCAATGGAACATAATATTATCCATATCATAGGAGTTCCAGAAGAAGAAGAGAGAGAGAAAGGGGTGGAAGGTGTACTTGAACAAATCATAGCTGACAACTTCCCCAATCTGGGGAAGGAAACAGACATTGAAATCCAGGAGGCACAGACAACTCCCTTCAGATGTAACAGGAATCTATCTTCTGCACGACACATCATAGTGAAACTGGCAAAATACAAAGATAAGAGAGAATTCTGAAAGCAGCTAGGGACAAATGGACCCTAACTTACAAGGGTAGATACATAAGGCTAGTAGCAGACCTATCTACTGAAACTTGGCAGGCCAGAAGGGAGTGGCAGGAAATACTCAATGTACTTAATAGGAAAAATATGCAGCCAAGGATCCTTTATCCAGCAAGCCTGTCATTCAGAATAGAAGGAGAGATAAATGTTTTCCCAGACACAAAAACTGAAAGAGTTCACCACTAAACCAGCCCTGCAGGAGATCCTAAGGGAGACTCTGAGTGAAATGTTGCAAGGACCACAAAAGACCAGAGACATCACTACAAGCATGAAACCTAAAGGTAACACAATGACTCTAAATCCATATCTTTCACTAACAACACTGAATGTAAATGGACAAGATGCTCCAATCAAAAGACACAGGGTATCAGAATGGATAAAAAAAAAAAAAAGACCCGTCCATTTGCTGTCTATAAAAGACCCATTTTATTTATTTATTTATTTATTTATTAAATACATGAAATTTATTGTCAAATTGGTTTCCATACAACACCCAGTGCTCATCCCAACAGGTGCCCTCCTCAATACCCACCACGCACCCTCCCCTCCCTCCCACCCCCCATCAACCCTCAGTTTGTTCTCAGTTTTTAAGAGTCTCTTATGCTTTGGCTCTCGCCCACTCTAACCTCTTTTTTTTTCCCTTCCCCTCCCCCATGGGTTCCTGTTAAGTTTCTCAGGATCTACGTAAGAGTGAACACATATGGTATCTGTCTTTCTCTGTATGGCTTAATTCACTTAGCATCACACTCTCCAGTTCCATCCACGTTGCTACAAAGGGCCATGTTTCATTCTTTCTCATTGCCACGTAGTACTCCATTGTGTATATAAACCACAATTTATTCATTCATCAGTTGATGGACATTTAGGCTCTTTCCATAATTTGGCTATTGTTGAGAGTGCTGCTATAAACATTGGGGTACAAGTGCCCCTATGCATCAGTACTCCTGTATCCCTTGGGTAAATTCCTAGCAGTGCTACTGCTGAAGAGACCCATTTTAGACCTGAGGACACCTTCAGATTGAAAGTGAGGGGATGGAGAACCATCTATCATGCTACTGGAAGTCAAAAGAAAGCTGGAGTAGCCATACTTACATCAGACAAGCTAGATTTTAAACTAAAGGCTGTAACAAGAGATGAAGAAGGGCATTATATCATAATTATGGGGTCTATCCATCAAGAAGAGCTAACAGTTATAAATGTTTACACACCCAATTTGGAAGCACCCAAATATATAAGGCAATTAATCACAAACATAAGCAACCTTATTGATTAGAATGTGGTAATTGCAGGAGACTTTAATACTCCACTTAACAGCAATGGCAGAAAATCAAGAAAGGCACAAAATCATCTAGGCAGAAAATCAAGAAAGAAACAATGGCCCTGAATGATACACTGGACCAGATGAACTTGACAGATATATTCAGAGCTTTTCATCCTAAAGCAGCAGAATACACATTCTTCTCGAGTGCACGTGGAACATTCTCCAAGATAGATCACATACTGGGTCACAAAACAGCCCTCGATAAATATAAAAGAATTGAGATCATACCATGCACATTTTGGGATTGAAATGCTATGAAACTTGAAATCAACCACAGGAAAAAGTTTGGAAACCCTCCAAATGCATGGAGGTTAAAGAACATCCTACTAAAGAAAGAATGGGTCAACCAGGCAATTAGAGAAGAAATTAAAAAATATATGGAAACAAATGAAAATAAACACGACAGTCCAAATGCTTTGGGATGCAGCAAAGGTAGTCTTAAGAGGAAAATACATTGCAATCCAGGCCTATCTCAAGAAATAAGAAAAATCCCAAATACAAAATCTAACAGCACACCTAAAGGAACTAGAAGCAGAACAGCAAAGAAACCTCAAGGCCAGCAGAAGAAGAGAAATAATAAAGATCAGAGCAGAAATAAACAATATATAATCCAAAAAAACTCAGTAGAACAGATCAATGAAACCAAGTGTTGGTTTTTTGAAAAAATAAAATTGATAAACCTCTAGCCAGACTTCTCAAAAAAGAAAAGAGAGAGGACCCAAAGAGATAAAACCATGAATGAAAATGGACTTATCACAACAAATCCCTAGAAATGCAAACAATTATGAGAGAATAGTATGAAAAAGTATATGCGAAGAAATGGACAAATTCCTAGATACTCACACACTAACAAAATTTAAACAGGAAGAAATAGAAAATCTGACCAGACCCATAACTAGTGAAGAAATTGAATCAGTTATCAAAAATCTCCCAAAAAATAAGAGTCCTGGGCCAGATGGCTTCCCAGGGGAATTCTACCAGACATTTAAAGCAGAGTTAATACCTGTCTTTCTCAAGCTGTTCCAAAAAATAGAAAGGGAATGAAAACTTCCAGACTCATTATATGAAGCCAGCATTACCTTGATTCCCAAACCAGGCAGAGACCCCACAAAAAAGGAGAATTACAGGCCAATATCCCTGATGAACATAGATGCAAAATTTCTCAACAAGATACTAGCAAATTGAATTCAACAGCATACAAAAAGAATTATTCAGCATGATCAAGTGGGATTCATTCCTGGGCTGTGGGGCTGTTCAGTATTTGCAAATCAATCAATGTGATATATCACATTAATAAAAGAGAGGATAAGAACCATATGATCCTGTCAATAGATGCAGAAAAAGCACTTGACAAAATACAGCATCTTTTCTTAATAAAAACCTTCAAGAAAGTAGGGATAGAAGGGACATACCTAAACATCATAAAAGCCATATATGAAAATCCCACAGCTAATATCATCCTCAATGGGGAAAAACAGAGCTTTCCCCCTGAGATCAAGAACACGACAGGGATGTCCACTCTCACCATTGTTGTTTAACATGTTTTGGAAGTGCTAGCATCAGCAATCAGACAACAAAATGAAATAAAAGGCATCAAAATTAGCAAAGAAGAAGTCAGACTTTCACTTTTCACAGACCACATGATACTCTACATGGAAAACCTGAAAGACTCCACCAAAAGTCTGTTAGAATTGATACATGAATTCAGCAAAGTTGCAGGGTACAAAATCAATGTTCAGAAATCGGTTGCATTTCTATACACCAATAATGAAACAACAGAAGGAGAAATCAAGAAACTAATCCCATTTAAAATTGCACCAAGGAGGGGCGCCTGGGTGGCGCAGTCGGTTAAGCGTCCGACTTCAGCCAGGTCACGATCTCGCGGTCCGGGAGTTCGAGCCCCGCGTCAGGCTCTGGGCTGATGGCTCGGAGCCTGGAGCCTGTTTCCGATTCTGTGTCTCCCTCTCTCTCTGCCCCTCCCCCGTTCATGCTCTGTCTCTCTCTGTCCCAAAAATAAAATTGCACCAAGGACCATAAAATACCAAGGAATAAACCTAACCAAAGATGTAAAAGATCTGTATGCTAAAAACTATAGAAAACTTATGAAGGAAATTGAAGAAGACACAAAGAAATGGAAAACATTCCATGCTCGTGGATTGGAAAAATAAATATTGTTAAAATGTCAATGCTACCCAAAGCAATCTGCTTTTCAGTGCAATCCCAATCAAAATTGCACCAGCATTCTTCTCAAAGTTAGAACAAACAATCATAAAATTTGTATGGAACCATAAAAGACCCCGAATAGCCAACATAATATTGAAGAAGAAAACCAAAGCGGGAGGCATCACAATCCCAGACTTTAGCCTCTACTACAAAGTTGTAATCATCAAGACAGTATGGTATTGGCACAAAAACAGACACATAGACCCATGGAATAGAATAGAGAACCCAGAATTGGACCCACAAATGTATGGAGAACTAATTTTTGACAAAGCAGGAGAGTATCCAATGGAAAAAAGACAGTCTCTTTAGCAAATGGTGCTGGGAGAACTGGACAGCAACATGCAGAAGAATGAAACTAGACCACCTTCTTACACCATACACAAAAATAAACTCAAAATGGATGAAAGATCTAAATGTGAGACAGGAAACCATCAAAACTCTAGAGAAGAAAGCAGGAAAAACCTCTCTGACCTCAGCCGCAGCAATTTCTTGCTCGACACATCTCCAAAGGCAAGAGAATTAAAAGCAAAAATGAATTATTGAGGCCTCATCAAGATAAAAACTTCTGCACTGCAAAGGAAACAATGAACAAAACTAAAAGGCTACTGACAGAATGGGAAAAGATATTTGCAAATGACATATTGGACAAAGGGTTAGTATCCAAAATCTCTAAAGGGTTTACCAAACTCCACACCTCAAAAACAATCCAGTGAAGAAATGGGCAGAAGACATGAATAGACACTTTTCCAAAGAAGACAGCCAGATGGCCAACCGACACATGAAAAGATGTTCAACATCAAACATCATCAGGGAATGCAAAGGGAAACCATGATGAGATACCCCCTCACACCGGTCAGAGTGGCTAAAATTAACAACTCAGGAAACAGCAGATGCTGGTGAGGATGTGGAGACATGGGAACCCTCTTGCACTGTTGGTGGGAATGCAAACTGGTGCAGCCACTCTGGAAAACAGTGTGGCGGCTCCTCAAAAAACTAAAAATAGAACTACCCTACAACCCAGCAATAGCACTACTGGGAATTTATCCAAAGGATACACTAGTGCTGATACATAGGGGCATATGTACCCCAATGTTTATTATAGAGCTTTCAACAATAGCCAAATTATGGAAAGAGCCTAAATGTCCATCAACTGATGAATGGATAAAGAAGATGTGGTTTATATATACAATGGAATACTACTTGGCAATGAGAAAGAATGAAATCCTGCCATTTGCAGCAACGTGGTTGGAACTGGAAAATACTACACTAAGTGAAATAAATCAGTCAGAGAAAGACAGATATCATATGTTTTCACTCATATGTGGAACTTGAGAAACAGAAGACCATGGGGGAAGGGAAGGGGAAAAAAATAGTTACAAACAGAGAGGGAGGGAGGCAAACCATAAGAGACTCTTAAATACAGAGAACAAACTGAGGGTGGACAGAGTGTGGGGAGAGGGGAAAATGGGTGATGGGCATTGAGAAGGACACTTGTTAGGATCAGCACTAGGTTTTGTATGTAAGCGATGAATCACGGGAATCTACTCCCAAAACCAAGAGCACACTGTACACACTGTATGTTTGCCAACTTGACAATAAATTATATTAAAAAAATAAAAAATAAATAAAATCATTAAATTAAAAAAAAAAGAAAGAACTGGATAGAAAAAAAGAGATAATTCAATCAATAGTTTCAGTATCTGACAGGAGGTAAATATCTAACAAGTGAAGAATTAACTGTATACAGAATAACAAGGCCTCAAAGAGAAGATAATGACCCAATCGCCTAATCTTTCTTATGGTGCTACTTTACCCCACACAGATCTGTTGATGTTTTTTTAGGGGCTGGCAGCTGAAGAAGGTGGTTACCTGAGCTGTAACAGAGACTTAGATGCAATGAGGGTAAGGGCTTCAGCACTGGCCTCTAATCAGCTTGAGCCAATTTGTCAGGGAGATGAGTTTTTTCTTAGTTCCCCCACCTCAATGTTCTTTGCACTTTGTTAAGTGCACCCCCAGGCCTAAGTGCCCACTGCCTCACATTCTCACTGCCTCATCTTTCCGCTGAATTCTATGTAGCTGACTGATGTCACTGATGTCACTTCCAGGAGAGGTGAGCTTAAGAGGGATTAAAGCTAAAGTTATGGAGATGATGCCCTGAAAGTTGCCATTTTTGGCATCAACCTGTTGGGAGGAGTGTGAGCAGGGGAAGAATCAGGGCCAGTAGGAAAATGTTGCTTTCCCCAGCTTAAAAAAAAAACAACCCAGATTCCCTAAGGTTGGTTTTGAAAGGAGACTTGCCTGGGAGAAGGGTAAACTGGATTGTGTGACTCCAAATTTGTCCTGTCTCACCTTCTCCTTGATGGTCTATTGATGATTATGGTGGCCACAACCATGCAGACCTCAAAGGGGAACCATTTCATCTGTGATTACTGTGGCCAAAATGCCCATCCTTCTTTTCTCTTAGTGCCTGGCAGCATATGAGAAACAAGCTTGGAATATTAATATGTATATTTGAGAGTACTTAAGGCTAGGAAATAACCAAAGTTAAATAAATGTGGTGCATACCTAAATCTAGATAATCTGATTATAAAATCTAGTCTGCTCTCTGGAATGCACAGGCTCACAGCAGTGTAGGTGCCTGGATATTAACAGATCTTTTTCCAGCTCTTTCTCCAAGTTCCTAGTCTCCTTCCACATGGGAAACTCTACCTTTAATACACATCTCTGGGAGCACCAACCTAGATGTGTGGACTCTCAAAGTCTAAGCTAAGAGAAGGAGGAGAAGCCCTCTCTACCTACAGTCTGCCTTTCCTGTTCCAGTTTATAGGTAGTAGTTAAACATTTGAGTTTAGCCTCTGGTGCAGATTCCCTGAGTACAAACTCCCTTTCTACCCCTTAACAGTTGTGATCAGGATTGAGTTAACATTTCTAATTCTCAGATTCTTCATCTGTTAAATGGAATAATAAAATTTTAATTTCAGAGGTTTGTGGTGAGGAGCAAAAGAGATAAACCCTTAGCATTGTGTTTGGCTCAGTGTCAGCAAGTATTACATAAATAATAAGCACAAATAAATATTGTATAAATAATAAGTATATAAATATCATGAAGACTAACTCTTCTCTTGGATGATTGATAGAAATTACCTTACCTCTTATTCAAATGGAATTGGCTCAACTCTTTAGTCTATCACAATAATGATTATATTTGAGAATGTGACTTCACAGCCCAAAAATTCATGCAAGATAAAATACACTCACAGGTAGTAACTGGAATGTGAAGTAATTTCTTTACCAAGCCTAAATTATGATGAATAAGAACTTGTTTTCTCATAAATGTAAATATAAATATAAAAATAATCACTAGTACTGCTATCATTTTTAGAGAGAGAGGGGAAAAGAGAAGTATTTACTTAAGGAATTGGCTCATGTGATTATGGGAGCTGATAAGTCCCATGATATGCAATCAGCAAGCTGGAAACCCAGGAGAACTGAAGGAGTAGTTTTAATTCAAGAGCAGGAGGCTGATGTCCCAGCTCAGCAGTCAGGTAGGTAGCCATTCTCTCTTAGTCTTTCTGTTCTATTCAAGCCTTCATTTGATTGGCTGAAGGCTACCACATTATCAAGGGCAGTCTGCTTTACTCAGTCTACTGATTCACATGTTAATCTCATTCAGAAATACCCTCACAGACACACCCAGAGTAATGCCTGACCAAATATTTGGGAATCTTGTGACCCAGTAAAGGTGACACATAATTATCATCACAGGGACTAAAAAAACATGTCCTTCCTTCTTTTCAAACTTTTACTCAGGGCTAAGGCATAGGATGGAAGTGGGATGGGGAAGTATCAATGAGATCTGGGTTGCCACAAGTCAAATAATTAAGACAGAGGACTTAAAAACCAAAAGGAAGCAAGCATTTTTTTTTTTTTTTTAAATTTCAAAGACTCTAAGGTCACTGTCTTAGTCTGCTCCAGCTGCCATAATAAAATATCACACACTGGGTAGCTTAAACAACAGAAATAAATTTTCTCACAGCTCTGGAGGCTAGATACCCAAGACTAAAGTCCAGCAGGGTCAGTTTCTGGTGGACTTCTCTTCCTGACTTATATACAGCCTCCTTTTTGTGTCCTCACATGGCCTTCCTCAGTGCATGTGCACTCCTCGTGTCTCTTCCTCTTCCTATAGGGATACCAGTCCTATTGGTTTAGGGTCCCACTTTTAATAACTTTATTTAACCTTAATTACCTCCCTCAAGGCCCTATCTCCAAATACAGCCACAGTGAGGATTAGGGCTTCAACACAGGAATTAGGAAGCACAATCTAGCATTTATAGAGTAGTCATGGCTTCCTCCATCCCAAACCTAATAAAGGGAAAGAGGATGGAGTTCAAAGGGCATCATGATAATGAAAAGCAATAAATTGCTATTGTAATCACTAGTATTGTCATTATCTATGTTGAGACATTAAGAACCTATTCATAATATATTTGCTGGTTCACAAAGGGAACTTGAAAAATCAGTTTATTCAGCAATGTTTATTGAGCATCTTTGATACACTCAACTAGCTACTTTTGATGGGGAGGACAACATAACTCCTGCCTTTAAGGTGTTCCTATTTGTAGAAATGTTTAAACACATGCACACTCACACATATCTAGAATCCAACATAGAAAAGGATAAACATAACAGAAGAAGTAATGGAATATGCTATGGGAATTTAGGAGAGAAAGAAATATATAATTAGTAATAGTCATTAGCCTTTACTGAGCATTTACCATGTGCTTGGGAGTTAGCTTAATCATGATTCTCAGTTTTTAGGATCTTATAAGACAGACAACAACAGTTCAGCTCATAATTTCATAGTGGGTAAAATTTAGTACCCTAGTCAAAGCAGCTCATTTCTTGCAGAAAAGCTATGAATTTGCTTGGAGTGACTTGATGATTGGTTGTCAGGTGCCTGGGAAAAGTGGGATGGGAGAGTGGATTTCATATTTCAGCAGGGATTGACCTCTGCTGGGGAAAGTGAATGGAGGTTTAATAATGTGGCCAAAATATGAAGTATAAAGAGAGGGGCTCCTACCAAGGCCAGACCCAGTTGCCCTCTCCATCTAGAGAGTAGGGGAAATCTACTACCCTTCAACATCACTGTGGCCACCAAAAGGCCACAATGGCAAAGAGGCAGCCAGAACCCTGACATCATTTTGTACATTCTGGGCTTACAAGTAGGAAGAGGGAGTAATGATAAATGGATCAAGAAAGAGATTTGAAAATAATGGTGTGAAAGTCATGCACACAGAGCAGTAGAAACAGAAACAGCTTTAGTATTGAGCACCTGCTGTATACCAGGAGCTTTATGGCTTTATGTATGTTATTTCATTTAATTCTCCAGTGACCACCTGGGCTTTGATGGAGCTAGAAACAGGTTACCAGAGCAGAGGCTCAACAACTTGCTCAGGCACAGGCATAGGCACATGAGAAGCAGAGCTGAGCTTGGAGCTATTCCTCCTTCCAATGAGCCCAGCAGTCTCCTGGGTTTAGGGTGACTGCAGTCAACTAAATCCCAACCAGGTGCCTTTCCTGCCTGGGTCAGTCCTTTCTGGCAGCTGGTGTTTGGCAGCTGGAAGACAATGAAAGTTTGGGGGAATGGCGAACATTTTGTCTAGCAGCACGTTTACATTTCTTTCCTAAGCAGCTGGAATTATAATGGCCAATCTTACAGAGTGTAGGAGTGCCTTTGGTAATAGGACCGCCTCCCTCCTGGAGCCTCTAGGAACCCAACCTCACTATTCCCACAGCGCTGTGCTCTACCCAGCCGAAGCTGGACCCAGAGGCGGGGCGGGGCCACCGCGGGTGCCCAGAGATTTGAGCCGTGGGTGGGCGGAGAGGAGCAATTGTGACCTGTCCCAGTCCCTCCCCTCCCTGGGCACTGTGATGCTGCAGGGCAGCTGCTGGCCCAGCATGTCTGTCCCTGGCCCCCTCCCACCCAGTGTGTCACAACAGCGGAGGCGGCTGTATCTGGAGCAGTTGGGGTGGGCAGGCCCAGCTGGGAGGCGAGCGGGCGAGGAGAGCAGCCGCGATGGTGAGCTTTTCCAGGGCCTGGGGCCGCCGGCCGGGGATCTGGGGCGTAGGGCTGGCACCCAGCCGAGAGCCATATCTACGCGGAGGCTAACGGATCCATCGCTTTGGATCCGCAAACCTTGAAGTCTCCTGGGGTGTCAGCTCAGGGTCGCGGGGTCCGTACCCTCCGGCGGACGGCAGCCCGTGTCAGTACCCTAGATATAGAGACCTGGGACAAGTCGCCCCTCAAAGGGACCTAAGGGACATTTGCGCACACAGGTGAGGAGAGGGAGGACATGGGAAGCCGGCGCAGAAGAGGTGAGATTCTGAGGGATCCCCAGACAGGCAGCTCAGAGACTAGAGTGGGCTAAGTAGGAGGCAGTCCAGGGATTCCAGATGGGTGGGCTGCGCACGGGCGGCTAGGGGAGTGGGTGCAGTCAGTCCCTAAACACATTGAAATGTGACAGAGCCCCAGAATATGACAGAGAACTTAAGACGTCACAGTCTCCCTAGGCTTGAGGTCGTTTTCCTTACTGTCTCTGGACATTTGCTTGGGTTTGGGGCACTTAAACTTGAGCGCGCTCAGCTTCCCAGACACCTGGCACCTACGCCAACTCCCGTTTTTCCAGCGGTCAAAGTCAGAAGGACTTTGGCACACAGAAGTCTCCCTCCGGAAGGCCAGGGGACCTCACACTTCTCTTTTTGTTTACTATCGTGGTTAGGGGTTCAGCAGCGGCTCCTTTCTCCCTCCCCCACATCTACCTTTTTTGCAGATGCAGATCTTACTCGTTGGAGAGGGGCTTTCCAGACCCTCTAGAATCCCTCCCATCCGCCCTCCCCTCCTCCCGCCCCGGGCCGCCTGGAGCCCCGGGGGTGGGTAAATTCGTCCCCCCAATCCACTTCCCAGAACGCCTGAAAACCCAGAACCTCCTTATTCAGAGCCCTGACATTTTGGCAGCGGGGAGGTAGGTTGGAAAGGTTGGGTGGGGGAGGGGGACAGAATAAGCAAGTCTCATAAGCCAAGGTCAGGTTCTCTGGGCACTCTTGCTCTAGGTGTCAGTGACAAGAAAACTCCCCTCCTCCCCTGGCTTCTGCTCATTTTGGAAAGTGCCCAGGGCCTTCTGGCTCTGGCTCCAGCTCTGCTGTTCCTAGCTAGATGTCTGCCAGCAGCCCCCTCTCACCAGCATGCTCCCAGACACACCTGGGAGCTTGAAGAACTTGGGGGCCATAGTGGCCAAAGGAATCCACTCCTGCCTGATGCCCCTGCTGTGAGACCAAAGAAGAAGCCCAGAGGAGAATTTTGACTCTTGGCTCTGTAGCTAGCTATGTGACTTCAGGAAGGTCATTTAACCTCTCTGGGCTGGTTTTCTCATCTATAAAATGAAGAGGGGTTATGGCTCAAATTGCAAGGCTACCCCTAGCTTTACTATTTTAAGCTTTTTGTTGTGGAGAATTTCTTTTTTATTTTATTTTATTTTTTATTTTTTATTTTTTTTCAATATATGAAGTTTATTGTCAAATTGGTTTCCATACAACACCCAGTGCTCATCCCAAAAGGTGCCCTCCTCAATACCCATCACCGCCCTCCCCTCCCTCCCACCCCCCATCAACCCTCAGTTTGTTCTCAGTTTTTAAGAGTCTCTTATGCTTTGGCTCTCTTCCACTCTAACCTCTTTTTTTTTCCTTCTCCTCCCCCATGGGTTTCTGTTAAGTTTCTCAGGATTATTGTGGAGAATTTCAAACATATAAAAAGGAGAGAGAACGGTATAATGAACTCCTGTATATGCCTTATTCAATTTCAACAATTGTCTACTTATGACAAGTCTTTGCTTCATATTTGTTCCCCCTTTGCTCACTTCCCATTATTTTGAAGCAAATCCTAGGCAGGATACTCAAGATTTGATATTTAATATTTATGTCTAGTATGTAGTGCTTTATAATTTTCAAAGTGCTTTCTCGTGCATGTTTTAATACTGACCTGAATGCCATAGTGACTCTCAGTGTGGAGCCTAAAGTAGGCTTATAAGGGAGTCAAGGATCGTAAAAATGTGGCCCTGTGAGCAAACTTTGATGTATTTTCAATAGGCAAGTTTCTAAAAATATCCAGGAAATAAAAATTCTAAACAGTAAAACTGTACTTTAAAAGTGGCTGCTTAACTGAAAACCTGTGGTTGAATATTTTGAAAAGAGAGTATCTTTTATTTTGAAACTGACTTTTATATAGCAGGTTCTGTTTAAAATATTTAATCACATGGATAGCATTGTCTTAATGGGAAAACACTTATTGACCATTTCCCACTCATAGAACCTCTTTTTAAAAATCTCTTGACTCATTCCTTAAAGGCTAGAATGACACATCTAATAAACCTAGAACCCAAAGAATCCCACCCTTGCAGGAAGGGCTTCACTTCCTCCAACAGGTTAAGTTTCAGGCACCCATTCCCCAGGCTCCCCTTCCCTTGTGGGGGTTGAGGGGAAGTCTGCCTCTGTGTTAAGAAGAATTAGCTACAACATTTCTGTAGGTTCTGAGTAAGAAATGTATAACTAATACTATAACTGAGCATTCCCATCTGCTCCTAGTGTCCCTCCAGTGAGCAGTTCTCCTGGGAACTGAGACTATGACATCTTTTGGGAAAAGTGTTATGGAGACTCCTGGTCAAGTGCCCCAAGCCAAGACCATGTCAATGATACCAGAGCACAGAGAAAGTGTATGTGGTTTTTTTGGGAGGTGAGAACATCTGCAGCATAGCCTCCTTCTCTGCATTCCTTCTGAACTGGGGAGCACCAGTTTGGATGGGAATAGGCATAAAGTGGCAACAAAGAGCCTGTTTCATGGCAAAAATGGACAGCTAGAGGGGAGGGGAGAATAGGGGTGGGGTGGACACTGCTTCCGTGTCTGCAGTCCTCTGCCAACTGCCCCCTTGCAGGCAGGCATGGCTGAGCTTTTCAGGGTCCGTGCTTCTATTCTGACCTCAGAGCACTGCTGGAGTCACTGCTGCACTGCCTTTCCCATCACAAAGTGCAGGTTTCCCCAGAGGTAGTGGGGTACATGCCTCTGAACAGCAGAGGAGCCAGATGAACAGAATTTCCTTTGGCAGTGGCTTGGGCAAAGGTGCCAGTTAAATGAGGAGGAGTTTTCATAGGAAGCTTCCAAGCTCAGGTCAGACCCTGAGCTAAATGGCTAATGCTGTTGCTGAGTGTCTTTTTTGAGAGTGCTCCTGAGTGACCTTGAGAGGAAGATGAAAAGTTAAAAATAAGTTCTGAGGGGGAAATAGCTGGGGAATTCAGGACCAGTGATAGGGGGGTGGGTGGGAATCTTGGGGGCAGAAGTAGACCAATTGCTCCTTTTCCCTTTGGCCACCAAGGGACCAGTTGTGCTATCTGTGGCCTTTGTGGTTGACATTTCCTCTGTCTGTGTCTTGCTATTAGAATTTGTCCCAGATAATGAACTGTGGAAGAGAATGGGAAAATGGAGTGGGCAGTGTACATCAGATTAAAACTCTTTAACTGTCTCTCACACTTGCTCCCGAAGTCAGCTAAAGCTTAAGAGCCTTCTGACATTAATGTCTCTCTAATGCTGGGAGTCTACTTACCAAACATGCCTGCTACTCTTAAAGTTGGTCTATGTCATCCCTATTGCTGCCCTAACTGCAGTACCTATAATCTGAGCCCCCTCTCTTGAGCCACTTTCACTTACTGATGTTAATTTAGGTCAAGTCTTTGTTCTTACTGTTTCTGGCTTGCTATCTATTCTTTGTTCTGAGGGATTCCAAATGTGCTGTAATTGAAGGGCTTTGAGCAGAGATAATTCAATCTTTTACAAATAATATTTCTTCTTTAATTATTCCTCCATAACACTGTGGATCTACTTTTTGTTTGCTATCTCTGACCTAGATCCTAAAATATAGGTAATTTATTAGCCCAGCCTGACAACTAGACATAATCTGGTGTTATAATATGCTTCCTGAAAGCAACTGTGTGACATTTGACCACATTGGTAGTCAGGGGATGTGGACTGGTCTCAGATTTTCATGTGGCATATACTGCTGGTCTGTGTTATTTCCTCTCCTAGACAATATGCCAGTTTTACTGTTTTATGGTACTTCAAAATAACTTTTGAAGCTACAAAACCTCCTTCTACAGAGGATCCTAGAGCTGATCTTAGTCCTTTGGCAGTAAAACAAAAGGGAATGACTAATATTGAAATAGAAATGATATAAGATTGATATAAGAAAAGGTTTCTTATAGTGGAATTATAAAAGGGCTGTAAAGTTCTAGAATTTCTTTTTTGATGTTCTGCAAAACATAGGCTCCCCTCTCAAAGGAAGATGATAGTAGGTGGCACAGATTTCTCATCTACTCTGCCTTTCATGAGCCGACACTTCAGGCTAACTGAGCGGTTGGCGAGACCTGTCCTAAAATTTCCTGCCTCTTGTTCACCACGCTCCTAAGCCCAACTAAAATGATCATGTTGGCATGTCTAAATTCGTCAAGGTCTCTGCAAATATTCCTCTTCCAGGAAACCAAGCCAGAGTTGTTTTTTTCTCCTTTGAACTCCCATTGTCTTTTAGGCATTGGCTACTCTCTTTTCAAATAGATTATAAGACACCCCCCGGCCCCCAGGATAGAGTTCTTATTCTAATCATTCATATATTTATTGAGCACCCAGTACATTCAAGCACTGTGCTTGATGCTGGGGATGTAGTGAATAAACAAGGGTTCCTTGCCCTCATAGAACTTACTCTCTCTGCTAGGAAAGTCACAGAACTGAATAAGCAGCTATAATGTGGTATGATAAATGCAACAATAGGGAAGAAGAGGATTGCAGGAGCACATAGTAGGGGCTCTTTGCTGCTTTGTGGTTTTCCAGACTTCCTGTAAGAAGTGAAATTTAATGAATAGGATGAGTAGGACTTAGCTCAGTACCTTTTGGTACCTTTTTGTACATAATAACACAATAAATATTTGTTGCAGGAATGGACAGAGTGGGTAACTTTTGTAGTTATCCCAGCGCTAGGTCTGTGTAAGGGTGTGTCATACTTTTCTTGAGGAAAGGAATTCCTCTGTTAGGTCTCTCTGTCTCCCTCATCTTCACCCCCTAGATTGCTGGGAGAGAGGTCCAGTAGCATACAGGAGACCCCCTTTCCATCACAGCATACCCAGGGCGCAGAAGTGGTCTGAGCTCTATAAGCCCAGATTCAAAATAGAACTGAGAGAGAGAAATAGTGTGTGAGAGAAAGCATGAGCTCTGATTGGCTAGAGAGGGGAATCTGAAATCTGAGTTTGGAGCAAATGTATGACTTAAATATCCTCTGCTGGGTCAGCTTACTCTGTACCTCAACCCACTCCCTCCCCTTGCACACACCAGCCCTGAGAAACAGATCATTGGTTCTGTCAGAGAAGGATGACCCATTTTCAAAAAGGCTACCACCATAAGACATTCTCAGTTTCTCTCTCCCTGGAGCTTTTTTCTGTTTGGAGTTTTGCTATATAAGCTTGGTCTGGCTATACACTATCAGGCTTGCATTGATATAGATGTTGGCACAACCCAGGGCCCTGGAAGTTCAGAGTGCAAGTGAGGCAGGAGGTTGTGTGGTGTAAAAGAAACAACTCAGCTGAGGTCAGAAGACCTGGATTCCAGTCTGGGCTCTTGCTAAAGAACTGTGAAATCTTGAATCTGTCCTTTTACTTTTCTGAGCCTCTGAGTTTTAATCTGTGAAATGGGAAGGGAATCCTATTTGGTGATCCACAAGGCCAGTCTAATTCTAGTATCCTAAACATTTGGAGTTGGCAAAATGTCCCTGGTTATCCCAGGTAGGTGACCTTTCTTGGACATGATAGGTGGCCTCCTAAGGCCTGGGTCCACTCTGTGTTTATCTATGTAGAACTTCCAGGCAGGAAGATGGGGATGGTGATTGGGTAGAGTGGCTGGAGAAGGATAGCTCAGTGCTCTGATAAATTAGGTTCTTAGTAAATGTTAGTTGAATAAGTGACCAAGTGAACTGGGACAGGAAGAGCCTGATCCCTTCAGGATAAGGTAATTATGGTGAGTGGAGTCCTTACTCCCATTCTTCCTCGTTCCTTTCTTTAATTATTTTCTTCTTAGTATGAAAATTTTCAAACTTTTCAAATGCTATTGAATAGCATTATAATGGAGCTATGCATCTATTAGCTAGCTTTAATAATAATAATAATTTTTGTCATATTTACTTTGCCTGCTGTATTTATTGAAGTATTTTAAAGTAAAATACAGACTCATTGACATTTTGCCCCAAATGCTTTAGAAATTTACTTACTAAAAATAAGTAAGTTGTCATATTTAACTGCATTTTCATTATCATGCTTAACAAAATTAATCAATTTCTATATTTGTCCCCCAAATAATTTTGATTTGTTCAAAACAGAATTCAGGCAAAGTGCACATACTACATGTGAATGTTATGTTTCTTAAGTTCCTTTGATGTGGAACAAAGATATGATCTCTTCTATCATCCTTATTTTTCATGAACTGAAAAGATTGGATCAGTTGTCCTATAGAATGTTTCACCTTCTGGATTTATTTTACTGTTTTCTCATGATGCCACTTAACATCACTCTGATCCTTGTGTTTTCTAAAGTGTGGAAACTAAATCTAAAGTGTTTAATAGATTAAGGCTGAGTATTTTTGACAAGAACCCCTCATGGGTGGTGTTGTGTATGTTATGTTGCATCACATCAAGAGGTCTATAATGTCTGGTTTTCTCACTATTGGTAGTGTTAAGATTGATCCCAGTGTTAGGCTGATAACTGTTGTTAGTTACCTCCCCCCACCCCCATAACCTGTAAGTAACAGTGATTCTTTGGCGCTATATGAATATCCAATTCTTTTCCAATCAGCCTTTCACTTAATGGTGTTGGCATCCTTGTCCAAATCAATTATGTGATTAGGAACTGTAATGTGGCAACATTTCTTGATATAATATCCTTTTCATTGATTAGTTGGGATTCTTTAGTTCTCCCTCATCAACAGGGCTGTTTGAATGGGCACAAATGAGTTTTATTTCTGTTTTCTTTTTTAAATAACACTAAGGAGTTGTGGACTTAAAAAAATGTTTATCTATTTATTTTGTGTGAGAGAGAAAGTGAGCCAGGGAGTGGCAGAGAGAGAGGGAGAGAGAATCTCAAGCAGGGTCTGCACTGCCAGTGGAGACTGACTTGGGGCTGGATCTTATGAACCATGAGATCATGACCTGAGCCAAATTCCAAAGTTGGATGCTTAACTGACTAAGCCACCCAGGTACCCCAAGGAGTTGTGGATTTTTACATATATACCCTGTTTCAATCAAGTACCATTATTTTTCTTTTTGATGCTCATATTGTCTCATCTTTGGCAATGGGAGCCTCTTCAAGTTGATTCTGAGATAACTTTTTTTTTTTTTTAAATTTTTTTTCAACGTTTTTTATTTATTTTTGGGACAGAGAGAGACAGAGCATGAATGGGGGAGGGGCAGAGAGAGAGGGAGACACAGAATCGGAAACAGGCTCCAGGCTCCGAACCATCAGCCCAGAGCCTGACGTGGGGCTCGAACTCACGGACCGCGAGATCGTGACCTGGCTGAAGTCGGACGCTTAACCGACTGCGCCACCCAGGCGCCCCATTCTGAGATAACTTTTGACATCACCCTAGTCTGTGTTAGCTTCTGTGCTTTCAGGCACCATACAATTTTCTGGGCTCATCTTGTACATTGCTTGCCCCAGACTTAGAATTCTTTATTTCTCCCAGGAGCTCTGGTTCTGTTAGTGGGGAATGGCATTGGGGGATTTTCATTTTCTCTTGATTAGCATAGCCACTTTTGGGTTTTGGAAGACTGTCAGTTATTTTGGAGTCCATTTTATATTTCTTTTTTTTTTTTTAATTTTTTTTTCAGCGTTTATTTATTTTTGGGACAGAGAGAGACAGAGCATGAACGGGGGAGGAGCAGAGAGAGAGGGAGACACAGAATCGGAAACAGGCTCCAGGCTCTGAGCCATCAGCCCAGAGCCTGACGCGGGGCTCGAACTCACAGACCGCGAGATCGTGACCTGGCTGAAGTCGGACGCCTAACCGACTGCGCCACCCAGGCGCCCCTCCATTTTATATTTCTAATTACTCTTGTAAATTATCTTAACAGGGAAAATAGCTCTTCCTAAGGCGTGTGTGTGTGTGTGAGAGAGAGAGATTTTGTGAAGACTGGCATATTTATTAGTGTGTGTGATATTAAAGGGGATATCAAAAGAGGATGATATCATTGATATCAACATATTGGTAGTCTTCTGGTCCCAAAGAGCCTTTACTCTTCCTCATATGATCTTTGATATTTCTGAAATATCCCTGTGTTCTTGCTGGAAAATCTCAGGGTGTTCCAGAAGGGAAGGCTGACTGGAAAGCAGACAGCATCACAGATAGGCCCAGAAGATAGTTGGAGTGTAGTGGTGGTTGGGGGTGGGGGGGCAAGGTTCAGAAGGCTGAGTGTCAGAGCCACAGAGAATGCTGTCACCTAGAAGGATGATACACAGGATAAGACTCCTTTTAGGCCTCTCCAATGTCCCCTCAGTTTTAGACACCTCCTTAGGAAGTCATGTCTTCATGGATGTGAAAGATGTGGACTGATTGATACTACACTGATTTGGGGGTGGTTCCTGGGTGTAGGGTGCTTTTTTAAGGTCTGAATTGAGACATAAGGTGAAGGCAGAAAATAAACCTCACAATAAAGGTGAGTGGAATGGGGACCTAAGGTCTCTAACTTTCTACCTGTGCCTCCTCTGTGTGGAGAATAAAGCTACAAGGTAGTATCATAAAGAAAATGATAATGGCTAAGGCAAAACAACAATAATCATGGCTAAATTATTATTTTAAGATGAGGGGAAGTTAAGTAACTCAGCCAAATTCACACAGCACAGCAAGTAAATTGTGAAGGCAAAATTCAAACCCTGGGGTATGGACAACTTTGTGAGTGAAGCCTTTCTCTGGCCACCAGACTCATGGAAATATAGCTGGGTTGTATTCCCAGATAGGGCTATGTTCCAGTTTGGCTGCTGTGAACATCTGTGCTCTGTGCTCCCTAAGGCAAGGGCATAGAGACAGGTGTAGGGTAGGGACACAGTTCTAAAATTGAATTAGGGAGTAATGGGTCCTAACACCTCTGGATTTTTGAGGTGTTACTTAGGGTAGCTGCCCTGCTCCCATGCCCAGAGAACCTCCAAGTTCCCTTTGACTCCATGTGTTTCAATGCCCAGCCACATTCTCTGGAGGCTCTGCTCCTGGCTTGGTTTATTCAGTGCTAGAAAATGCCAGGTTGGGTCATGGATAAGAATAGAAACACACAGACCAAGCACATGCTTCCCTGCTAGGCTCTTGCAGGCACCATGGGCACAGAGCCACTTTGTGCTGGCCACTGCTTCCTCACAGTTGGGATATATGGAGGTGATGAAGCCATACCTCCTAGTAAAACCCCATAGTCAATTTCTTTACACAAGCACACACACATATTCATTGTCTCTCTGTTCTCTCTCTCTCTCACACACACACACACACGCACACACACACACACACCCTCATCCTCAACTATTAGTACTAGGACAAATCAAGTTGTGGTGGCTTCACAGCAGAGTAACAGGAAGTAAGGACTTTCTAAAGGTCAGCTTTAATATGTGGCCTGACTTAGATAAGGGAGCAGGTTATGGTGGCTACAAAGAAAATCTCCAACTTCTCAGTTCAGGAAGAGCCTAATTTAAACACTCCCACTTTTTCCTTGCTGGTGTAACAATCCTTTCTTCATCCTACATTTATAACCAGAACACTAAAGACATGATACCTACTTAGAAAGTATATTCCTTCCATGAGTGTTATCTGCTCTATGATATTCTGAGAGTCTGTGTGTGTGTGTGTGTGTGTGTGTGTGAGAGAGAGAGAGAGAGAGAGAGAGAGCGCGCACAAGAGAGGAAGGGAGGGAGATGGGGAGAGTATAGAGAGAGAGGATGCTGTCCAGGATGATTAGGGCCTAGGCATGAATATGAATGCTGCCACTGTGTATGGTAGTGAATTTACAGAGTTTCTGCTCTTATCATTGGTTCATCCTTTGACCTTCTTCATCAGTATAGGAATTTCATGGTTTGGAATGAGCCTCTTGTTTTATCAGTGCAGCTGCCCTTTTTCCTTTTCTTGGCACAAAGGAAAACCCTAAAAACAAACTTTAGAGCAAATCACAAAACTGTGATTCTTCCTCAGAGCCAAGTCTCAGTCCAGATGCAGTGGTGCTCAGACACTTGACACTTCAGACTCCCATCTGGTTCTAGATGACATGGTTGGAGGGATGGAGATCTTGAGGATTGAATGCCAGGGAGAGACAAGTCCTCAGATGTGCAGGATATAGCACAAGGGCATGACCAAGGCCTGGGACTCTCTGACCTTGATTCTTCACTCTCTCCACAGCGGGAGTGCATATCAGTCCACGTGGGTCAAGCAGGAGTTCAGATTGGCAATGCCTGCTGGGAGCTCTTCTGCCTGGAACACGGCATCCAGGCAGATGGCACCTTTGGTGTCCAGGCCAGCAAGGTCAATGACGATGACTCATTCACCACCTTTTTCAGTGAGACTGGCAATGGGAAACATGTGCCTCGGGCTGTTATGGTAGATTTGGAGCCTACTGTTGTCGGTGAGTATGGGCTAGGATCCTTTCCACAGAAAACAACATGAAGCTGCAGAGGCTTTGGTTCATGGTAGCTAAGGAAGCAGAATCTCTAATTGCAAGATGAGAGTGGCTCAACCAGAACCTTCCCACTGCACATGACTTCTGTTACCTCCTTGAAATCTTCACAGACTTGTAGAGTCTCACAATAGTAATCACAGATTCCTGCTCCCCATTACAGCTCTAACCTATGCAGAACAAAATACCCTGTACTTAACCCCCTTAAATCTGCTGAGAAAGATCCAAATTGTCAAGATTCTTTACTATAAACCAAGAGCAAAAAATAAAAAATAATTTTAGAAATTATAAGAAGTCTCCAAATAGTCCATTTCCCAAAGTATAGGTTTCTGATTCTATAATAATTACAGTCTTTTCTCATGGGTGTGGTGTAACCTTGTAGTATCATGCACACAAAATAGAATAACAGATGACATATTTTCTTATAGCCAGAGGTTGCTGTAGTTCTAGACTGAACCTCTTTTGGATCATAGAAAACAAGAATTCTGACTTGTGTTGGAGCAGGATTTTTGGTGCTTCACCTCTCCTGTAAATCCCCCTCTGCCCCCACCATCACTTCCCCCTGGGTCTGACTCCTGAGTCAATCCTTAGCTCAACATCAGGATTTCCTCAGCTTCAAGGCTGACTCACCAAGCAAGGGATGGGTAAGTTTCACAGAGATATCTGGGCAAATGTCTGTAATGCCTGAACACTAATTTCTAGGGGCAACAGACTATAGGTACACAATCTTGTACTTTGTACTTTGTACTTTATACAAATACAAAATGTGCAGATTACCCTACCAGGCTACTGTGCAAATGGGTGATTTCCTTGGGGGGCGTGTGTAGAGGAACTATGAATAAAAGAGGGCATGCAGTTGGGGCTTGATACATCTTGGTCAGCCATATGTCCACTTTGTGTAGATCCTTGGAGGTGAGCGGAATAGCCACCCTCTGTAGGACTCCTACTCTTCTAGAACCTAGAGCATAGCTCTGCTTCATTGTCATTCTAAAATATCTCTAATGCCTGACATATATTAGGTTATGGTGAGACTATTGTTGAAAGAGCAGATCACCTTGAATCTTTCTTTGTATCCCTAGAACATTTTTTGAGAGAGAGAGAGAGAGAGAGAGAGAGAGAGAGAGAGAGAGAGAATCCTAAGCAGACTCCACACTTAGCACAGAGTCCCAACATGGGGCTCAATCCCACGACCCTGGGGACATAACCTGAGCCAAAATTAAGAGTTGGACGCTCAACTGACTGAGCCACCCAAGCACCCCTCCCTGGGACATTTTAATGCAAGTGAAATTGAGTTCAGGTTTTGGGTAACTTTGTAGCATGAAAGAAAAAACAAAAGGGACTGAGGGGTGAAAGTGGAAAGAAGGAGGGGCAATCAACTTTGGTGTTTTGTGAACGTTGTGAATCTAAGGCTTTGAAAAGTTCCAACCAGCAGAGCAGTTGTCTTCTCTTTGCCTCCTTGAGTCACAGACTTCTGGTTCTATTAGTGCCTATGTTACTCTTGCATTCTTTTAAGCTTTTGCAGATTTATTATGGGGTTGTCTGGTTTTACCTCAGTAGAGTTTTATAGGTAGAGGAAATGGAGACCCAGAAAAGTGTTTTATGTTATTTAATGGGGAGGGATGCATCTCCTCTAGAAACAAGGTTGGAAGAGTTGACAGTTTCCATCTCTTGGTAGATGAGGTTCGGGCAGGAACCTACCGCCAGCTCTTCCATCCAGAGCAGCTGATCACAGGAAAGGAGGATGCAGCTAACAATTATGCCCGGGGCCACTACACAGTGGGCAAGGAGAGCATTGACCTGGTGCTGGATCGCATACGGAAGCTGGTAAGTATTAACAAAGGTGAGGATCTGGTAAATCAAGCTAAGATGGATAGGCCTAAGCCTGAACAGGATTAGTGGAGGCCTATGACCCCTGGCTACAGGACAGAACTCCTACGATTTGGGAATTTCTGCTTGTGCTCTGTAAGTTCATCATCACAGGATGATGCCTCTTCCTCCACCTGGACATCATGGACTACCCTATAGGCTGACGCTCTACTAATTCTTACTGATGCTCTATGATAGTGTTTGGGGGAAATTCTAAGTATAAGGAAGGCTTGATGTTTGCTTGTTGGAAGCCTAAGTTAACAAAGAATTTAGCTTGGAAGAAAAGAGGAAGAGATCATTGATGCATTTGAGCACTTACAAATGACATTACAAATGTCAATTGACTATATTCCTTCACTTAATTCCCTTAATGATACAAAGGAAGTCACTTCCCTGTACTTTACAGATGAAGAAATTGAGGGCATGTGGTTTAATAATTTAGCCTGGGTTACACAACTAGGATTTGAATCAGGTTGGTTTGACTAGAAAGTTCTGAGTTGTGGGGTGGGTCACTTTGTCTGTTTGAGCTTTCATTTCCTTATCTTTACAATGGAAATGTTTGGACTTGATTAGTGGTTCTGGAGAGCTAAAGATACCAAATTTTTGTATATGTTCACTTTTTCTGTTTAGTGGAGGGCTCATAGGGGTTGTCTGTCTCAAAGCTGTCTATGGGCCCCAAAAGTTCAGAACCAGTATCATAGATCATACCCAATGGGAAAATTCTAAGACTGTATGAATTCCTTTAGTTCCTTTTTTTTTCATGATTGAAATTAGTTTTATTTATTTCTTTTCTTTTTTAATATAATTTATTGTCAAGTTGGCTAACATACAGTGTATACAGTGTGCTCTTGGTTTTGGGGGTAAAATCAGTGATTCATCACTTACATACAACAGCCAGTGCTCATCCCAATAAGTGCCCTCCTCAATGCCCAACACCCATTTTCCCCTCTCCCCATCCCCCCATCAACCCTCCAATAAGCAACAGTGTGTTCTCTGTATTTAAGTGTCTCTTATGGTTTGCCTCCCTCCCTCTCTGTTTGTAACTATTTTTCCCCCTTTGTTTCCCCCATGGTCTTCTGTTAAATTTCTCAAGTTCCACATATGAGTGAAAACATATCTGTCTTTCTCTGACTGATTTATTTCACTTAGCATAGTACTTTCCAGATTCATCCACGTTGCTGCAAATGGCAGGATTTCATTCTTTCTCATTGCCAAATAGCATTCCATTGTATATATAAACCACTTCTTCTTTATCCATTCATCAGTTGATGGACATTTAGACTTTTTCCATAATTTGGCTATTGTTGAATGCTGTATTATAAACATTGATACATGTGCCCCTATGTATCAGCATTCCTGTATCCTTTGGATAAATTCCCAGTAGTGCTATTGCTGGGTTGTAGGGTAGTTCTATTTTTAATTTTTTGAGGAGCCTCCACACTGTTTTCCAGAGCGGCTGCACCAGTTTGCATTCCCACCAATAGTGCAAGAGGTTTTCCATTTCTCCACATCCTCGCCAGCATCTGCTGTTTCCTGAGTTGTTAATTTTAGCCACTCTGACCAGTGTGAGGTGGTATCTCATTGTGGTTTCGATTTGTATTTCCTTGATGATGAGTGATGTTGAACATCTTTTCATGTGTCGGTTGGCCATCTGGATGTCTTCTTTGGAAAAGTGTCTTGAATTCACTTAGTTCTGGTAAGAGCTAACATTGAGTGCTTACTATGTGTCAAGTCCTTGCTCAACATATTATGCTATCTCATTTCATAATCACAATATCCTTGTGAGATGAATATTTTTTATTGCCCTACTTTAGTCAGGAAGAAACAGAAGTCTGGAGGTGTTCAATAACTTGCTCACGTTTTTACAACTGGGAAATGGTAAAATTGATATTAAAACTCAGGTTCTCTGATTCCATTTATATTTCTGAAATTGGTACCCAGAGCCACCTTTCAAGACTGGGCTGAAATAAATAATTGGCAGTTCCCACAAAACCAATGACAAGGGCAGGGAAAATGGAGAAGGAGTTGGGGCTTTCAAAGAGTAAGGTTATTAACCACTGTCATTCTGAAACTCTTATTCCTGGTTCAACCAAGCCACTGGGCTAGAAACTTCCACATACCTCGTAGCATGTACATGTGCAGTTTGCCACCCTATATATTTCAGCTAGTCCTCCCAAGATCAATCCATCTCCTTTTATCTTACTTCTTCAAGGCTGTTTCAATTTTACCTACATAAAAATGTTGAGGAGTGGAGTGGGGCAGCCAGAGAGGATTGCCTGCCTTTGTTCACATGAGGGTATTCTCATAAACATGTCCTCTGGTTTCTTCCCCTTCTCTACTCTCTCCAGACAGATGCCTGCTCTGGCTTGCAAGGCTTCCTGATCTTCCACAGTTTTGGTGGGGGCACTGGCTCTGGCTTCACTTCTTTGCTGATGGAACGCCTCTCCCTGGATTATGGCAAGAAATCCAAGCTAGAATTTGCTATCTACCCAGCCCCTCAGGTCTCCACTGCAGTTGTGGAGCCCTACAACTCCATTCTGACAACCCATACCACACTGGAACATTCAGATTGTGCTTTCATGGTGGATAATGAAGCCATCTATGACATCTGCCGCAGAAACCTAGACATTGAGCGCCCTACCTATACCAACCTCAACCGCCTCATCAGCCAGATTGTGTCCTCCATCACTGCCTCTCTCCGCTTTGATGGGGCCCTCAATGTGGACCTCACTGAGTTCCAGACCAACCTGGTGCCCTACCCCCGTATCCACTTCCCACTGGTCACTTATGCACCCATCATATCTGCCGAGAAAGCCTATCATGAACAACTCTCTGTGGCTGAGATAACGAGCTCCTGCTTTGAACCCAACAGCCAGATGGTGAAGTGTGACCCAAGACATGGCAAGTACATGGCCTGCTGCATGCTCTATCGGGGGGACGTCGTGCCTAAGGATGTGAATGTCGCTATTGCTGCCATCAAGACCAAGAGGACTATCCAGTTTGTAGACTGGTGTCCCACAGGCTTCAAGGTGAGAGCTGATGACTTAGGGAGGAGGTAGACAATTAGAGAAGCAGAAGATTACCAAGGATGGGAAAGGAGGATGTATAAATTCCAGGGTCTTAGGCATACAATTCCATGGGATCTTCAGATTTCATGGGATGATATGGGAAGAGGGGCTTAAGACAAAGATAGCATTAATTTCATTCATTCATTCATTCATTCATTCATTCATACATTTTAGGTAAGGAGAAACTTTATTTGAAAGAATTATGAAAAGAGAGAGAGAAAAAAAAAAGAAAAGAGAGCGGAGGACAATTGCAGTATTCAGAGGGGTACTACTACAGTAGGGAGAAGTCTCCTACTGCTCTTACCCTAACATCTATAAGCATCTCAAAGGTCAGGAAGAAAAGAGCTTTTCTATAATAGGGAGGAGTGTACAGGGTAGAAAGAACACATGTGGGCAAGTGCGATGAACAGGATGAATGGGTGGAGGTAGATGAAATCTGATAATAGATCAGAGAATGGAATTAACCAAATTATTCAAATTATCAGAGAGATATAATCCCATCCTTTAATAAAAGATGTGTTTCTCTCCCAATTTATCTTGAAAAATTAAGTGTTCACCCTGTAAGTCTTAACTCAGTGAGGAAGAAATTTTATGGTTATTATAGGATTGTGAATCACTTATTTTGTGAAGCCCTGACATTTCCCATTAACTAGAAGTAAGCAGAAGCTGAGGAAGCCTGTTGTAGATCAGGTGTCCACAGTATGGAAAATGCCAGACTCTGAGGGTTAGTAAGGAGATACAACAGCCAGGGAAGACCCATGGATCTCAGGACTAGTGAATGTTGAATGTTAGAAGGCACTTCTTTGAGTTGCACTGGCAAGACATGCAGCTGGTTTTGTGCATGTGAACTGCTTGACCACTTTGTCCTGTGTTCCTATGGTCTTTAATCAGATTCTGCTATCAAAATAATTATCATCATTTACATTAATATTAATTAGTAACCTCCCAGTCATGCCTTTAATAATTCAGAGGTTTACTCAGCACCAGGGGTTGATGTACCAGTTGGTAGAGATACAGAGATGAGCATTCTGTGTTTTCCTGGTGGGACTTACAAAAACAAGGCACCATTTGCCAGTCTCTTGACTGACCTGTTTGCATTATGAGGCTTTGATCTAGCTAATCTCCTTTGGTAGCATTCTTCCTCACTGCTATACTCCTAGCTACATACACAATCTTTCCTCTAGACTACACCCATTTTTAAAAATAATGTTGCTTACATTAAAAAAAAATGTTTATGTATTTTGAGAGAGAAAGAGTGTGCATTCATGTGAGTGTCAGGAAGGGGCAGAGAAAGAAGGAAAGAGAATACCAAACAGGCTCTGTGCTGTCAGTGCAGCTTGATCTCGGATCATGACCTGAGCCAAAATCAAGAGTCAGATACTTAACTGACTGAGCCACCCACGCACCCCAAGACTACACCTATTTTTATGGGTCATTTCTGGTCATTCTGTGAAAACAATCAAGATCTTCCAAAATATGGAGTTCTTTTTAAAAAATTTAAATGTAAACAAACAATAAAACAAGCTAGTAGGAAAATGAATAGGAAAAAAGAAAAAAATGAGATGTGAGGGTGGTGGGGAAGTTAACAAAAAGGAGATGCCCCTCTTTCTATCTCTTATTTTAAGCTGAAGTTTGGGGATTATGTCCAGAAAGATAGGTAGTGCAGCATCTTTAGCTGCTTTTCAGAAAAGCATATGATTGTTGAATTTCATCCTCTTGCATTCTTCCCAAGGGTGTTTGTCCCTACTTGAATCAGTTGAAGGAATAATTACTGTTTGAGAGAGGAGAGTTGGCTTCAGACACAAAGTTTTTTTCTAGTCAGGGTCAGATTGAGCAAAATATATGATGCAGTGAAGTTTATATTCATTGCCCTTCCCTTTCTCATTTTTGGTCCTTTGCCCTATCTTAGCATCACCTCCACCACCAAGAGCTACTTTTGTCTAAGAGGAATAATAGATAATTCTAAATTCATTTAATGGGCTACCCACCTTGGCTATATAGACTGCTGCAATTCCCACCTACATCTCTGAAGAAGACATATATTTTAAAGCTATGAATTTAAGAGGCTGACACTTAAGGCATGATGACCTGGGTAGGAGAGCTATTTTTTGGGTGTACTATGTTCTCAGTGTCCTATGGATATTATCACAGTTTGTTCCCTCAGACTTCTTCCAGTTGCTTACAGTTCCTGAGATTGACTTTGGTTTGGGGTATGTGTGTGGGGAGAAGGGAGATTTCTCAGATAGTACCCCTAACATTAGATTGGGCTAGGGTTAGCTTGGAGAACCTTGCCATGCTACCAGATCTTGGGAAGTAGGCTTGTCCAGGCAAGGGTTTTAATGAACTTTCTTTGATTGAAGGCCTTGCTTTTCTTCTAACAAGCCTACTCCCCTGAGACATGGGGACTGGCTAACATTAATCCCCAAGACCTTTTGAATTTTTAAATTTATTGCTCTGGAATATCTCTATGATCTATGATCTTTTAATTTTTATTTATTTATTTTTTATTTTAGAGAGAGAGAAAGACAGTGTGAACGGGGGAGAGGGCTAGAGGGAAAGAGGGAGAGAGTGAGAGAATTTCAAGCAGGTTCAGCGTGGAGCCCATTGTGGGTCTCAATCCCACAACTGGGATCATGACCCAAGCCAAATCAAGAGTCGGACATGAGCCACCCAGGCATCTCACTTCCATGATCTTTTAAACAGCACTTTACCCTTGGCAGAGAAATTTCCCTAAATTTATTGAAAACTTTAGATGACCACGTGGAAAAGAATAAACTTCAAGCCTAGAAATTAATTTGCCTCTAAAAGGGGATCTATTTTCCTTTTCAAGATAACCATGTATTGTACACCCCCGTTAATATTGATCTCATTCGTTACCCTCATTTGTCTCCTTGAATCTCCCCACTACATTTCTACCTAATACCATCCCTATTCTCCTCTTCTTTCATAGTCTTTATTTTTTTCTAAGTTTTTATTTAAATTCCAGCTAGTCTTTTGCAGTTTTAGATTTCATAGCCCTTCCTCTTGAATTTGCCTGTACTCAATTCCACTCACTTTTGATTTATCTTCAACACTCACCTCTCTCTGTTTCTTCAACCCTTTGATTCTATCTTTTCATATCCAGGCCTGCTCCCATCCCCACACCCATGACTGTGTCGTGCTACCACATCATATTACCAAGATAACCCCATTTTGAGTTGTCCTTTGGCTGCTCTGCATTTTCTTTTGTTGTCCCTCTTCTTTCTCTGTTCCTCAGGTGGGCATCAACTATCAGCCACCCACGGTGGTACCAGGAGGGGACCTGGCCAAAGTCCAGCGGGCTGTTTGCATGCTGAGCAACACCACAGCAATTGCGGAGGCCTGGGCCCGCCTGGACCACAAGTTTGACCTCATGTACGCCAAGCGAGCCTTTGTGCATTGGTATGTTGGAGAGGGAATGGAAGAAGGAGAATTTTCTGAGGCCAGGGAGGACCTGGCTGCTCTGGAGAAGGATTATGAAGAAGTGGGGACTGATTCATTTGAAGAAGAAAATGAAGGGGAGGAGTTTTAAATACACACATTCCCCTTGGTTGTGTCTCTTTATTTATGCTGATACACTCAAAGCACATTTAACTATTCCAAGAGTAACAGACTACACTCCTGTACCTAGCCTAATTTCTGTGTATAAGGTGTATGACACCAGTGCCTATGAGTGACTGGGCTGAAAATGGATGCTGAGCTGTTCAGACCCTCCTTTGGGTAAAAGTAGTTTTGTGTCATGAAAAAACTGAGTCTCTAGGTTAGGGTGAAGCCAAGTTACACTTTGTGAAGAGACCTAATCAGGATTTTAAATTCTAGATTAGGCTATGCTCACCCCAAAGCATAGTCTCCTGGCTGTGGAATGGTGAAACACTCAAGAAAGGAAAGATTTGGGCATTGGGAAGATTCCAGGAAGGAAGTGGCACTGTTAGAGAGTGAGAAACAATACACACATATTTCCTGCCCTTGTAAAAACACAAATAAATTAATGAGATAATTCAGGTAGTGTTAACTGCTATAAAGTAAAACAACAACAACAACAACAACAACAACAACAACTGTGATGAGAGAAAGTATCTGGGGGGGTGCTCCTTTAGACTGGGTGGTCAGAAAGGGCTTCATGGAGATCTGAAAGACAGGAGAGAGCCATCACGTAAAGTCAAAGGATGCCGGATATAGAGCAAAACACAGATGTGGGAACAAGATTGGAATGTCTGAAGAACATAAAGGAGGTCAGTGTGCCTGGAGAATAGTATGAGATGGAGATAAGATCCAAGAGCCAAGCTGGGGCCAGAGCATATTTAGCCGATAGACTATGGTAAGTTTAGATTTTTCTCTAAGTGAAACAAACATTTGGAAGGTTTTAAGCAGGATATACTATAGTTTTTATACACATATACCTTATCTGTAATCCTCCCAACAATCTCAAAATGGATATTCTGCTCATTTTGTAGATGAAAATACTGAAGTTTACAGAGTTGATATGTTGCTCATAGAGAGCTCAGATAACACGGATCACCAATTCTATTCTCTTGTCTACCCTACATGATTTCTATGCCTTGATATCTGTGCCCATTTTCCAACTGCTGCTTCATAAAATGATGGACAGGGGAGAAACAAAAAAAGTATTTACAAAAGAGAGGATGAGTTAATACATCTGTTCCCTGAAGTTGGCAGCTCTGGTAGGATTTTAGGAAAATCAAAAAGCTGCTTTTAAGAAACTACTACCGGCAAGATACCCAAGGTTGGGCACACAGTAGGTCCCTATGTATTAGATGCACACCTTGTTAATTGTTGATTTTCCCTAAATTTTTGTTGTATATTCTTTGGGAGCCCTCAGAAAGATAGAATAAAATGTTCCAAAAAAAGGAAGAGTAGGTAAGAAATAATTCTGATCACTTCTAGAGGATTGTTTTCAGAGAGACCTTACTTTCTTGCTCTTCTATGAAGGAGATCATGGTGCTAAAAAAACCCCAATGAGGTCCAGTTCTTCTGTCCATTGTGACCTCCCTTGACTGAGGATCATTCCTGCACCAAGTCCCATAGGTGTCTGCATAGCTGTGTAGACAAATTTATTAAAGAAATGTATTAGAGAAGCAGGGTCAGGAGCTCAGGAAGGAGCATATCCCCTCTTGATAGAAGTTGAGAGACCTACCCATGGATTTCAGATAAGCCTCAAAGGACTTCCTGAGTGTATAACTGTCACCTACTTAGGGAGAAAATTATACATCCTCAAGGTCAGGGTTTAAGGCGGTGGTAAATAACTTATGGTATGTTCCTTTCCTCTAGATCTATGTGAATTAGGTTAAATTAACAGGAATGGCAGTCACAGAAGTGCTGTTTAAGAGGTATGAATAAAGGGGGATAGGGCTACAGGAAAGTTTCAGGGATGATGTGTAGGGGCTTTGGATGTATTTTCCCCAGTTTCTCCTCTATTTTTTTTTAACGTTTGTTTATTTTTGAGAGACAGAGGGTGGGGGGGGGGCGGGAAGGGAGAGAGGGAGACACAGAATCCAAAGTAGGCTCTAGGCTCTGAGCTGTCAGCACAGAGCCCGATGTGGGACTTGAACTCACTAACCATGAGATCATGACTGGAGCTAAAATTGGACGTTCAACCGACTAAGTCACCCAGGCACCCCATCTCTCCTCTTCTATTTTTCTTCATGTGGTTAAATCCCTGGCCAATCATGGGGTTAGATACCTCGAGTCCTGTTCAACTTTTATGGCTCTCTTCATGAAGTAGGATTATTGACTTTTAGAACTGGAGTTAGGTGTCCCTCTGAAGAGGGTAAATAGGAACGTGGGTGATTCTCTACCATTCCTTGAGATAGGCAGTTTACTAATTCTTTCTCTAGCAGGGAATTAGCTAGAGGCTTCTTATGGTTGTAAAGCAAGTTTGGCAGATGCTAGATAATTGTGCAACAGCCTTTTGTAGGTTTCTTGTTTAGCTCACTGGGTTTGGATTACCCAGGATCTTGAATCCTGATGCCAGCTTTTAGGGATTCCCAAGTCACTTTTATTTACAAAAAAAAAAAAAATCAATTTTTACCTTTTAAATACTTTATCCCAGGAATTAGAAGAGTCCATAGTTAATATAATATGTAGCGAAATTCTCTTTAGTTTTCTGCCCCAATTTCTCAATGTATTTCTTAGTTCTTCCTAATAATGGCAGCATATATAATCACATGCATTCCTCACTCCAACACCTGCAGTCCTGGGTCTTGAACTTTTTTTTCTGTGAAAGTTGTATATATATATATATATACCCACAAAAGTATGCCCCAATATAATATATATAATATATTGTCAAATTGGTTTCCATACAACACCCAGTGCTCATCCCAACAGGTGCCCTCCACAATGCCCATCATCCACTTTCCCCTCTCCCCCACCCCCAACAATCCTCAGTTTGTTCTCAGTATTTGTCTCTTATGTTTTGCCTCCTTTTCTCTCTGTAAATCCCCCCCTTCCTCTCCCCCTCAGTCTTCTGATAAGTTTCTCAGATCCACATATGAGTGAAAATATATGGTACCTTTCTCTGCCCGACTTATTTCACTTAGCATAATACTCTCCAGTTCCAACCATGTTGCTACAATTGGCCAGATTTCATTCTTTCTTATTGCTAAATAGTATTCCATTGTGTATATAAACCACTTCTTTATCCATTTGTTAGTTGATGGACATTTAGGCTCTTTCCATACTTTGGCTATTGTTGAAAGTGCTGCTATAAACATTGGGGTACAAGTGCACCTATGCCTCAGCACTCCTGTATCCCTTGGGTAAATTCCTAGCAGTGCTATTGCTGGTCATAGGGTAGATCTATTTTTAACTTTTTGAGGAACCTCCACACTGTTTTCCAGGGCAGCTGCACCAGTTTGCATTCCCACCAACAGTGCAAGAGAGTTCCTGTTTCTCCACATTCTCTCCAGCATCTCTACCTCCTGATTTGTTCATTTTAGCCACTCTGACTGGTGTGAGGTTGTATCTCAGTGTGGTTTTGATTTATAATTCCCTGATGACGAGTGACGTTGAGCATCTTTTCATGTGCCTGTTCGCCATCTGGATGTCTTCTTTAGAAAAGTGTCTATTCATGTCTTCTGGCCATTTCTTCACTGGATTGTTTTTCAGGTGCGGAGTTTGGTGAGTTCTGGGTACTAGCCCTTTATCCAATATGTCATTTGTAAATATCTTTTCCCATTCTGTCGGTTGCCTCTTAGTTTTGTTGATGTTTTCTTTGCAGTGCATAAGCTTTTTATCTTGATGAGGTCCCAATTGTTCATTTTTGCTTTTGATTCCCTTGTCTTTGGAGTTGTGTCGAGTATGAAATTGCTGCGGCAGAGGTCCGAGAGGTTTTTTTCCTGCTTTCTCCTCTAGGGTTTTGATTGTTTCCTGTCTCACATTCAGGTCTGTCTTCCAATTTGGGGTTTATTTTTGTGGAATGGTGTAAGAAAGTGGTCTAGTTTCATTCTTCTGCATGTTGCTGTCCAGTTCTCCTAGCACCATTTGTTAAAGAGACTGTCTTTTTTCCATTGGATATTCTTTCCTGCTTTGTCTAAGATTAGTTGGCCATACTTTTGTGGGTCCAATTCTGGGTTCTCTACTCTATTACATTGGTCTATGTGTCTGTTTTTGTGCCAATACCATGCTGTCTTGATGATTAGAGCTTTGTAGTAGAGGCTAAAGGCTGGGATTGTGATGCCTCCCGCTTGGTCTTCTTCTTCACTATTTGGCTATTCAGGGTCTTTTGTGGTTCCATACAAATTTTAGGATTGCTTATTCTAGCTTCAAGAAGAATGCTGGTGCAATTTTGATTGGGATTGAATTGAATGTGTAGATGGCTTTGGGTAGTATTGACCTTTTAACAATATTTATTCTTCCAATCCTTGGAGTGTGGAAGGTTTTTCCATTTCCTTGTATCTTCTTCAATTTCCTTCATAAGCTTTCTATAGTTTTCAGCATACAGATCTTTTACATCTTTGGTTAGATTTATTCCTAGGTATTTTATGCTTCTTGGTGCAATTGTGAATGGGATCAGTTTATTTGTCTTTCCGTTGCTTCATTATTGGTGTATAAAAATGCAACTGATTTCTGTACATTGATTTTGTATCCTGTGACTTTGCTGAATTCATGTATCAGTTCTAGCTGACTTTTGGTGGAGTCTATCGGGTTTTCCATGTATAGTATCATGTCATCTGCAAAAAGTGAAAGCTTGACTCCATCTTTGCCAATTTTGATGCCCTTAATAAGTGTAAAAGAATTGAGATCATACCATGCACACTTTCAGACCACAATGCTACGAAGCGTGAAATCAACCACAGGAAAAACTCTGGAAAACCTCCAAAAGCATGGAGACTAAAGAATGAATGGGTCAACCAGGCAATTAGAGAAGAAATTAAAAAATATGTGGAAACAAATGAAATTGAAAATACAACAATCCAAACGCTTTGGGATGCAGCAAAGGCAGTCCTGAGAGGAAAATACATTGCAAACCAGGCCTATCTCAAGAAACAAGAAAAATCCCAAATTCAAAATCTAACAGCACACCTAAAGGAACTGGAAGCAGAACAGCAAAGACAACCCAAACCCAGAAGAAGAAGAGAAATAATAAAGATCAGAGGAGAAATAAACAAGATAGAATCTAAAAAAACTGTAGAGCAGATCAATGAAACCAAGAGTTGTTTTTTTGAAAAAATAAACAAAATTGATAAGCCTCTAGCCAGGCTTCTCAAAAAGAAAAGGGAGAGGACCCAAATAGATGAAACCATGAATGAAAATAGAATTATTACAACCAGTCCCTCAGAAATACAACCAATTATCAGGGAATACTATGAAAAATTATATGCCAACAAACTGGACAACCTGGAAGAAATGGACAAATTCCTAAACACCCATACACCTCCAAAACTCACACGGGAAGAAATACAAAATTTGAACAGACCTATAACCAGCGAAGAAATTGAATCAGTTATCAAAAATCTCCCAACAAATAAGAGTCCAGGACCAGATGGCTTCCCTGGGGAATTCTACCAGACATTTAAAGCAGAGATAATACCTATCCTTCTCAAGCTGTTCCAAAAAATAGAAAGGGAATGAAAACTTCCAGACTCATTCTATGAAGCCAGCATTACTTTGATTCCAAACCAAACAGAGAGCCAGCAAAAAGAACTACAGGCCAATATCCCTGATGAATATGTATGCAAAAATTCTCAACAAGATACTAGCAAATTGGATTCAACAGCATATAAAAAGAATTATTCACCATGATCAAGTGGGATTCATTCCTGGGCTGCAGGGCTCATTCAATATTCGCAAATCAATGTGATACATCACATTAATAGAAGAAAAGAACCATACGATCCTGTCAATTGATGCGGAAAAAGCATTTGACAAAATTCAGCATCCTTTCTTAATAAAAACCCTCGAGAAAGGCGGGGTAGAAGGAATGTACTTAAACATCATAAAAGCCATTTATGAAAAGCCCACAGCTAATATCATCTTCAATGGGGAAAAACTGAGAGCTTTCCTCCTGAGATCAGGAACACGACAGGGATGTCCACTCTCACCACTGTTGTTTAACATAGTATTGGAATTTCTAGCATCAGCAATCAGACAACAAAATGAGTCTTGAACTTTCACTAAAAGGGACGGACCTGTAGCTTTTTGACAGCAATCAGCTTAGGTTCCAAAATGAACATACTAAGGAAGAAGATAATAAAGAAGATAGTATGTTTATTTTCTCTAAACTGCTGATTGTATCAGCAATTTGATCAGCATTTAACTTTTCTCTAACATAAAATTGCCACTAGGCCCACTATTCTGAGTTTTTAAGGGTCACTGAGTCAATCCCAGTGGAATCACTTTTCCTATTACAATGAAAATCTACTAAAGATATTGAAAACTTTTCTTTTGTGTTGTGAGTTTAAACTGTCTACATTTAAAAATGAGTTATTTTTTTATTTTTAGGTGTTGTGACAATTTGTAATGTTGACCATTTTAGAGATGAATGTGAGAGTGGGGCAATAAGGATAAATAGGAATACAACACTAATAAAACACTAATTAAATTTTGTAGTGTTTAGGTTATATTTCCTTCTTTTGTGCAGCATAATTCCCAAGAGTAACAGTGAGCCTTGACTTACCCACCTTTTTTCATGAATATGCAGAGTGGAACTCCTCATGCGACTTTTTATATATTGTGTTTTGGACTTTAGAAACTAAAGTCTAAAACTAAAGTCAAGGCTATTTGGCTCATGGTCAATTAGACAGAATATAGACTTTCTAAGCAGTTTCCATTATTTTGCAATGTGTGTGTGTGTGTGGGGGGGGATAAAAATATAAATGGTCTTTCTTATAAATGCCAATGCAAAAATCATTAGTAAAATATTATCAAACAGAATTCATACATTGAAAAGTATAGCACAACCAAGAAGGACTCATTCCAGGAGCTCAACCATAGTTCAATATTAAGAATTCCATGGGGCGCCTGGGTGGCGCAGTCGGTTAAGCGTCCGACTTCAGCCAGGTCGCGATCTCGCGGTCCGTGAGTTCGAGCCCGGCGTCAGGCTCTGGGCTGATGGCTCAGAGCCTGGAGCCTGTTTCTAATTCTGTGTCTCCCTCTCTCTCTGCCCCTCCCCCGTTCATGCTCTGTCTCTCTCTGTCCCAAAAATAAATAAACGTTGAAAAAAAATTAAAAAAAAAAAAAAAAAAGAATTCCAGCAGTCTTAGAGCTTACATCATAATGGGAAAACATTGGAGGCATTTCACTAAGATTAAGAACAAGGCAGGGATGTAGGACGCCTAGGATTTCCACTATTATTGAAATTGTACTTGAAGTATTAGCTAATGCATTTAGGTAAGGGAAAATAGAACAGTAGTTGGAAATGAAGTAAAACTATTTCTATTTGTAGATGATATGATGGTACATTTGGAAAACCCTATGCTATAAGACTAACTTAAAATATGTCAGTATGGTAGCAGGGTATTAAATTAACTTCTAAGAATTAATAGCCTTCATTTCACAAATACTAAAAACTGGTTAGTGGAGGACAAAGCCTCCATTAGCAACAGAAATGAAAACAGAAATATTTAGAAATAACGACTTAACTATAAATGTTTAGAAGTCTTTATGAGAAAACTTTAAACTCAAAGACACAAAAATAGACTTGAACAAATTTAAAGACCTTCCTTATTATTGGATGGTAACTGTCAATAAAATAAACATTATTCTTCCCAAGTTAATTTATGAATTTAATGCGGTCCAACAAAAATGCCCATTACCATTTCTTAAAAAACCTTAATGGTAAGATAATATAGATCACAGGACGTTGCAAAAATGGTATGGAGAGGTTAAGTATTTCCTTTACACCATTTCCTCCAACACTTATATTTTACATAATATCAAAACCAGGAAATTGACATTGCACCATTTGTGGGTATGTGTCTGTGCCATTTTATCACATGTGTAGATTTGTGTAATTAACAACTCCAGTCAGGATAAGTGTTCTATTACCACAAAGATATCTCTCCTACTACCCCCTTATATTGACACTCATCCTCCTCCTTTAACCCTTAGCTATTGACAATCATTAATTTGTTTCCCATCTCCATAATTTTGTTTCCTTGAAAATGTTTTATAGATGGAGTTATATAAGTTTAATGTAAGTTTACCTCTTTTCTAGTTTCTAAGAGTTTTAAATCATAAATAGGAGTTAAATTTTGTCAAATGCTTTTTCTGCATCAGTTGATATGATCACATTATTTTCCTTTTGAGCCTGATAATATGGTGGATTACATGGATTTTTGAATATTGAACCATCTTTGCATCCCTGGAATAAAACCCTACCTGGTCAAGATGTATAATTCTTTTTATATATTGCTGGATTCTATTTGCTAATATTTTGTGAAGAATTTTTGAATCAGTATTCATAAAGGATATTGTTCTGCAGGTTTCTTTTTTTTTTTTTCACTGTCTTTGTCTCATTTTGATATCAGGGTAATACTACAGGGAAACCAACTAGGTCTGGTGATTTCTTCATTGGGAGCTGTAAAAGTTAAAAGTTCATTTTCTTTAAAACTTACAGGGTTTTCAAACTATCTCCTCTACATTGGTGAAGTGTGGTAGTTTGTGTTTTTCAAGGAATTGTTCAGTTCAAATAACTTTTCAAATTTATGTGTGTAGAGTTGTTTGTTATATTCTCTTATTATGCTTTTATATCTGCAGGGTTTGTAGTAGCATCCCCTTTTAAGTTCCTGATATTGGTAATTTGTATCTTCTCTCATTTTTTCTTTGTCAGTCTTGCTAGAGGTTTGTCAATTTTAGTGACCTTTTCAAAGATTAATTTTCTATTTATCTGATTTTTCTTCATTGTGTATCTGTTTTCAATTTCATTGATTTATCCTCTTTATTTCTTCCTTCTACTTGTTTTTGGTTTATTTTGCTCTTTTTTTTTCCAGGTTCTTACAGTGAGAACTTATATTATTGATTAGAGACTTTCTTCTTCTCTAAAATATTTTAGTGCTATAAATTTCTTTCTTAGTACTATTTAAGCTATAACCCAAAACTTTGGTGTGTTGTATCAGTGGTCTGATATGCTCCATTTTGGTAAATGTTCCATGTGCAACTGAAAAGTGTATCCTGCTGTTGTTGGATGAAGTGTTCTAAAAATATTGATTAGATCCTGTTGGTTCATGTCATCATTGAACTCTGTTGTTCTTGCTGATTTTCTGTCTAGCTGTTTTATCAATTGTTGAGAGAAGAGTGTGAGGTCCCCAACTATAAATGTGGATTTATTTCTCTTTTTAGTTCTATCAATTTTCGCTTCACATATTTGGCATCTGTACTTTTTAGTGTATATGCATTTAGGATTTCTATGTCTTCTTGGTGGATTGATCCTTTTGTTATTATACAATGGGTTTTCCTGTCCCTCATAATTTTCTGCCGCTGTTTTTGATTATTGTATGCATGGCATATATTTTTCCAGTTATACTGTCAACCTACCTATATATTTATATTTAAGTGTATGGTGGGCTCAAGTGAAAAGTTATAAAGGATTGGTCTATAAATGTGACTAGGCCAGCTATATCTACTAGCTGACAATTATTGAAGTGAGGATTTTATCTTTCCACAGAGATTGAGAGAAGATGAAGATTGTATTTCAAGGGAATGGCTTTTAGATCCTTGAGAAAGACAGTCCTGAGTTGTAGGAGATGCACATACATCTCGAAGGGACAGAGGAAGGATTCATAATTATAAGCCATTTTTAGTAAATGCTCTAAGGGAGGTTCAGGGGTCTATCACCAAATTCTTGTTAGAGTAAATTATTTTGACAGCCCTGAGCTTTTCCAGACAGAAACTCAGTAGGGTGCTGGGTTGTCCTAGGGACGTGGCTTTAGATTGCTAGAAGCCATGTTAAAGTTTGGTCAAGTTTCTCACTGCAGGGGTTTGAATGGAGTGTTTGTGTGCCAAGTTTTTTGCAGTTGTCATGGGTTAAAAAATATTTACATATTCTCAAAATATCGCCCCTTAGATTTCTTACTAATTAAGAAAATAACTTACTTTATAGTGGAGAAAGCTGGTAGACCTCTTTACCAAGTGCTGAAAGTTATCCTCATCAATAACATGACACGCTGACATCAGGTGGCTCTTGATGTGATGCAGAGAAGATACAACATCATGTATGTAGTACTGTTGCCAAAAAAGTGTAACCTAATCAAATCATGAGGAAACAAGCTGACAGACCCAAGTAAGGGTCATTCTAGGAAACCACAGGCCTGAATTCTTTAAAAATGTCAGTGTTACAAAGGACAATAAAAAGTCAACTCTAGAAACTAAAGAGACATTAAAACTAAATGAAAAACCACACCAAGACATTACTATACACCTATCAGAATGGCTAAAATAAAAAATAGTGATAACACTAAATGTGGGCAGGGACACAGGGAAACTGGATAACAAACACACTTGCTGGTGGGAATGTAAAATGGTAAAGAATTCTGGAAAACAATTTTGACAATTTCTTTAAAAATTAAACGTATATCATCATACCACTTATAAACTGCACTCCTGGGCATCTAAACCAGAAAAATAAAAATGTACTGTACATACAAAAAAACTTGTACACAGTTGTTAATAGCAGTTTATTTGTAAATAGAAAAAAAACCTAGAAATAATCCAGATATTCTTCAATATCACTTCAGATGAACTGTTAAATAAATTGTGGTACATTCATACCATGGAATGCTACTCAGCAATAAAAAGGAGCAAACTATTGATATACTCAATCTGGATAAATCTCTAGAGAATTATATTATGTGGAAAAAAAGAAAAACCAATTCCAAAAGGTTACATACTGTGTGACTCCAAATATATGACATTACAGAAATAACAAAATAAGAGAAAAGGAGAACAGATGAGTAATTGTCAGATGTTAAGGAGGGGGTGGGGCAGAAAGGAAGTAGGTATGGCTATAAAAGGGCAACATGAGGGGTTCTTGTGTTGTTGGAAATGTCCTGTATTGACATTGACTGCATTGGTGTCAATATCTTGGTTGTGTTGTGTGCTATAGTTTTACAGGATGGGAAAACTCGAATTTCTCTGCTGTATTTCTTACAACTGCATGTGATTCCACAATTATCTCAAAATAAAACATTTAATAATAAAAAGCCCAAATGAATGAGATTATGGCTTGGATTCTGTTGGAAAAAAGTTTATAAATCAGGAAATTGGCAAAGTTTAAATATTTACTGTATATGGTAGAAAGTTGTATTGTATTGATACTAAATTTCCAGAATTTGATGACTGCATTGGCGTTATGTAAGAACATTTCTTTGATCCTAGGAGATACATTGGGTTATTTAGGGCTGATGAATCTTGCTATCTGCAATTTCCTCTCAAATATTTTAACAAATAAAACAAAACTGACTTAAAATATATACATATGGGGCAGCTGGGTGGCTCAGTCGGTTAGGCATCTGACACTTGATCTTGGCTCAGGTCATGATCTCACAGTTAGTGGGTTCTAGACTCTCATCAGGCTCTGTGCTGATGGTGCAGAGCCTGTTTGAGATTCTGTCTCTCCTTTTCTCTGCCCCTTACCTGCTTGTGCTCCCCCCGCCAAAATACATAAATGAACTAAAAAAAAAACCCTTTCAAATATATACATATAGGGTGTGTGTATGTGTGCGTGCACATAAGAAGAGAAAAGCAATAAAGCAACTGTGCCAAGATGTTTATAATGAGTAAAGAGTATATGGGGTCATTGTAATATTTTTGTAACTTCTCTGTATGTTTAAATTTATTTTCCAAAATAAAATATTTAGTTTTAAAAAGTCCATTAAGGCAACAAATTGCCAGGGGATAGAGAATGGCTTAGGAAAGGTAACAGATGCAAGTCATAATCTGTTTTAGTTCTACTTTGAAATCTATGCCAGGAAATTGAAACTTAAGAGTTCTGTTTGATTTGACTTATCTCCACCATCTCCTTCTTAAGAGAATGTGTTTACCCAAAGGAATACTGTGAGAGAGATTCAATCTACACACATAAGAAGCAAATGTATAATTTATTTTTGGAACCAATGCAAAATGAAATAAAATTTAAAATTAAAAGCGTATCTTGATAAAATGCAGAGGAAAATAGGCAAGGGAAAGAGTTGTGAAGATGGAATAAGCAAACAAGTCACATGAAACCAGATGTGTTTGTGGAAAAATGAGCTTCGCAAATAAGTTCTAACATGCACTTTATTAGTCATTGATTTTACTTTTGTGTGTGTGTGTGTGTGTGTGTGTGTGCCTTTTGCTTAAAACATCACTTGCTGTTATTCCATGCAGGAAACTTTGCCCTTTTCCTAGAACAAAAATTAGCATCAGGTTAATTGTTCCTTACCTTGGACAAATAGCTCTTCTCTAAAATCCTTCCACAGTGAAAGAGAACTAGATAATCACCTAAAGTCAGTCAAGCATCTTCCTCTGTAACCAAGTTTTTAGGTAGAATTTTCAAATGAGGCAGTTAGGTGTGGCTTCTTGCCTCCCACTTCAAATTAAAAAGGAAAAGGAGGAGCAGGTTGGTGGCTCAGTCAGACCAACTCTTGGTTTCGGCTCAGATCATGATCTCACTGTGTGAGATGGAGCCCCTGTGGGGCTCTGTGCTGACAGTGCCAGAGTCTGCCTGGGATTCTCTCTCTCCCTCTCTCTCTCAGCCCCTCCCCTGCTCTCTTTCTGTCTCTCTCACACACAAAAATAAGCTTAAAAAAAAAAAAAAAAGGAAAAAGAACAAAATCCAGCTGAGGTTTTCAGTGACACCTTGCAAACTACAGAAAATGCTTCTCAGGGCCCAAACTTTGTTTTGTTTATTTATTTATTTTAAGGGAGCACAAGCAGGTGAGGGACAGAGAGGAGAGACAGAATCTCTGCCATCAGTGCAGAGCCTGACGTGGAGCTTGAACTCAGGAACAGTGAGATCATTACCTGAGCCAAGATCGAGTCAGAGACTTAACCAGCTCAGCCACCCAGGTGTCCCCAAACTTTTTTTTGAAACACCTATTACACAGTTTCAACTTAAACTCTTTCTTGCATGGTTTTGAGAAATGTGTCAACTGGGGCGCCTGGGTGGCGCAGTCGGTTAAGCGTCCGACTTCAGCCAGGTCACGATCTCACGGTCCGTGGGTTCGAGCCCCGCGTCGGGCTCTGGGCTGATGGCTCAGAGCCTGGAGCCTGTTTCCGATTCTGTGTCTCCCTCTCTCTCTGCCCCTCCCCCGTTCATGCTCTGTCTCTCTCTGTCCCAAAAATAAATAAATGTTGAAAAAAAAAATGTGTCAACCAATGCTTTCAAAGAACATCCTCTTATTAGATCTTTCCATTATAAGTTCTAATGAGGAATAATAGGAATACTTTCTATTTACCTTTGAGCTCTACTATTTACCACGTCTGTCCTCTTTTGCTGACTCCACAGAGCAGCAGCAGAACAAAGGAATAAGGACTTTATACCTGTGTGCCACATTTTCATCGAATATACAAGCCATCGACTCTAAATTACACAATTTCAGAAATTATATTACCAAAGACAGAATGTTGTTATGTATACTATGAAACGCCAGACGATTGTAAGACACATCCTAATTACAGGGATCGTAAAATTTCAACAATAAATAAATAAAATAAAAAGACACGTGTATTCACGAAATGTTAGGCAAACCGCACAGACAGCAAACATGGCACACATCCTCAAGCGCGAAAACGCCCAGGGGCTAGCAGGGTAGCTGGCGCTCCTGGGTGAGGGCGGAGCTTCATTCCTCTTCCCAGCGCGTAGGATCGCTGGAGCGCTCCGCCTTTCGCTGAGTTTCACTTTCCATTCAAGGGAAACGAAAGCTGGGCAGCCTCGGTGGGCGGGGCGTGAGCTGCAGAAGCTCTACCGCTCCGGGTTGAGCACCTGGCCAGTTGACGGTGCACGCCGCCAGGGCTGTGCGCTCCCTGCGCGTTTTCCTGCGGAGTGAGCTCAGCGCGGACAGGGATAGAGAAGCTATTTCTCAATTTCCCCTGGATCGAAATTCGCAGTGGAGGTTTGACGCTTCTGTGGAAATTGAGGCAAGTTTGGTGCTAATTTTGGAAGCTTTCTTTCCAGGAACGACATGTGAGGGGCTTTGCTGAGATGCCACATGGGCAATCAAGGAATTAATTTGGATTTAGCAAATGATAGTAATGGTGTATATTCATTTCATATATATATTGGACCAGTTCATTTTTTCAACCTGATATATTTAGACTTCTTGCATTTCGTGTTTAATTTCAAAAGAAATTACAAAAGTGTTGTAAGCTTGTAAAAAATTTGAAACAATGCAGGCAGATGTGTAAAGTAGAAACCGAAATTTCTCTTAATCCTCAACACAGTATCATTTTTGTGTATACTTTACAAGAAATTTTCATATAAAGCAGACTTTAAAATTGTTTTGTAATTTACCTTTTCCCACTTTGTTAAGTGATCTGTTGAGCATGATGGACATCTTTTAATGACAAGACATACAGATATGTTAATCTCATTAAAAACAATTGGTACGTAATAAGGCAAGTACATCATTTAAAATTTTTTTTAAAAATGCTTTATTTATTTTTGGACATAGTGCAAGTGGGGAGGGGCAGAGAGAGAGGGAGATACAGAATCCGAAGCAGGCTCCAGGCTCTGAGCTGTCAGCACAGAGCCCCACACGGGGCCCAAACCCACGAACTGTGTGAGATCATGAGCTGAGCTGAAGTTGGACGCTTAACCAACTGAGCCACCCAGGTGCTCCTTGTACATCATTTATTTAAACAATTCAGGAGCATTTAGGTTTTTTCCAGTTTTTACTGGTATAGATGATGTAGCAGTGAATATCATTTTATGTTCACATTCATGTGAATATACAAATATATTTGTAGAAAATTCCTAGAAGTGGAATTGCTAGGTCAGCGGGCATATATATTGAGAAATTTGAAAGATTTGTGCAAATCAGAGTATTTTAGTCTTAATCCCCCTCCAACCTTGCCTTCTTTTCCTGGAAGAAACTTAAATTTAGATATTTAAACATAAAACTTCATTCTAGGACTCTTGCAAATCTGGTTTCCAAGTGTTTGAAAATGCAAGCAATGGCTTTAACTACATGTTTTACAGCATTGAGATAGTTATACTTTGAAATTGTTTCAGAAAACAAGGCAAATTAACATATATATTTAAATACTGCACATACAAGTGCAATATTGATTTCAGAAGAACCCAGTGATTCATCACTTACATATAACACCCAGTGCTCACCCCAAAAAAGTGCCCTCCTTAATGCCCATCACCCATTTATCCCATCCCCCCACGTGCCTCCCCTCCAGCAACCCTCAGTTTGTTTTCTGTATTTAAGAGCCTGAGAAATTTAACAGAAGACCATGGGAGAGGGGAAGGAAAAAAGAAGTTAGAGAGGGAGAGAGCCAAACCATAAGAGACTCTTAAAAACTGAAAATAAACTGAGGGTTGATGGGGGGTGGGATGGAGGGGAGGGTGGGTGATGGGCATTGAGGAGGGCACCTGTTGAGATGAGCACTGGGTGTTGTATGGAACCAATTTGACAATAAATTTCATATAAAAAAATGAGTCTCTTATGGTTTGAACAAGGCAAATATTTAATTTTTTTAAATGTTCATTTATTTTGGGGGGGGGAGGGACAGAGAGATGGGGAGAGAAGGTGAAGCAGGCTCTGTACTGACAGCAGAGAGCCCGATGGGGGGCTCAAACTCAAGAACTGTGAGATCATGACCTGAGCCCAAACCAAGAGTTGGATGCTTAACTGACTGAGCCACCCAAGTGCCCCTGAACAAGGCATGTATTTTAAAAGATTTCTTTTTAGTGTTATGTGCAGAGTGAGGCAGGGTGGGGTGGGGGGAGGTGTTAAATCTAGATATTTAGGCCATCTAATGTGTTCATAGGAACAAAATGGGTAGGAAGGTAACAATGGGTATACAGTTCCATCTTGATTTATGGAGCACTATCAAAGAACTTAAAGTTTTGGGGCACCTGGGTGGCTCAGTTGGTTAAGCATCGGACTCTTGATTTTGGTTCAGGACATGATCTCACTGTTTGGTTTGTGAGTTCAAGTTCTGGGTTGGACTCTGCACTGACCTGCTTGGGATATTCTATGTGTTCCCCGCTCTTCCCCCCACCCATTCCTCTCTCTCTTTCACAAGTGTATGCGGGTGTGCTCTCTCTCAAATAAATGAACTTAAAAAAAGACTGTTTTGATTATCCTTTTTCACTATTAAAAATATATTGCACTTTTTGCACTTTTACACAATGATGGGCTTGCAAAGGGAAAAATGTTTAACATGTACACAGCTTTAAAGAAGTCCTAATGCCTTTAACATGGGCTGTGAGAGAGAGTAGCTCCAAGATTCCCTCTTATTTGGGATTTCATCTGGTGTGTTACAATTTGTGTACCTAGCACATTACCATTACTTGAGAAACATACAACAGATGGTTAAGGATGGGTTCTAAATTTATTGTTGCCGTGATGGATTGGATTGGGAAGACTTTGAGGTGGCTTGTATCATGTTCTAGGCATGTTAATTTTGTTCCTCTTGGGGCATTTAAAGAGAGAGTCAGTTTTCCTTGTGGAGAGTCTAGTTGTAGGGGAAGAGCCCAGTTAGAGACTGGGACCACCTAGGTTTCCTGCATCATATTTTTTGCTGTTTCTTAGAAGATTGATTGATTCTGTGGCTACAATGATGGTGTACTTAAGCCACCTGTTTCTGTCATTCACATCTACTTATTTTAAGGGTAAAAAATTTGGGAAAAGTTGGGAGCTAAGTTAATTTCTTTGAGACCAAAAACCATTAAGAAATAGCCTTTATTTTTTAGGGCAATTTTAGGTTCACAACAAAGTTGAGTGGGAAGTACAGAGTTCCCATATACCCATCCCCATGCCCTGTCCCTATCTCAACCATTATCAACATCTGGCACCAAAGTGGTGCATTTGCTGCAACTGATGAACCTACAGTGACACATCATTATCATTGAAAGTTCATATTTTATAATAGGGTTTATTCCTGGTGTACATTATATGAGTTTTGACAAATATATGACATGTATCTACCATTATAGTATTATACAGAATAATTTCACTAAAAATCCTCTGTCGGAGCCAGTTTTTTGAGTCAGGACTTAAGTTTGAAAATTCACCTTTCTTGGAACAAAACCATCCTTTTTTTTCTGCTGGGTACTTATCATTACCTGCTTAGCTCAACTGCATGTTCTGTGCCCACTCTGCCTTTCTCCATCCTTCTTAGTTAGGTTTCACTTTCCTTCCTTTTGTAGCCCCACCTACCTATTTCCCCTCTGTGATCAACTCTGAAGATTGCCCTTTTTGGGGTGTGGCCTGCCAGCCTGACCAAAGGATACTCTCCATTGGGTTTTACTGCCATATTTGGCTGACATAAGTAGTTTTGAGGTCTTGGCGGAGTACAGAACAATGTCTTTAAAAAATACAGCCTAGGGGCACCTGGGTGGCTCAGTCAGTTAAGTGTCTGACTTTGGCTCAGGTCATAATCTCACAGTTCGTGAGTTCAAGCCCCTCCTCAGGTTCTATGCTGACATCTCAGAGCCTGGAGCCTGCTTTGGATTCTGTGTCTCTCTCTGCTCCTCCCCACTCACACTCTGTCTCTCAAAAATAAATACATATTTGGGGCGCCTGGGTGGCGCAGTCGGTTAAGCGTCCGACTTCAGCCAGGTCACGCGGTCCGTGAGTTCGAGCCCCGCGTCGGGCTCTGGGCCGATGGCTCAGAGCCTGGAGCCTGTTTCCGATTCTGTGTCTCCCTCTCTCTCTGCCCCTCGCCCGTTCATGCTCTGTCTCTCTCTGTCCCAAAAATAAATAAACGTTGAAAAAAAAAAATTAAAAAAAAAAATAAATACATATTTGAAAAATTAAAAAAAAAATACATCCTGGTTCTTTTGTACTCTCTGTTTTATCAGATTTCCCTGAATTTGATCTTAAAATCCTATTTCTTGCTCATGAGATTGCCAACTGCCATCATTTCTCTTTCAGTTTAACCCTCCAGGCTGAGCCTCATGACTATTTATGAGACTGTTTTTATTTATTTATTTAATTTATTAAGAGACTATTAAGACTATTTGAGTATTGAGAATAAACACTAAGTAAAAGAACTTACTATCTGAGTCATTTAACATGAATTTATTAATGTATGCTGCTTATATATTTAGGTGTTTCCCAACTTCAGATTTTCTCCTTTCCTTCACATTTTGTAAAAGAATTAAGAAATTTGAACGCTTCTCATCCCTAATTCATTAATTTTTTGGATCTTGAAATAGGAACACTATTGCCGCCCAAGGATTCCCTTAAGAGATATTAAATCTATCCCCCAAATGAATTATTGCTTATTTTAAAATTAAAAAACATTTTTTTAATGTTTGTATTTATTTTTGAGACAGAGCTAGACAGAGCATTGAGCAGGGGAGGTGCAGAGAGAGGGAGACACAAAATCTGAAGCAGGCTCCAGTCTCCGAGCTGTCAGCACAGAGCCTGACACGGAGCTTGAATTCTCAACCATGAGATCGTGACCTGAGCTGAAGTCAGACGTTCATCTGACTGAGCCACCCAGGCACCCCGAATTATTGCTTATTTTAAAATTACATATTGACTAATTATAAGAAGTTTGGAAGTTAAGAGAAATAATTTAAAAAAAGGAAAAAATGTTTTGTAATTCCGCCAATAAGAGTTACTTTTTAACGACATTTTTGGTATATTTCATCCTAGTCTTTCCTCTCTCCCTCCGTCTCTTTCTGTAGTTAATTCATATTGAAAAAAAATTAGGTTTATACCATATGATATTTTTATAATTTCTTTTTTATTCAATGAAACGTTATAGTCATCTCCCCATCTCTATTAGTCTAAAATGATTTTAAAGTCACCATAGTATTTCATTTTATGAGTGGGTCATAATTTACTTTTATTGTTGAATTTCCTTTTTTTTTTTTTTTTTTTTTTGCCATTATAAATAGTGCCATAGCTCTTGAATTTGAAAGCATACTTTTATTTTTTGGCAGCTGACAACAACAAAAAATTCCACTTTGAGAAATAAAATAGTGTTTTTGTTTTTTGAAATGTTTGTTTATTTTGAGAGAGAGAGAACATGCGTGAGTGAACGGGGGGAGGGGCAAAGAGGAGAGAGAGAATCCCCATGCTAATAGCCTGGAGCCCCGTGTGGGACTCCATCCCACCAACTGTGAGACCATGACCTGAGCCAGAGCAAGAGTCTGAAGCTCTACTGACCGGGCTACCCAGGTGCCCCCAAAATCATCTAGTGTTAATTAAGGAGGAACAAAAAGATATTTAAAAGAATAGACAAAATGGTAATGGAATGATTTCACCAGAGTCTCCTAAATGCTGCACTTTTCCTCATCAGTATTTCACTTTACTTTTTTGTAAAGCATAAAGAAAACAAGCCATAAAAATGAATTTCTTATGTAGATCTTTGTATCTCTGATTATTTTTTCTTATTAACTTTTTATTATGTTTTATTTATTCTTGAGATAAAGTACATGACAGGGGAGGAGCAGAGAGAGAGGAACAGAGGTTCCAAAGCGGGCTCTGGGCCGACAGTAGCAAGCTTGATGTGGGACTCAAACTCACAAACTGTGAGATCGTGGCTTAAGCTGAAGTTGGATGCTCAACCTACTGAGCCACCCAGGTGCCCCAAGCTTTTATTTTAATTCCAGTATAGTTAACATACAGTGTTATATTAATTTCAGGTGTATGATATAGTGATTCAACAATTCCATACATTACCCACTGCTCATTACAGCAAGTGCACTCCTTAATCCCCATCACCTATTTCACCCATTTGTTATTTTCTTAATCAATATTAATTGGTACTCTTTCAGCTACAAGTGACAGGAAACCATTTCAAACTAATTTTAAAAACAGCAGAGGAGACCCTGAGTGGAGAAGTTTGGTGGGCAGGCAGCCTGAGGCTTGGTTGGATCCAGTTCTTAAGCTGTTGGCCTCAGGATTCTGTCTCAGTGTTTCTCCCATTACTTGGTTCTGTTTCCTGTCACTGACTCTTCTTTGGCTGATGGGTTTTCGTTTTTTTTGTTTTTTTGTTTGTAAGTGTTTATTTATTTTTGAGAGACAGAGCACAAGCAAGGGACTGACAAAGAGAGAGGGAGACACAGAACCTGAAGCAGGCTGCAGCACAGGGTCTGATGCAGGGCTCAAACTCATGGACCACGATATCATGACCTGAGCAGAACTCAGACACTTAACTGACTGAGCCACCCAGTTGCCCCTGAGTTTCCTTTCTGTGGTGGAAGGGATGGTCTGATTTATGTTCTTACAGCTTAAAGCGCCATCTAACAAGTTTATGATCAGCTCTGATTGCGTCACACGATCATTGCTAAAACAGCCACCAAGGACACTATGTGGTCAGACCTGGGTTATTTGAGCCAGGGAGTGGGTGTGAGGAGTTGGGAAGGGCTGTACTGAATCATCAGAGTATGAAAATGGAGATAGTTTTTGAAATGAAAAGGTGATTCTGCTACCCAAAGGAGGGTAAGTGGGCTGGCAGAAATGACAGATGTCCACTATGATCATTGTTAAGATTGTGATACATGTTGCCAAATTTGTGTTCAGGCTGTGTAGCAGCGTTTACTCCCAGTGGCAGAATGTGGAATGCTTGTGCAGTGGGGGTAAGTATGGAAAGTTGATTGGTGCTGCTATACCTGGACCAAGAGCTTTCTATCTTCTGTATCTCTACAAATAAGCACCATAAGGTTTTCACTAATGGATTTCTTAAATACAAATAAAGCAACCAGGAAATCATGCACCTTTAAGGAAACTAACACTGAGAACAATCTTCATGAAACTAACTGAAGGTTGTTGTCCTGCATTGAAACCTGTATGTCACTGGTCAACACTTGACATCCTAAGCTTTAGTACTTGTCTAGAACATCTTCTCAAACTTTAATGTGTAAATAGATAGCCAAGAATCTTGTCAAAATGCAGATTCCAATTCACTAGGTCTGTATTGGGGCCTAATATTCTTTTTTTTTTTTAATGTTTATTTATTCTTGAGACAGAGACAGAGCATGAACAGGGGAGGGGCAGAGAGAGAGGGATACACAGAACCCAAAACAGGCTCCAGGCTTTGAGCTGTCAGCATAGAGTCCGATGCGGGGCTCGAACCCACGAACCGTGAGATCATGACCTGAGCCGAAGTTGGAGGCCCAGGTGCCCCCTAATATTCTTTTAAACAGACTTCCAGGTGATGCTGATCTGCTTTTCTAAATAGCAAGACATAAGATCAGTGGTTCCCAATATTTTAGCAGAACAAAACAAAAAATCAGGACCCTACCCTCCTCAAAATAACAGTTGCACTTTTAGTATCCACTAGTTGAAAAAACACATTGAAAATTACTATATGTTCAGAAAAACTTTTACACAAGTTTGTGTTTTTGTAGTCACAACAGCGTCTGCCTACTTTTTGGCACCTTTTGGCAGAACACTAAAGGGCTGAGTGTTAAAATCAATATTTGGTTACGGTTGAGTCCATCTGCCCCTCACCTTTACTTAAATGCACACCAATTTTAGCATCTTCATTGGAATCGAAGGTCAGGAGGATCTTACAGCAGGTATCACATGAGAAGTATTTGAATTCTCAAGATGACTTTTAGTTTGGTTACTTCAGTAGGTTCCAGTGAACAAACCGCAGGCACTAAGTTTTGCAAACTATAGTATTAAGGCTTTTTTTGTGTGGGCAGAGTAGCCTTCTAAGCACTTAATGTCTGTCATTCCATAGTGTTTGAACATGTTATGTGAGTACCCAACAGGACAATATCAAACTAATGAAGAGCCATGAAATTGCCCTGCTCTCTCTCTCCTTTGGCCAAGGATTTCTGTTACATTGTTCTGTGCTGTGATTACTTTCTGAACACATACTGAAGGATATGAACAAAATACTGTATGCAGGACAGGCTTCTAACTTGTGGGTCCTATGGTAAAATAAAAATGTGGGGCTCTTTGTTAAACATATTAAGAATTTCCAGTCCGTAACAGGCAAGCATTAAACCAGGCCTGGGCTGTCTTGAATACAGGTCTCTGCAACTACAGTTTGCACACTCAGGAAGCTAGCCCTGACTGTGTATGTGATTCCTAAACCATTCATAGCCTACACCTTGCTTGATCCACTGTTGATGGCATTGACATTTTGAAAACTGTTTTTCAGTCTGTAAATCTCTTCAATCAGATTTGCAAGGAGAGAATCCTGGCTGAATTCACCATCAATCCACCATACTTTTAAATTTAAAAGAGATTCTAGTTTTTTTCTGCCTGTTCAGATAGATACCTGATGTACATGATATAGAAGTGGCACATTTAAAATTATCACTGTTTTATGTGTGTGTGTTTGTGTGTGCCCAGCAGAATATAATTCAGGAAAATTATTTTTAGGAGCATATTTTCCAGAACAATGTTGTCCCTAAGATTCATAGTTTGGACATGTCTTAAAAGTTTCATTTCCAACTATTGAATTGAGTGACAATCTAACCAGTCATTTGGATAACAGTCTTTAGCTTTCATAAATAGACTAAACACTGCAAAAAGCTGGGTGCTTGAGCCAGCTTATGTAGTATGTGGTTTTTGAAGTATGACTAGTGAGAACAAACTGTGTTTTGGGTACCTCGTTTTTCTCTAAACTTTTAAAAGATTTTAAAATATTCTTTATTATACCTAGGCTGAGGGATGATTTATTAGTAATTTTTTAGTATATATATTTGGAGTTTTTCTCCTCATGATAATTTCAGGTTGTAAAGCTGACATTCTGCTTTTAATTCGTCTTTACAAGATGTAAGAATTTGCAAATAGGATTTTTTTCTTGAAAGACTTATGGCATCGCGAATAAAGCTTAAATACAATTCTTTTTTTTTAAGTTTATTTATTTATTTTGAGAGAGAGAGAGAGAGTGAGTGTGCACACACGAGCAGGAGAGTGGCGAAGAGAGAGGGGGAGAGTGAATCCCAAGCAGGCTCTACACTGCCAGCCCAGAGCCCAACGACGTGGGGCTCCATCTCACAAACTGTGATATTGTGACCTGAGATGAAATCAGGAGTCAGATGCTTAACCAACTGAGCCACCCAGGTGCCCCTAAATACAATTCTTAAAGATTATTTTGTTTAGTATTATGAATGCTGTGGTAGCAATTTTATAAAGCATAGAAGTAATGTAATCTTAACTTTATTAGTTGAAATTACTTTTTAGTATATGTGCTGCCAAAGCAAGCACAGTTGAAATTACTTTTTAAATTTAATAAATAATTGTAAGCCCCAAAAGATATAATATTCTTCATAAACTATTTAGTAAATTTATTCTTTTTAATATATGTATTAATTTTCAATTTCTTTTCCTTTTTTAAGATTTTAAAATACTAGTTTTATACATAAAGGTAATGGCCTAAACCACCCATTATTTCAGCATCTTACCTTTGTAGGTGACATATAAACATATAAAGTATATGATTTTCCACCCTCAATTTGGATGTAGTATTTGCAACTGCATATTCAGATATTAACAGCTAATCAAAATGACCTCCTTTTTTGTTACACTGATTACATATGGTGGTTACCAAAGTAATCACTTGATCATGCACAAGTCCAAGGGCACCAGAAATGCCACCAAAGTGGGTGTTTTATTAATTGGACTTTCAAAGGCTGAGGCCAGAGTTGAAGCCAAAGAGCAGATCTTGGTTGAATAATGACATTGAAGCCACACTTTGGGGCTTTTCTACTTCATCTGAAAAATTTAAGTCTTCATATAATGTTTAGAATTCTTCTGGATACAGTGCCACTTTCATAAAAAAATAGGAATAAATAGGAATGATCTTTCCATATGGTAAACTTAGGATTTTTACATTATATCTTTTATTATTTGTTGTTTAATGTGTGCTCATTTTTATTTATTTGGTACACTGCTTGGCAGACTTTCTTCAGCTCATTTCTATTTGGATATTCTTCCTATATTTGAGGACAGTGCCTGCATGCCCAAACTTAGTTTGACTTCTTAATTTTTTTCCACTAGAAGAGAAGACAGAGCTTTGTGGCAGCACTTCTGCCTTTAAAGACTCCTCATCACAGTCAGTTAAAACTGAGTGTTGTTGGGGAAAATCCACAGAGTGATTTGTCAGCAGTTCAGATTTGTCATCAGTTGTGTTCTGCCTTACCTCCTTGAGCTGTGGCATGAGCTCTGTGCAGAGAGAATGAATTAAAAATCTTTTAAAATGTTTATTTAATTTTGAGAGAGAGAGAGAGAGAGGGCACTAGCTGGGAAGGAGCAGAGAGAGAGGGAGACACAGAATCTGAAGCAGGCTCCATGCTATCAGCTCAAAGGCCGTTGTGGTGGCAAGATTACCACCTGAGCCGAAGTTGGATGCTACACCGACTGAGCCAACCAGGCACCCTGAGAATAAATTTTTTTAGGCCTATGTTAGACCATGTTTTCCTCAGACCATTAGCCTTAACTCCAAGTTCCAATTAATTATTTAACTAATTAATAATAAAACACTTATGAAACCCCTTCATCCCCAAACTAGACTATTACTATAGTACAATAACACAATAACATGCTCTCCACTTGTCTCATCCCTCTGTCTCTGAATCAGAGGTCATCACCTGATCCTTGTGGTTTTCATTACACACATATATAGATATCTAAAAGCTTTATTACACACATATATATTGATGCCTAAGCAACACAATGTTCCATTTTCCTTGAGTCTGAATATATTTTGACTCAACATTATGTTTCTAAGAGTCACCATATTGTGACATGCTATAGTTTGTTCATATACAACTAATGAATATTATTTCATTGTATACATTGATTACAGCTTATGCACCCATTCTTCTGTCCATTGGGTTGAGTGCTTGGATTTTTTCCCCATGTTTTTGCTGTTGTAAACAGTGCTGCTGTGAACATTCTTGTATACATCTCCAGGGACATGTAAGAATTTCTTTTGGAATTTTTGGGTTGAGGTTAAGTGAATGTTTAACTTTATAAGATGATGCCAAATTGTTTTCTCAAGTGATTATACCATTTTACACTCCTCCCCTGGTAGTGTATAAACGATCCTATTTATCTATGTTCCTTCTAACATTTGGTTCCATCAGAATTCTTAATTGTTGCCAATTGAATAGTCAAATGCGGTCATGATTTGCATTTCCCTGCCTACTAGTGACTAGTTACTTTTTATAAAAATTAAAATTTTGGAACTTTTACACTTTATTCCAGTCCTAGTTTGGGCTCACCTATGCAAATCTGCTTATATAATCCTTTGTACACTTTTCTTCACATTCTCCTCCTCTAAAACCACTGATCTTTTTTGCACGTTACCTGCCTTGCCTCAAGATGCCCCTTATTTCAAACCATACCCTTTTTTCTTTAATAAACCCAATTCCTAACTTGCTTTTTTTCCATGAAAATATGTCCTTGTGAGCGTAAATGAACTTAGGTTATTTCATTTAGCCATTGAGTTCTGATGGATCGCTCATAGCCCGCTGGTCAGAGTATAAACTGGTGCAAGGCATTTAGCAACATATATTAAGAACCTTAAACTTTGTACACTTTGACCTTGTCTAAGAGTCTGTCCTAAACCTTGATTTTATGTCTGGTTGTTGCTGATGGTCAGATAACTTAGAGGGCCACAGATTTATTTGCTTGGGGACAGGGGGACAACTGAGGAAATCTTGCATATATGCCCCTGAGTGGAGAGCAGGGAGACATAGAGAAGACAGTGTAGTCTATGCTCCCCAGCTTAGACCTGGGCACAGGATTGAGAAACCTGGGCAGAGAGCAGCTGCAGGCAGAAGTTGAAATCCTTGCAGAAGGAACTTGATGAAATCGAAGGGCACAAGGCAGTGGGAGGAGCTGGCCATGCCTCACATTTCCATATCAAGCCCCAACTTGGAGATAGGAGGAAACCTTGATTGTTTCATTGATTGTTTCATCCAGCAGTGTCCTGCAGATACTTGGTGGATACTCTGGGGTGGGTAGAGGCAGGGTACAGTGGTTGTCATCTTATTCTAAAACATATGAGAGACTCTTCTTGAGATTCCAAAATATGCTTGGGGAACATTTATAGGTGGCTGACGTCTGTGTTGTCAGGAGAAAGTAAAAGACTAGGGGGAATTTGGGTTCTGTGGTTAATGTAATCTCATTTATAGCTGAGTTTTATTGTGTCCCTGGACCTTTAGTTTGCATGAGAAACATTGAAAAGGTAGAGAAGAGGTTTTTGCCTTAAAATGTTCAGTGTAGTATTTGTTATAGTTGTAAAAAATTGAAACAAAAAACAACCAGAATACTTAGCAATGTTTTATTTCTATATTTGTCATCAAAAAGTATTTATAAAGAGGGGTTCGTGGGTGGCTCAGTTGGTTAAACATTCAACTCTTGATTTCAGCTCAGGTGATGATCTCATGGTTCGTGAGTTCAAGCTCCGCATCGAGCTCTGTGCTGACAGTGCAGAGCCTGCTTAGGATTCTGTCTCTCTGTCTCTCTCTGCCCCTCCAATGCTCTCTCTCTCTCTCAAAAATAAATAAACAAATAAGCTTTGATAAAAGTATTTATAAAGAGCTTGGGAAAATTCTTGTTATGATGTGAAATGAGAAAAATGTAAAATATCAACCATATCAAAAATATATGGGAAAAAAATTGATACATACCAGGTAGTGATTATCCCTAGGTTCTGGGATTATGAGTGATTTATATTTTCTTTGTTTTACGTTTCTGCATTTTATAAATATTTGTCATAAGTTAGCATTATTTGAAAAATAACAGTATTAAAATTATAATATATATATATATATATATATATATATACACATACATATATATATATTCCTTAGTGGGTATTTGTGTATGTATAAGGGTTTTTCTTTTCTCCAGAAACAGCAGTGATTTCTTATTCCATCTGCCATGTTAATTCTCCAGAACACATAATTCAGTGGGACACAGTCGAATTAATGTGAATTAATGTGAATTAATGTGAATATTTAGAAGGAATCAAAGGCTTCATATTTGGAAGGAAACAAGAGATCTCACCCTCCACCTACTGTTCAATTCCTTTCTACACTCTATTTCTTTCAAGGGCTAGCCCAGCCTCTGCTTAAGTATCTATATGAGGAACAAATTACTGCTTCTGGAGTTGGCTTGCTGGCTGTGAGAAAGTTCTTATTTATTTTGAAGTGAAGTCTATTTCTTTGTAGTTTTCACACATTAGGTATTTTGATCTCTTCCACCCCCATGCCCCAAAGACAAGAAATCCAATTAAATCCTATTATGTCTCTTCCACATGATAGCCTTTTAGCTATTTGAAAACATTTCTTTTGTTCCCTGCAAGTCCCCATTTGTTAATTCATTCATTTGTTCATTGGTTATTTATTGAATGCCCACTGTGTTCTGTGCAAAGTGAAAGGGAATCAGTTAAAAGTACACACTCCCTGACTTCCAGATGCTCACAGTTTTAGGGTCTCATGTCAGATGCTGAAACTCTGAGATGTGCATGTGGGAGGTTTACTGGGGAGTATCATTGGGAACAACACCTGGGAAAGGTGAGGGAGGAGTTGAGCTGCCAAATAGTTGCAACAGAGAACTCAGTTGCTCTTAAGGGGAGCTCTGGGGCTAGATGACTCTTCAGAGCTATTTCACCATGAGGCAAGGTGGTAAGGCTTTTATATATACTCCCTATTGTCCAGTCATTGGATAGGGATAAATTTCTTCTTGCAGTAAATTAATGGACAGGGACTTATTGGGGAGCTGTCAACCAGTGCTCCCCTCAGCCTGAGAAATGGTGTCTCTCCTGTAGGAGGAGTCTGAGTGTACTCTACCACTGTAGAGTACAAGTGGAGAGATAGCTATTCCCCACAATAGAACATAATGAACCAATTATTTGAATAGCTCTGAGTACAAAGTGCATGGACACCTAGACAGCATGTAGGCCTGTTGGAGGAGCCAGGACAGGCTTCCCAGGAAGTCAAGGGTATGTATAGCAAGGAGAGTCCTTATGAGCAGCCTTCAGGTGGTAGAATTGACAGTCCTCAATGATTGTTTGGGCTGGAGGTGAGGAGCAAGGAGACACCTAGGTTTCTGGTCTGGACCTCCTTGGTGAACGTTGTGCTCTTTTCCAGAATAGAGAACCTGGGGGAAAGAGAATATGGCAGTCTGGTCTGAAGAAGAAAAAATGGAAATGTGGGGGACAAAGGCAAGGAGTGTCTAGCCTAGCTGTCATTGCTAGCCCTAGAACTTTATAAGCCAAACGTTTCTTTCCCTCTAAGACTTGGCTGTTTGGAATCAGAACTGATCACATGAATATGCTTTCCCTCTTCTCTTACCTACCTGTGGTGTGTTTTCACAGAGCTCCCACCAAAGCTGACTCATAAGAGCTCTTCCTGGAAGTGTGCAGTCCTGAAGACAGGCCAGACAGCTCATGGCCTGGGAATTTTGGAGTGATCAGTAAAGGGTCAGGTGTTGGGGTTCCTGAGGAAATTTGCCAGTGCATCCTGGCTGAGTCTCAGCATTTCTCAGCAGAACTCGTTGAGAAGAAGGAAGAAAACAATATGAAGAGGAAGAAGGAAGAGCTAAGGGAGCGCCTCAGTGCCTTGGACTGCCCTCATGGTCATTAGATCTCTCATATTTTTTCTCTTTTTCACTGCATAGAAATGCTTTGCTCATCTACTGTACCCTGGAGCAGTAAAGCTTTGTGTTTAATGACTCCTGATTTCTTGTGCCTTTATTTCTGCATCTGTAAAATAGGAATAATCATAGTACTGAGTGCATAAGGTTGTTGGGAGGGGTAATTGAGATAATCTGTGGAAACTGCTTTAAACTAATGCTTAGCATATAGTAGCAGTCAGCATTAGTTCCTGCCTTTGCCGTTACACCTATGTGCTAGCCTGTCTTGAGGCAAGGTGGTCCTGCCAATTCAGGAGCTGAAATCTGTGATTACTTGCTGTCCCTGGATTTTTTTCTTAATGCCCTATCTCATATACACAAAAACCCTTTCCCCAGGAATGCTGAGATTAGTGGTATTCCCTCCCTCTTAAATTATTCACCTGTGTAGTCTGCTGAGCCCAAGTTGGGTTGGGATAAGAGAGGTTGGTTGCTAGTACATTAGGAAAGTGCTATCTTTTGTTTTTCTTATCTTTTTAAGTTCTTTTGGCTTCCAGCCTCTGGAGATCAGCCTAGATTAGTGAATCTCCCCCAGAGATTTTTTTTCTGATTTCCTTCAACCACATGGTAGGGACTGAGCAGGGGACTTTCCAGTAGAGTCTGAAATAGACTAGCTAAGAAATTACTCTTATCTCTGAGCTCCATAGATGCCCATTCTGACTCAACTCTGTAAGGAACAACTTGAGTGGGAGGAACTCATAATGCTTCCAGTTATGCTTCCTATAATGTTTCTTTCTTTGCCTTTGCTCTTATAACAATTGCTTGTACTACTCATTTGACACTGAGTAATACTCTTTCTTGTGACAGCTCTCTTTTCCTATTAAGAGTTTTACTCCTGTTTCGCTTTTCAGAGTCCAATGCTTTATCTCTCCTCTCCAATTTGTTTGGATGCTCCTTAGTGAAATATTTGTACCTCTGAGAGTATTTTTCAGGATTTTATATCCTTAGATCTTAGAAAAACATTTGATTTTTGTTAAATCCTGTAGCTTGCCCTTGTCCTCAGTATTTTTTTCCCTCTTTCTTATATAGGCCCGGTTGGTTTACACAACATTGGACAGACCTGCTGTCTTAACTCCCTTATTCAGATATTAATTATGAATGTGGGCTTCACCAGGATATTGAAGAGGTAAGGCTGATAAACATGTGTATTTTACATTTTCAAATATTCAATTTTTCACAGTGACTTTAAGTCTTCTTTTGAAAGTTGCCAGAGAAAAGAACTTGTTCTGCACATTCTAGAATACACACTATAATCACCTAAGATGTTTAAAAAGAAATATAAATGCCTGTTCCCACCACCAGATACTTGGTTTCAGATGGTCTGGGGTGGGGCTTAGGCATTAGACTTCCCAGGTGATTGTAAAGTGCAGCCAGGATTGACAGCCACTGATTTGGTTAAAACAGTGTTGGGACTAGACCAAATTCAGAGGAGTAAATCAATGAATAGGTCCTTGAGTCTCTCCATTGAGCCCTCTCAAACAGAAATGAACACACACAAAGTGTATATATGTATGTATATATATTTACATATGTATGTACTTTATCACATTATTTTAAAAGATGTTTATTTACTAATTAATTTTGACAGAGAGCGTGAGCAGGGTAGGGGCAGAGAGAGAGAGGGTGAGAGAGAGAATCCCAAGCAGCGTGGAGCCAAATGCAGGGCTCAAACTCACGAACTGTGACATCATGACCTGAGCCAAAATCAAGAGTTGGACACGTAACCAACTGAGCCACCCCAGGCCCCCTGTAATTAGTTTTTTAATAAGGTTTTCTCTTATCCCTAGACTCTTTTTTTAAAGTTCAAATTCTAGTTAGTTAACATACAGTGTAATATTAGTTTTAGGTATACAATATAGTGATTCAACACTTCCATACAACACCCTGTGCTCATCACAAATACACTCCTTAATCCCCTCACTTGTTTCACCCATTCCCCTGTCCCCACCTCCCATCTGGTAACCATCAGTTTGTTCTATGTAGTTAAGAGTCTGTTTCTTAGTTTCCCCTCTCTTTTTCCCCCTATGATTGTTTGTTTTGTTTCTTAAATACCACATATGAGTGAAATCATATGGTATTTGTCTTTGACTGACTTATTTTCACGTAGCATAGTACTCTGTAGCTCCATGTTGTTGCAAATGGCAAGATTTAATTATTTTTTATGGCTGAGTGATATTCCATCCTGTATGTATACCATATCTTCTTTATCCATTCATCAGTCAGACACCAGGGGGGTGTTTCCATAGTTTGGCTATTGTAGTTAATATTGCTATAAATATTGGGGTGTATATATCTCTTTGAATTAGTATTTTTGTATCTTTTGGGTAAATACCTAGTAGTGCAATAGCTGGAAGTTCTTTTTTAACTTTTTTTTAAATGTTTATTTTTGACAGAGAGAGAGAGAGAGAGAGAGAGAGAGAGAGAGAGAGAGAGAGAGAGACAGGGCATGAGCAGGGGAGGGGCAGCGAGAGAGGGCGACACAGAATCCGAAGCAGGCTCTAGGCTCTGAGCTGTTAGCACACAGCCCAACGTGGGGCCCAAACCCACAGACCGTGAGATCATGACCTGAGCCAAAGTCAGACACTCAACCAACTGAGCCACCCAGGCGCCCCTCTTTTGAGGAACCTCCACTGATTTCCACAGTAACTGTGTCAGTTTGCATTTCCACCAATAGTGCAGGAGGGCTCCTCTTTCTCCACATCCTTGTCAATACCTGTTGTGTTGTTGTTGTTGTTGTTGATTTTAGCCATTCTGATAGGTGTGAAGTGATATCTCATAGTTTTGATTTATATTTCCCTGGTGATGAGTGATATTGAGCATTTTTTCATGTGTCTGTTGGCCATATGGATGTCTTCTTTGGAAAAATGTCAATTCTTGTCTTCTGCCCATTTTAAAATTGGATTATTTGTTTTTTGGATGTTGAATTTTATAAGTTCTTTATAGGTTTTGGATTCTAACCCTTTATTAGATATGTCATTTGCAAATATCTTTTCCCATTTCATAGAATGCCTTTTAGTTTTGTTGATTGTTTCCTTCACTGTGTGGAAGCTTTTTATTTTGATGAAGTCCCAACAGTTTATTTTTGCTTTTATTTCCTTTGACTCAAGTAGACCTATAGTATGAAGTTGCTATGGCTGATGTGAAAGAGATTACTGCTTGTGTTATCCCCTAGGATTTTAATGGCCTCAGGTCTCACATTTACATTTTTACCATTTTGAATTTATTTTTGTGTGTCGTGTAAGAAAGTGGTCCAGTTTCATTCTTCCACATGTTGGTGTCTAGTTTTCCCAACAGCATTTGTTGAAGAGATTGTCTTTTTTCCATTGGATAGTCTTTCCTGCTTTGTCAAAGATTAATTAACCATATAGTTGTGGGTTTATTTTTGGGTTTTCTACTCTGTTCCACTGATCTGTGTGTCCATTTTTGTGCTATTACCCTATTGTCTTGATCACTACAGCTTTGTAATATAAGTTGAAGTCCAGAATTGTGATGCCTCCAGCTTTGCTTTTCTTTTCCAGGGAAAACTCCAAGAGTTTTCCAGGGTTGCTTTGGATATTCAGAGTCTTTTTGTGGTTACATACAAATTTTAGGATTGTTTGTTTTGGCTCTGTGAAAAATGCTGTTGCTATTTTGATAGGGATTGCATTAAATGTGTATATTGCATTGGGTAGTGTAGACATTTTCACAATATTTGTTCTTCCAATCCATGAACATGGAACGTTTTTCCATTTCTTTGTGTTCTCTTCAATTTCTTTTGCCAGTGTTGTATAGTTTTCAGAGTACAGAGTATAGGTCTTGCACCTCTTTGGTGCCTAGGTTTATTCCTAGGTATCTAGGAATCTAGGTGCAATTGTAAATGAGATTGAGTCCTTCATTTCTCTAGTTTTTTTTTAAGTTTATTTATTTATTTTGAGAGAGACAGAGACAGTGTGAGTGGGGGAAGGGGAGAGAGAGAGAGAGAGAGAGATTGAGAATCCCAAGCAGGCTCCATGCTATCAGCACAGAGCCTGATGTAGAACTTGAACTCACAAAATCATGAGATCAAGACCCGAGCTGAAACCAAGATTCAGACACTTAACCAACTGAGCCACACAAGCACCCCTGTTTCTCTTTCTTCTGCTTTATTATTGGTGTATAGAAATGCAAAAGATTTCTGTATGTTGATTTTATATCCTGTGACTTTACTGAATTCGTGTATCAGTTCTAGCATTTTTTGTTGTGGAATCTTCAGGGTTTTCTATGTAGAGTGTCATATCATCTGCAAATGGTGAACGTTTGAATTCTCCCATGCCACTTTGGATGCCTTTTATTTCTTTGTGTTGTCTGTTTGCTATGGCTAGGACTTCCAGTACTACATTGAATAACAGTGGTGAGAGTGGACATCCCTGTGTTGTTCCTGACCTTCTTCCTGACTGAGAGCTTTTCCTCATTGAGGATGATGCTAGCTGTGAGGTTTTCATATATGACCTTTATTATGTTGAAGTATGCTCCCTCTATCCCTACTTTGTTGAGGGTTTTTATCATGAATGGATGTTGTACTTTGTCAAATGCTTTTTCTGCATCTATTGAGAGGATCATATGGTTCTTATCCTTTCTTTTATTAGCGTTATCACAATGATTGATTTGTAAATATTGAATCACCCTTGCAACCCAAGCATAAATCCCACTTGCTCACGGTGAATAATTCTTTTAATGTATCGTTGGATTTCGTTTGCTAGTATTTTATTGAGGTTTGGATTCAGTTTGCTAGTATTTATTTTATTTGTATCCATGTTCATCAGGGTTAATAGCTTGTAGTTTGCTTTTTTTAGTGGTGTTTTGGTGTCACAGTAGTGCTGGCCTCATAGAATGAATTTGGAAGTTTTCCTTCTTTTTCTATTTTCTGGGATCATTTGAGAAGAATAGGTATTAACTCTTCTTTAAATGTTTCGTAGAATTCACTTATGAAGCCATCTGATTCTAGATTTTTGTTTCTTGGGAGTTTTTTGATTATTCAATTTCTTTGCAGGTTATTGGTCTGGGGGGAGGACAGAGAAAGAGAAAAAAAGAGAATCCCAAGCAGGCTCCTTGCTGTCAGTGCAGAGCTTGACACAGGGCTCCATCTCATGAACCATGAGATCATGACCTGAGCTGAAATCAAGAGTTGGACATTTAACCTACTGAGCCACCCAGCCACCCCCACCCCCCTTATTTGCCTTTTGTTACAGTCTTTGTTTTATAATCCAGTTTATCTGATACAGGTATTGCCACTCCAGCTTTCTTTTGACATTTATTTGCATGATAAATGTTTCTCCACCCCCTCACTTTCAATCTGTAGGTGTCTTTAGGTCTAAAATGAGTCTCTTGTAGGTAGCTTATAGATTGGTCTTGTTGTTGTTGTTTTTTAATCTATTCTAATATCTTAGGTCTTTTGATTGGGACATTTAGTCCATTTACATTCAAAGTAATTATTGATAGGTATTATTTATTGCCATTTTATTACTTGTTTTGTCATTGTTTCTGGAAGATTTTCTCTGATCTTGTCTTTGTCACTTTGGCCTCTTCTTTCTACTCAAAGAGTTCTCTTTAATATTTCTTGCAGGGCTGGTTTAGTGGTCACAAACTACTTTAGTTTTTGTTTGTTGGGGAAACTCTTTATCTCTCCTTATATTCTGAATGGTAGCCTTGCTGGATAGAGTATTCTTGACTGCAGATTTTTCCCATTCAGCACTTTGAATATATTATGCCCCTCCCTTCTGGCTTGCCAAGTTTATGTTGAAAAATCTCCTTATGAGTTTCCCCTTGTAAGTTAATGACCTCTTTGGTCTTGCTGTTTTTAAGGTTTTTCTTTTTAATCATATTTTGCAAATTTAATTCCAGTATGTCTTGGTATTGGCCCACTTTTGTTTATTTTGATGGGAGTTCTCTGTGCCTCCTGGATATGGATGTCTGCTTCCTTCCCCAGATTAGGGAAGTTTTTAGCTATTTTTCACATACATGTTCTGTCACCCTTTCTCTCTCTTCTTCTGGGACTCCTATAATAAAATGGTATTACATTTGATGGAGTCTTTGAGTTCTATATCTATTCTCATGTTGCATAATTTTGCTTTGTTCAGTTTCATTGCTTTCCTTTACTTTGTCATCTAGGTCATTAATTGTTCCTCTGTTTCTTGCAGCCTGCTGTTCATTGCATCAGACATGTTTCTAATTTCATTTATTGCACTCTTCATCTCTGATTGATTCTTTTTTAACTCTTTTATCTCTGTAATAAGGGTCTCACTGATGTCTGTCATTTTTTTCTCAAGCCTAGTGAATATCCTTATGATTATTGCTTTAAATTCTCCCTCAGGCATGTTACTTATATCTGTTTCACTTAGATCTCTGGCTGTGGCCTTATCTTGTTCTTTCATTTGGGATAAATTCCTCTGTCTTCCAATTGTGTCTAAATCTCTGCCTACTTCTCTGTGATAGAAAAGCCAGTTGTGTTTCCTCTTCCTGAAAGTAATGTCCTAATGAAGAGATGCATGTAGTGACCAGGGCCTACCACTTCAGGGAGTGTCTCTAGTGTATGCTGCATGCCACCTGCTGTTGTGTTTCAGCTGCTCTGTCTTTCAGGCCAGTTGTCTGAAAAGACTCTCCTTGCCTGCTATGGGCAATGTTATTCCCTGAATGTTGAGTTTTAGCTAGTTATGCTCTGGTCTGCTTGTGAAGTGAAGCCTGTCACCAACTGCACTGGAACTGAGGTCCTGCAGGACTCTCTGGTCAAGAGGTGTGATGTGGGCAGAAGTTTGTGCTGGTCTTCTGGAGGAGGGGCCCACCACATTGGGACTGAGGCAAGAATGACTGAAAAGAGTTGTGTTACTGGAGCATGGGGGTGTGGGGCATGGTGTATGCAAGTTAGGCAGCTAGTGTTGGTGCTGTGCTGCCCCCCATAGGTGGTTCTGTATTTCTGCTGAGGAGTGGGGGAGGGAAATGGCACAAGCTGGTCCTTTACTCCCAGAGAAGTGTTCCTGTGAATGCTGCCTCTCGGAGATGCTCTCTGAGAAGAGTGAATAATCACCCCAGTGTGTGCCCTAGGTGCTATTTATTTATTTATTAGTATGTGAAATTTATTGTCAAATTGGTTTCCATACAACACCCAGTGCTCATCCCAAAAGATACCCTCTTCAATACCCATCACCTGCCCTACCCTCCCTCCCCCCCCCCCCCCCCCATCAACCATCAGTTTGTTCTCAGTTTTTAAGAGTCTCTTATGCTTTGGCTCTCTCCCACTCTAACTTCTTTTTTTTTTTTCCTTCCCCTTCCCCATAGGTTTCTGTTAAGTTTCTCAGGATCCACATAAGAGTGAAAACATATGGTATCTGTCTTTCTCTGTATGGCTTATTTCACTTAGCATCACACTTTCCAGTTCCATCCGTGTTGCTACAAAGGGCCAGATTACATTCTCTCTCATTGCCACATAGTATTCCATTGTGTATATAAACCACAATTTCTTTATCCATTCATCAGTTGATGGACATTTAGGCTCTTTCCATAATTTGGCTATTGTTGAGAGTGCTGCTATAAACATTGGGGTACAAGTGCCCCTATGCATCAGTACCCCTGTATCCGTTGGGTAAATTCCTAGCAGTGCTATTGCTGGGTCATAGGGTAGGTCTATTTTTAATTTTTTGAGGAACCTCCACACTGTTTTCCAGAGTGGCTGCACCAATTTGCATTCCCACCAACAATGCAAGAGGGTTGCCGTTTCTCCACATCCTCTCCAGCAACTATAGTCTCCTGATTTGTTCATTTTGGCCACTCTGACTGGCGTGAGGTGATATCTGAGTGTGGTTTTGATTGGTATTTCCCTGATGAGGAGCGACGTTGAGCATCTTTTCATGTGCCTGTTGGCCATCCAGATGTCTTCTTTAGAGAAGGGTCTATTCATGTTTTCTGCCCATTTCTTCACTGGATTATTTGTTTTTATGGGTGTGGAGTTTGGCGAGTTCTTTATAGATTTTGGATACTAGCCCTTTGTCCGATATGTCATTTGCAAATATCTTTTCCCATTCCGTTGGTTGCCTTTTAGTTTTGTTCGTTGTTTCCTTTGCTGTGCAGAAGCTTTTTATCTTCATGAGGTGCCAATAGTTCATTTTTGCTTTTAATTCCCTTGCCTTTGGGGATGTGTCAAGTAAGAAATTGCTGTGGCTGAGGTCAGAGAAGTCTTTTCCTGCTTTCTCCTCTAGGGTTTTGATGGTTTCCTGTCTCACATTCAGGTCCTTTATCCATTTTGAGTTTATTTTTGTGAATGGTGTGAGAAAGTGGTCTAGTTTCATCCTTCTGCATGTTGGTGTCCAGTTCTCCCAGCACCATTTGTTAAAGAGACTGTCATTTTTCTATTGGATGTTCTTTCCTGCTTTGTCAAAGATTAGTTGACCATACGTTTGTGGGTCTAGTTCTGGGGTTTCTATTCTATTCCATTGGTCTATGTGTCTGTTTTTGTGCCAATACCATGCTGTCTTGATGATGACAGCTTTGTAGTAGAGGCTAAAGTCTGGGATTGTGATGCCTCCTGCTTTGGTCTTCTTCTTCAAAATTACTTTGGCTATTCGGGGCCTTTTGTGGTTCCATATGAATTTTAGGAGTGCTTGTTCTAGTTTCGAGAAGAATGCTGGTGCAATTTTGATTGGGATTGCATTGAATGTGTAGATTGCTTTGGGTAGTATTGACATTTTAACAATATTTATTCTTCTAACCCATGAGCATGGAATGTTTTTCCGTTTCTTTGTATCTTCTTCAATTACCTTCATAAGCTTTCTGTAGTTTTCAGCATACAGATCTTTTACATCTTTGGTTAGGTTGATTCCTAGGTATTTTATGCTTCTTGGTGCAATTGTGAATGGGATCAGTTTCTTTATTTGTCTTTCTGTTGCTTCATTGTTAGTGTATAAGAGTGCAACTGATTTCTGTACATTGATTTTGTATCCTGCAACTTTGCTGAATTCATGTATCAGTTCTAGCAGACTTTTGGTGGAGTCTATCAGGTTTTCCATGTATAATACCATGTCATCTGCAAAAAGTGAAAGCTTGACTTCATCTTTGCCAATTTTGATGCCTTTGATTTCCTTTTGTCGTCTGATTGCTGATGCTAGATCTTCCAACACTATGTTAAACAACAGCGGTGAGAGTGGGCATCCCTGTCGTGTTCCTGATCTCAGGGGTAAAGCTGTCAGTTTTTCCCCATTGAGGATGATGTTAGCTGTGGGCTTTTCATAAGTGGTTTTTATGATGTTTAAGTATGTTCCTTCTATCCCGCCTTTCTCGAGGGTTTTTATTAAGAAAGGATGCTGAATTTTGTCAAATGCTTTTTCTGCATCAATTGACAGGATCATATGGGTCTTTTCTTTTCTTTTATTAATGTGATGTGTCACGTTGATTGATTTGCGAATGTTGAACCAGACCTGCATCTCAGGAATGAATCCCACTTGATCATGGTGAATAATTCTTTTTATATGCTGTTGAATTCGATTTGCTTGTGTCTTATTGAGAATTTTTGCATCCATATTCGTCAGGGATATTGGTCTGTAGTACTCTTTTTTTACTGGGTCTCTGTCTGGTTTGGGAATCAAAGTAATACTGGCTTCATAGAATGAGTCTGGAAGTTTTCCTTCCCTTTCTATTTCTTGGAACAGCTTGAGAAGGATAGGTATTATCTCTGCTTTAAATGTCTGGTAGAATTCCCCAGGGAAGCCATCTGGTCCTGGACTCTTATTTGTTGGGAGATTTTTGATAACCGATTCAATTTCTTCGCTGGTTATGGGTGTGTTCAAGCTTTCTATTCCTCCAGTTTGAGTTTTGGAAGTGTGTGGGTGTTTAGGAATTTGTCCATTTCTTCCAGGTTTGTCCAGTTTGTTGGCATATAATTTTTCATAGTATTCCCTGATAATTGCTTGTATTTCTGAGGGGTTGGTTGTAATAATTCTATTTTCATTCATGGTTTCATCTATTTGGGTCCTCTCCCTTTTCTTTTTTGAGAAGGCTGGCTAGAGGTTTATCAATTTTGTTTATTTTTTCAAAAACCAACTCTTGGTTTCATTGATCTGCTCTACAGTGTTTTTAGATTCTATCTTGTTTATTTCTGCTCTGATCTTTCTTATTTCTCTTCTTCTGCTGGGTTTTGGGGTGTCTTTGCTGTTCTGTTTCTAGTTCCTTTTGGTGTGCTGTTAGATTTTGTATTTGGGATTTTTCTTGTTTCTTGAGATAGGCCTGGATTGCAATGTATTTTCCTCTCAGGACTGCCTTCGCTGCATCCCAAAGCATTTGGATTGTTGTATTTTCATTTTCGTTTGTTTCCATATATTTTTTAATTCTTCTCTAATTGCCTTGTTGATACACTCATTCTTCAGTAGGGTGTTCTTTAACCTCCATGCTTTTGGAGGTTTTCCAGACTTTTTCCTGTGGTTGATTTCAAGCTTCATAGGATTGTGGTCTGAAAGTATGCATGATCTCAATTCTTGTATACTAATGAAGGGCTGTTTTGTGACCCAGTATGTGATCTATCTTGGAGAATGTTCCATGTGCACTCGAGAAGAAAGTATATTCTGTTGCTTTGGGATACAGAGTTCTAAATATATCTGTCAAGTCTGTCTGATCCAATGTATCATTCAGGGCCCTTGTTTCTTTATTGACCATGTGTCTAGATGATCTATCCATTGTTGTAAGTGGGGTAGTAAAGTCCCCTGCAATTACCACATTCTTGTCAATAAGGTTGCTTATGTTTGTGAGTAATTGTTTTATATATTTGGGGGCTCCCGTATTCAGCGCATAGACATTTATAATTGTTCTTCTTGATGGTTAGACCCTGTAATTATTATATAATGCCCTTCTTCATCTCTTGTTACAGCCTTTAATTTAACGTCTAGTTTGTCTGATATAAGTATGGCTACTCCAGCTTTCTTTTGACTTTCAGTAGCATGATAAATAGTTCTCCATCCCCTCACTTTCAATCTGAAGGTGTCCTCAGGTCTAAAATGAGTCTCTTGTAGACAGCAAATAGATGGGTCTTGTTTTTTTATCCATTCTGATACCCTGTGTCTTTTGTTTGGTGCATTTAGTCCATTTACATTCAGTGTTATTATAGAAAGATATGGGTTTAGAGTCATTGTGATGTCCGTACGTTTCATGCTTGTAGCGATGTCTCTGGTACTTTGTCTCACAGGATCCCCCTTAGGATCTCTTCTGGGCTGGTTTAGTGGTGATGAATTCCTTCAGTTTTTGTTTGTTTGGGAAGACCTTTATCTCTCCTTCTATTCTAAATGACAGATTTGCTGGGTAGAGGATTCTCAACTGCATATTTTTTCTGTTCATCACATTGAAGATCTCCTGCCATTCCTTTCTGGCCTGCCAAGTTTCAGAAGAGGGATGCGTCACTAGTCTTATCGGTCTCCCTTTATATGTTAGAGCATGTTTATCCCTGGCTGCTTTCAGAATTTTCTCTTTATCCTTGCATTTTGCCAGTTTCACTATGATATGTCATGCAGAAGATCTATTCAAGTCACGTCTGAAGGGAGTTCTCTGTGCCTCTTGGATTTCAATGCCTTTTTCCTTCCCCAGTTCAGGGAAGTTCTCAGCTATTATTTCTTCAAGTACACCTTCAGCACCTTTCCCTCTCTCTTCCTCCTCTGGAATACCAATTATGTGTAGATTATTTCTCTTTACTGTATCACTTAGTTCTCTAATTTTCCTATCATACCCCTAGATTTTTTTATCTCTCTTTTTCTCAGCTTCTTCTTTTTCCATAATTTTATCTTGTAGTTCACCTATTCTCTCCTCTACCTCTTCAATCCGAGGTGTGGTTGTCTCCATTTTATTTTGCAGCTCATTAATAGCATATTTTAGCTCCTCCTGGCTGTTCCTTAGTCCCTTGATCTCTGTAGCAATAGATTCTCTGCTGTCCTTTATACTGTTTTCAAGCCCAGCGATTAATTTTATGACTATTACTCTAAATGCACTTTCTGCTATATTGTTTAAATCGTTTTTGATCAGTTCATTAGCTGTCGTTATTTCCTGGAGGTCTTTTTGAGGGGAATTCTTCCGTTTCATCATTTTGGATAGTCCCTGGAATGGTGTGGAACTGCAAGGCACTTCCCCTGTGCTGTCTTGAATAACTTGTGTTGGTGGGCGGGGCCACAGTCAGACCTGATGTCTGCCCCCAGCCCACCACTAGGGCCACAGTCAGACTGGTGTGTACCTTCTCTTCCCCTCTCCTAGGGGCGGGATTCACTGTGGGGTGGTATGGCCTGTCTGGGCTACTTGCACAGTGCCAGGCTTGTGGTGCTGGGGATCTGGCATATTAGTTGGGGTGGATCAGCAAGTTGCACAGGGGTGGGAGGGGCAGTCTCAGCTCGCTTTTCCTTTGGTGATCTGCTTCGGGAGGGGCCCTGTGGCACCGTGAGGAGTCAGACCTGCCACCAGAGGGATGGATCTGCAGAAGCGCAGCGTTGGGTGTTTGTGCGGTGCAAGCAAGTTCCCTGACAGGAACTGGTTCCCTTTGGGATTTTGGCTGGGGTTGGGCGAGGGAGATGGCACTGGAAAGTGCCTTTGTTCCCCACCAAGCTGCGCTGTGTTGTCCGGGGCTCAACAACTCTCCCTCCCATTGTCCTCCAGCCCTCCCGCTCTCTGAACAGAGTTGTTAACTTATAACCTTCCAGATGTTAAGTCCCGCTTGCTGTCCGAACACACTCTGTGCGGCCCCTCCGCTTTTGCAAGCCAGACTCGGGGACTCTGCTTTGCCGGCGGGCTGCCCCTCTGCCCCGGCTCCCTCCCGCCAGTCCATGTAGCACGCACCACCTCTCTGCCCTTCCTACCCTCTTCCATGGGCCTCTCGTCTACATTTGGCTCCAGAGAATCTGTTCTGCTAGTCTTCTGTTGGTTTTCTGGGTTATTTAGGCAGGTGTGGGTGGAATCTAAGTGATCTGCAGGACGCTGTGAGCCCAGAGTCCTCCTATGCTGCCATCTTCCTACCTCTGGATGATCTTGATTCCCTAGGTGCTTTTTAGATGGTCGTTTCCATGCTATCTGCCCCCAGTTGTTTCCCTGCCTTCTTTCCAGGAGCAGTATAGGACCCTCTACACTCTATCCCTGCCAAGACCTCTGACCTTTAAAACTCCAAGGTTTAAGCCTTGCTGGTTGCAAGAAGTCATAAAATTCTGCCCCTCTTTTTTTCCCAAACCAATGGCTTTTGGGAAGTGTTCTCCTTGTGCACTCTGCTGTGCATTTTTCTCTCTCTCCCCCTTCTCCACAATCATGGTTCCCTCCCCTCCACAGCATCTGTGATCTGTTTCTCCCCAAACCTCACCTCCATACTTCTTACATTTTTCTATGTGGCCTCTTCTCTTCCTTTCATTGTGGAGTTTGTTTTATCAGTCTTTAGGTCAATTTCTGGGGTATTTAGGACAATTTGATAGTTATGCAGTTGTGTTCCTGGGATGAGGTGAGCCTATGGTCCTCCTACTTTGCTTACATCTTCCTTTCTGCCTATCATATATTCTTTTCTGCCCAGTGCTTTCTTTTTTTTCCCTTCCATTGGCATGAGCCTTTCTTCTCAGGACCTAGATCTGTATTTGCCTTTTCATTTTGGAGTACTTCAGCCTGGACATTTTACTGTATGGCCATTTTGCTATGGACCCAGGACCTTCTGCATCTGCCCTTCATTTAAGTTTGACTCTTGGGCAGAGTTGGGAGAGGGGTGAGACAACAGTTGTCTGATCCCCTCTTGAGAGGGTACTCTCTGTAGCCAATTTGCTAACATGGTATTTTTCAACTCGTTTGTACATTTAAGTCATCTGGGAAACTTAAAGTTCTGATTACTGGGCCCGACTATTAGAAATTCTGATTTAGGTATCTGTAAAGTGGCCCGGACATGGATATTTTTGAAAGTTCCCCCAAGTGATTCCAGTATGCCTCTAGCATTGAGAACTGTGGCGATAACGAGGTTCTTATTTGGCAGGATAATAATGGATGTTCTTATTTGGCAGGATAACAGTACCAAGGGGAACAGAAGAGCAAAGGAGAAGTGTCCCCTTCCAGTTGCTCTTGCTACTAGAGAGGATGCGGGACAGCCGGCATAAAGCAGTGCAACCCTTGGAACTTGCCTACTGTCTCCAGAAGTACAATGTTCCAAGTAAGACAGCCCTCTCATCTCTGAGAGAGAGAGGGAGGGGGGATGGTAAGGGGGTAGAGGGAGGGTGAGGGCCTCAAAAATGAGTCAGGAACTGTCCCCTTCTTTGTATTTGGAGAGTTTGTGAAGAGATAGGTGTTAATTCTTTAAATGTTTGGCAGAATTAAGCCCTCTGGGCCTGGGATTTTCTTTGTGGGAAGCTTTAAAATGGTTGATTCAGGGGTAGCTGGGTGGCTCAGTCAGTTGAGTGTCCAACTCTTTATTTTGGCTAAGGTCATGATGCCAGGGTTGTGGGATCAAGTCCTGTGTCAGGCTCTGCACTTTGTGTGGAGCCTGCTTAAGATTTTTTCTCTCTCTCTCTTCCTCTGCCCCTCTCCCCCACTCGTGCTTTCTCTAAAATAAAAATAAAAATCAATAAAATGACTGATTCAGTCTCTTTCCTTTTTACAGTTAGTGTTCTTTCTTTTCAGGTTGAAGAACTGAACTCCGTTTAGCATTTCTTGTAAGGCAAGTGTAGTTATGATGAACTCCCTCAGCATTTGTCTGGGAAAGCCTTTATCTCTCCTTCATTTCTGAAGTAAAGTTTTCTTGATGGCGGGTTTTTTCTTTTCATATCACTTTGAATGTCATTCCACTGTCTCCTGGCATGTAAGGTTTGTGCAGAGAAATCCTCTGATAGCCTTATAGGGGGTTCCCTTGTAAGTGATAAGCTTCCTTTCTATTATTGATTTTAAGATCTCTCTTTGTCTTTGATTTTTTAAAGTTTTAACACTGATGTGTCTTGGAGAATATCTGTTTGAATTAAATATGTTTTGGGACCTATGAGCTTTATTAACTTAGATGTCTAATCTCCCCAGATTTGGGAAGTCTCAGCTACTGTTTCTTAAATAAGTTTTCTGTCACTTTCCTTTCTCTTTTGAGACTCCATCCAGTCTGCTGTCGAAACTATTGAATTCTTCAGCTGAATCACTGTGTTATTTAGTTCCAAAATTTCTATTTGGTTCTTTTTTATGTTTTCTTTCTTTGTTGAACTTCTGTTTTTCTTGCATTGTTTTCCTGATTTACTGAAACTGATTATGTTCTGTGACAGCTCTGAGTATCTTTAGAACAATCATTTATAATTATTTTCTAGGCAATTTGTATATCTCCATTTCTTTGGGATCAGTTTTTGAAAGTATACTATGTTCTTTTGGTGATATCATGTTTCCCTGATTCTTTGTGATCCCTGTAGCCTTGTGTAGGTGTCTCCACATTTGAAGAAGTAGTTACTTATTACAGACTTTATGCATTGACTTTTTTAGAGAAAGACCTTCACCTACAGCTAGAGTGTGCTGTGGTCTAGGTCTAGTGGTGTGGGGCACCAGGTGTGGTGTATGGTGGCTCTGGGTCCAGGGGTTATAATGTCTTATTGGCTTAGGCTTCTGGGGTCCATGACCTAGATAACTGTGTGATCCTTAGAGAGAGATGTAGGGTATCTGAAATAGCTACAGGTGCAGCAGCTAGGACCAGGGCAGGGAGTGGTGGTTGCCACTGGTGGTGTGCATGCTTGTCTGTGGGGGCTGGTTGCAGGTGGCTGTTTGGTGACAGGGTCTGGTTGTAGACACACACATAGTGGTGAGGGCAGTGGCCAGCAGCAGGTGCTGGGTCTTACTGAGGGTGCATTAGCAGCTGCGGGGGCTTTTGCTATTGGTTTGCAGTTCTGTGGTTGCAGAGATCACTATGGGTGCACATATTACATTGAAGGCTGGTGACAAAGGTCAAGCCAGGAGTATACACATGCACAGCTGTGGAGGCTAGCTGTAGATGAGCCCAGGGCATAGGACAGAGACAGTAGTTGGGGCTAGATGTGGGCCCACAAACAGCTGTGTGGGCATAGTGCACTCCTTTGGCTGAAAAAGCTTGCCCCTGGAATGTGTAGGGCAACAGAGGTTGGTGATGGGATTCAGGCTGGCAGTGTATAGGTTGCACAGATGCAGAGGTTACTTGTAGGCAAGCCCAGAGGCGCAGGCCAGTGACAAGTGTTAGGGTTGGATCCAGGCTCATAGGCAGCTTGGGGGGGGGGGTCTTAGCTGTTGAGAAGCAGTTATGTGGCTATAGGGGCTCACTCTGGATGTACATAAGGCAGTAGAGAATGGCGACAGGATTCAGGCTGGCAAGTGTAGGTGCACAGCCACAGGGTTTAGCTACAAGTGTGTAAATGGGGGTGGGGGTCAGCTATGAGGATGTAGGCTGACACTTTGTATGTGTGCAGCCACAGAGGCCAGGAATGTCTGCTGTTGTGATTTTCTGAGCACTGGTGGGTGGAGGGGAATGTAGTGGGGAGGGACTCTGGTAATGGTGCCTGTAAACAAAAATCTGTGGGGTGACCATCTCAGTGGTGAAATCTGCAGGGTATCTATGGTAGTTGTACTGTCCATTAGTTTTTTTTCAGTGGTAGAAGCTAATGGGGTCCTTAGTGGGGTGGGTCACGGGGAACTGTGGTAGCTTCTGTTACATGGATAATACTAGCAGTTGCTTCCCTTATTCCTTGTTCCTAGACATTTACAGACATCTCAGCTTTACTGATTTCCAGGTGGGATGAAACGAAACTAGGTCCTTCATCCAGTGCCCTGAAAGGGTGGGGAACTTGGTCATTCATCCTGTTCTCCTTTTCCTGGTGAAAGGAGCTTTTTTTTTAAAATGTGAAATTTATCGTCAAATTGGTTTCCATACAACACCCAGTGCTCATCCCAACAGGTACCCTCCTCAATACCCATCACCCACCCACACCTCCCTCCCACCCCCCATCAACCCTCAGTTTGTTCTCAGTTTTTAAGAGTCTCTTATGTTTTGGCTCCCTCCCTCTGTAACCTTTTTTTTTTTTTTATTTCCTTCCCCTCCCCTATGGTCTTCTGTTAAGTTTCTTAGGATCCACATAAGAGTGAAAACATATCGTATCTGTCTTTCTCTGTATGACTTATTTCACTTAGCATAACACTCTTCAGTTCCATCCACGTTGCTACAGAAGGCCATATTTCATTCTTTCTCATTGCCACGTAGTATTCCATTGTGTATATAAACCACAATTTCTTTATCCATTCATTAGTTGATGGATATTTAGGCTCTTTCCATAATTTGGCTATTGTTGAAAGTGCTGCTATAAACACTGGGGTACAAGTGCTCCTATGCATCAGCACTCCTGTATCCCTTGGGTAAATTGCTAGCAGTGTTATTGCTGGGTCATAGGGTAGGTCTATTTTTAATTTTTTGAGGAACCTCCACATTGTTTTCCAGAGTGGCTGCACCAATTTGCATTCCCACCAACAGTGCAAGAGGGTTCCCATTTCTCCACATCCTCGCCAGCATCTATAGTCTCCTGATCTGTTCATTTTAGCCACTCTGACTGGCATGAGCTGGTGTCTCATTGTGGTTTTGATTTGTATTTCCCTGATGAGGAGCGATATTGAGCATCTTTTCATGTGCCTGTTGGCCATCCAGATGTCTTCTTTAGAGAAGTGTCTATTCATGTCTTCTGGCCATTTCTTCACTGGATTATTTTTTTTGGGTGTGGAGTTTGGCGAGTTCTTTATAGATTTTGGATACTAGCCCTTTGTCCCATATGTCATTTGCAAATATCTTTTCCCATTCCGTTGGTTGCCTTTTAGTTTTGTTCGTTGTTTCCTTTGCTGTGCAGAAGCTTTTTATCTTCATGAGGTGCCAATAGTTCATTTTTGCTTTTAATTCCCTTGCCTTTGGGGATGTGTCAAGTAAGAAATTGCTGCAGCAGAGGTCAGAGGTTTTTTCCTGCTTTCTCCTCTAGGGTTTTGATGGTTTCCTGTCTCACATTCAGGTCCTTTATCCATTTTGAGTTTATTTTTGTAAATGGTGTGAGAAAGTGGTCTAGTTTCAACCTTCTGCATGTTGCTGTCCAGTTCTCCCAGCACCATTTGTTAAAGAGACTGTCTTTTTTCCATTGGATATTCTTTCCTGCTTTGTCAAAGATTAGTTGGCCATACTTTTGTGGGTCTAATTCTGGGGTTTCTATTCTATTCCATTGGTCTATGTGTCTGTTTTTGTGCCAATACCATGCTGTCTTGATGATGACAGCTTTGTAGTAGAGGCTAAAGTCTGGGATTGTGATGCCTCCTGCTTTGGTCTTCTTCTTCAAACTATTATATAATGCCCTTCTTCATCTCTTGTTACAGCCTTTAATTTAAAGTCTAGTTTGTCTGATATAAGTATGGCTACTCCAGCTTTCTTTTGGCTTCCAGTAGCATGATAAATAGTTCTCCATCCCCTCACTCTGAATCTAAAGGTGTCCTCAGGTCTAAAATGAGTCTCTTGTAGACAGCAAATAGATGGGTCTTGTTTTTTTATCCATTCTGATACCCTATGTCTTTTGGTTGGCGCATTTAATCCATTTACATTCAGTGTTATTATAGAAAGATACGGGTTTAGAGTCACTGTGATGTCTGTATGTTTTATGCTTGTAGTGATGTCTCTGGGACTTTGTCTCACAGGGTCCCCCTTAGGATCTCTTGTAGGGCTGGTTTAGTGGTGACAAATTCCTTCAGTTTTTGTTTGTTTGGGAAGACCTTTATCTCTCCTTCTATTCTAAATGACAGACTTGCTGGATAAAGGATTCTCGGCTGCATATTTTTTCTGTCTAGCACACTGAAAATCTCGTGCCAATTCTTTCTGGCCTGCCAAGTTTCAATAGAGAGATCAGTCACGAGTCTTATAGGTCTCCCTTTATATGTGAGGGCACGTTTACCCCTTGCTGCTTTCAGAATTTTCTCTGTATCCTTGTATTTTGCCAGTTTCACTATGATATGTCGTGCAGAAGATCGATTCAAGTTACGTCTGAAGGGAGTTCTCTGTGCCTCTTGGATTTCAATGCCTTTTTCCTTCCCCAGTTCAGGGAAGTTCTCAGCTATTATTTCTTTAAGTACCCCTTCAGCACCTTTCCCTCTCTCTTCCTCCTCTGGGATACCAATTATGCGTATATTATTTCTTTTTAGTGTATCACTTAGTTCTCTAATTTTCCCCTCATACTCCTGGATTTTTTTATCTCTCTTTTTCTCAGCTTCCTCTTTTTCCATAATTTTATCTTGTAGTTCACCTATTCTCTCCTCCGCCTCTTCAATCCGAGCCGTGGTCGTTTCCATTTTATTTTGCATCTCGTTTATAGCGTTTTTCAACTCCTCCTGACTATTCCTTAGTCCTTTGATCTCTGTAGCAATAGATTCTCTGCTGTCCTCTATACTGTTTTCAAGCCCAGCGATTAATTTTATGACTATTACTCTAAATGCACTTTCTGTTATATTATTTAAATCCTTTTTGATCAGTTCATTAGCTGTTGTTATTTCCTGGAGATTCTTTTGAGGGGAATTCTTCCGTTTGGTCATTTTGGATAGTCCCTGGAGTGGTGCGGACCTGCAGGGCACTTCCCCTGTGCTCTGGTGTATAACTAGAGTTGGTGGGCGGGGCCGCAGTCAGACCTGATGTCTGCCCCCAGCCCACCGCTGGGGCCACAGTCAGACTGGTGTGTGCCTTCTCTTCCCCTCTCCTAGGGGCGGGATTCACTGTGGGGTAGTGTGGCCAGTCTGGGCTACTTGCACACTGCCAGGCTTGTTGTGCTGGGGATCTGGCGTATTAGCTGGGGTGGGTAGGCAAGGTGCACGGGGGCAGGAGGGGCAGGCTTAGCTCGCTTCTCCTTAGGTGATCCACTTCAGGAGGGGCCCTGTGGCAGCGGGAGGGAGTCAGACCCACTGGAGGGGTGGCTCTGCAGAAGCACAGCGTTGGGTGTTTTCGCGGAGCAAGCAAGTTCCCTGGCAAGAACTGCTTCCCTATGGGATTTTGGCTGGGGGATGGGCGAGGGAGATGGCGCTGGGGAGTGTCTTTGTTTCTCGCCAAGCTGCGCTCTGTCGTCTGGGGCTCAACAACTCTCCCTCCTGTTGTCCTCCAGCCCTCCCGCTCTCCGAGCAGAGCTGTTAACTTATGACCTCCCAGATGCTAAGTTCTGCTTGCTGTCAGAACACACTCCGTCTGGCCCCTCCACTTTTGCAAGCCAGACTCGGGGGCTCTGCTTGGTCGGCGGGCCGCCCCTCCACCCCAGCTCCCTCCTGTCAGTACGTGTAGTGCGCACTGCCTCTCCGCCCTTCCTACCCTCTTCTGTGGGCCTCTCATCTGTGCTTGGCTCCAGAGACTCCATTCTGCTAGTTTTCTGGCAGTTTTCTGGGTTATTTAGGCAGGTGTAGGTGGAATCTAAGTGATCAGCAGGACGCATGGTGAACCCAGCATCCTCCTACGCCGCCATCGTCCTTCTAATCTCTCACCCATTTTTAATCAGGTTGTGTGTGTGTGTGTGTGTGTGTGTGTATGTCTTATTGTTGAGTTTTAAGAGTGTTTTTGTATATTTTGGATAACAGTCCTTTATCAGATATGCTTTTTGCAAATATTTTCTCTCGGTTTATGGCTTACCTTCTTATGCTCTTAACATATCTTTCACAGAGCAGAACTTTAAAAAATTTTTTAGATTAATTCTCCCTTTTTTATCATTACAGTTAGCTAAAAAATTGCCAGGCAGCCCACAAAACAGGATTTGCTTTAAGATCAACCTACAGAGTCAGTTGGAGACTGATGGCACTGGTACCTGCTGGGCTGGGCCATAGTAGTGTTTAGCTAAGTGTCAAGAGCATTAAGAAGAAAGTCTGGGTTTGAGACACCAGGCCTGCAGCACAGCTGTGGAACCTCCATGATGTGACTGCACAGCTCTATCCTCAGATATTTGTTGGGTGATCACCACTGAGGGGGAACCTAGCTATAAGTGGGGCCTCTGGGGCCAGATATGTGGGCACAGTGCATGGGGGCAACAGGAGTTGAGGTGTGGGAGGTCAGGAGGGTACCTGCTGACATGGCCACAGTGGTCCCAGCCACCATACCCATGGTGACATCATTGCCTCTAAGTAGAGGGATGGGATCGGGGTAAATCGCCACCAGCATGCAGTTGGGCTGCACAACTGTGGTGTGGTGGATGATGTGAGGGGGCACTGCCTACTGGGGCTGTGTGTGCATAGGGGCTCTCTTGGGGGTAGGCATTTTGGTAGCGGAAGAGGAGTATGGTGGCACTGCCCCATTGGTGGGGGGACAGGATACTGTGTAAGGTGTGACAGGATTGTAACCTTTTTGGAAGGTAGGATTTGCTCCAGGGTACATGTTGGTGGAATAGGCAGGACCTATGGCTGCATAGCCCACAGGGAAACCAGCTGAATAACCAATTTCTTTGGCATTTGCAGAGGGGAACCCCAACAAAACCAGGGCTGTAAACAGGATTCATGATTTCAAGAAGGCATTGTGGCAGTGGCAGCCTGGGCCAAAGTGCCCAGCTTATGCCAGCCAGGGGCGGTCTCCGCAGTTGGGTTCAGCAAGGATGCAGGGACTGAGCCTCGAGGCTGGGTCTCTGATGCCACCACTGCCCTGGCTGGCACTTCCAATTGTTCTGCTTCACCCAGCCCCCCTCTCCACAACATGTGCTACCCGCAGACGTTCCAGAAAATTTTAATTTTAATGAAGTCCAGTATATCACTTCTTTTTTTATTGTTTGTACTTTGCAGTTGTATCTAAAAAGTAATCACCAAACACAAGGTCTAGGTTTTCTCCTATATTATATTTAGGAGGTCTGTTATATATTTTGAATTCGTTTTCTTAAGAGATGCAAAGTCTGTGTATGGTTTCATTTGTTTTCATATGGATATGCAGGTGTTAAGCAGCACCATTGAGTTAAAAGACTATCTTTGTTCCATCGTATTGCCTTTGCTTCTTTGTCAAAGAGCAGTAATATTGTTTATGTTGGTGTATTCCTGGGATCTCTGTTTCATTCCATTGATCTATTTTCTGTTCTTATGCAATATTACATTGTTTTGATTATTGATATTTTATTAGTTTCAGAATTAGGTCTTTGATTTTATTTTTTCCCTCAATGTTGTGTTGGCTATTCTGGGTCTTTGCCTTTCCAAATAGATTTTGGAATCACTTTTTCAGTATCCATAAAATAACTTGCTGGGATCTTGACTGGAATTGCATTGAGTCTATAGATCAAGTTGGGAAGAACTGGCATCTTGACAATATTGAGTCCTCCTATCCGTGAACATGGTATATCTTTCCGCTTATATAATTCTTCTGATTTCTGTCATCAAAATTTATAGTTTTTCTCATATAGATCTTGTATGTATTTGTTTAGGTTTATACCTAAGTATTTCGTTTTCATGGGTGTTAATGTAAACAATATTGTGCTTTTAACTTTAAATTTCCCCTTTTCATTGCTTTTTCAGTGAAGCTGCAAGCAGGTCAGATAATAAAAATGCTTTTGGTATGGAACTTTTTGAGGAGCTCCAGCCCCAGTCTGCCCTTTCTTCTCATTGCTAGGCTTCTGGTTTCCACAGTTTCCATGTCTGCAAGTTTTGTTTCCAAGTCTACTACAGAGCTGAGAAGAAAGAAATGGAAATAGGCCAAGTTGAAAAGTCTCAAATCCTATTCTCCTTAGGTTCTGCAGTGTGTGTTGAATAAATATGCCTAAGATTTTTGTATACTTTTGGTTAATTTTCAGAGTTCTAAAAAAACCAATTTTCACTTTTTTTTGCCAGCATTTTAATTGCTTTTATGGAGGAGTAGATTTATAGAGACCCTCACTCCACCATTCCAATTGTATTCTCACCTTCATATAGCTTTTCATAATATTTTGTACACCTTAAGGAATTTTTCTTATTCTTCTTTGAATTATGATTTTATGGATACTTGTCTTCCACTAGAATTTACATTTATTGGGGATAGTAACTTTATCTAGCGTGTACAATGCCTTGCACATAGAAGGTTTTCAGTAAATATGGATTGAGCAAATATCCCTGTATTTTTTAGATGTATCAGGACTCTTGGCTTTGCTATGGTCAGATAAAGCGAAATGTCTCCAAATGGCAAGGTGATCTAACATCCTTTGTGTCCAGAGTTGCCTCCATAATTCCCTGGGGACAGCATAGGTTCAGCCCTAGTTCCACTCTGTCTTTAGGTTAGGGATTATTACCCAATGATTAAATTAATTCATTCAACTCATATATAGTGTTCATCTGTTATGTGCCAGGTATTGTGCTGGTGCTGTAGATAAGAGAATAAGACTGATAAGAGTCTTTGCCTCCATGGTGCTTACGGTTTAGAGAAGAGACAGACCAAAACAAAATGAAATCCAAAAACATTAAGTACAAATTGTAGTAAGTATTGGTGTTGAGATAGCTGACATGAATATTTACTACATTTACAATAACTTGCATGTTATGTTTTCTTGCAATGTCTTCTTTGCATGTTGGCAGACATCTATCCTTTTGTAAGATAATACTCAGTGTGTTTTTCATATTCGTTGTCTTCCTAGGTTTCTTTTGAACAACAGAAATTCATTTATATATGTACAGAATATTTTAGCCTTACATTTACTTATATAACATATGGAGAATTCAGTGCTTAATTCCCATCTCCTCTTAGCTAGCATCATCTAACACTGAGATGGTCCTTTCCTTTTTTGTTCTCCTAGATACCTTTGGGGAAGACCTGGGTCAGATATGAGCATTAGGAAACTGCTAAATTTCTGGGGAATGAGAAAAGAAATTAAATAAAGGTACAGAGAAATTAGTGGCCATTAGAGTCCAATTAAGGTATTGGCTTGGCTTAAAAATAGGAGAGGAGAGAATGCACTATTGCATATTGGTTTTATCTAGCTGGGTCCCACAGTAGAGGTCAGTAGGTATGAGTGGCCAGTCAGGGGAAGGGAAACTTCTGTGATGCAGTCAGACTGGATTTTAAGTTTTAAGAGGAGTTCTCAAAAATAAATAACAAGTTTATTTTTCATTTTTAATTAATGTCTACCATCGAGTGTAAATTTAGCCTGAAAAGCTGGGGTGGAAGGTGTGAAGGCTAGAAGAGGACAAAATGATGAGTGTTCATGCATATCTAGGTAGCTAGGGCACAGGGGCATGGGAAATGTCCTTGGTGACCTCACTGATCAAGCTGTTACTTTTCTCTTTGGCCAGTGTTTGTCCAGCATGATGCTGCTCAACTCTACCTCACAGTCTGGAACCTAATTAAGGACCAAATCACAGATGTGGACTTGGTAAGATGTTAGAACTAAAGAACTCAGAAGTTTAAGATGCTGCTCATTTAGCTCATTCAGCTATCATCAGTATAATGTATAGAGAGGATTAAAAGAGAAAACCTGCATAAATACTTATCACAATTCCATAATATTATTACTGTTATTATTTTGTACCTTTTTGAAGAGCAAAGAGAATCAGTGGCTGCCATTTCTGGAGCTTCTGTCTGGTGGATATAATTTCTGGAAATTCACCTCACCTGTTTTGTTTATGGCTTTGTACCCTTTTTTCCTCTCACTTCCTCTCTTTTGCAGGTAGAGAGGCTGCAGGCCCTTTATACAATCCGGATGAAGGAGTCCTTGGTTTGCCTTGAATGTACAATGGAAAGGAACAGAAATAGTAGCATGCTGACCCTCCCCCTTCCTCTTTTTGATATGGACTCAAAGCCCCTGAAAACCCTGGTGAGGAATTCCTCTTGGTGAATTTGCTGTTCCCATAAACCCAGTGCTGCCAGTGTGCTCTTGCTTCTTTAATCCACCTTTGGCTTTTAAAAAATAATTTCTGTTTCCTTTGCACAATTCTAAGTTCCCCTTTGATTTGGTGAAAACCTTTCTTTCCTTTTACTTCCTTTCCTCATGCTGCTACCTTAACAAATGCTCCCTCCTGTTTTTCCTTCACGTCAGTAGGTACTTTTGGAAATCCTGCCACATGCATCACACTGGGCCAGATGGTAAGGGGAACAAGGAGAGAATCAGAAGGAAAGCTTAAATCCTCATCTGTAGGGTGATGTGTTATACTGTATATAGTAAATACCAACTCTGCTTTTTCTTTGTTCTCCTGGGACAGGAGGATGCCCTTCGCTGTTTCTTCCAACCCAGGGAGTTATCAGGCAAAAGCAAATGCTTCTGTGAGAACTGTGGGAAGAAGACTTGTGGGAAGCAGGTACTTGCTCCCTAAAACCAGAAGCTTCCCTACTCTGGGGTTGTCCTTGGTGGATTTCCTAATGGAGGCCTTGAGGGTACCTTGTGATGGTTGAGGGAGGGAATCCATATCAGGCTAGCAGCCTGGGATCTGGGGCTTCTGATTATCAGAGGCCCATCACTGAGAGGAGCAGAGCCTTTTAAAAGATAAGAGGAGAATATCCAAGGGAAGCATGCAGAGTTCCCCCCATAGGGTTAGACTAGCTCTCTAGAGCAGCCTCTGTAGTTTCCCTGAGCTCTGGTACCTGTGGGAGAGCTCAACAGATTCAGCAAATGGGGGCCCTTAATTCTGTATTATATCATTATTACCTCTCTTTTTGGGAAGAATATATAATCAGCTCTGGTATTTCTCTGAATCTACCCATTTCAAGGGCCTTAGGACTTCATCTCCACAGTAATTTTGGTTTTTCAGGTCTTGAAGCTGACCCATTTGCCCCAGACCTTGACAATCCACCTCTTGCGGTTCTCCATCAGGAATTCGCAGACAGAAAAAATCTGCCACTCACTTTATTTCCCCCAGAGTTTGGATTTAAGTCAGGTCCTTCTGATTGAGGAAGACCTCTGCAGTGCTGAGGAACAGGTGAGAAGCTCCTCAGTTCCCTTCCATTCTCCTTCTCTTCAGACCCCTTGTCTGCTTGATTTTGCTTCTCCTCCCCTAAGGTGCTTGAAGTCACCCACTCAACAGAGATGGCACTTTTGGGCATCTCATCTGTGTCATTGTATCATCTCAGAAATCATGGCCTCTGCTGGCCGTGCTTGGGGTACACAAAGGGAGGGAAACTCATCGGCAGCTACTTGGTGTGATTCATAGAAACATATTCATACATTCAAGAAATATTCTTTTTAAAACAGTATTTTAATGATGTGTGTTCCTGAATAACAATGATAGGTTGTTACTACCATACTACTATCAACAACATTTGCTGTTTATGGTTGCTTTTCTTTTAAGAATCCAGAGACTTTATTTCTAAATATTGAGCTTTGGTTTATGTACTTCACAGCACTGAGAGAGGGAAAGAACCCATAACTCTCTTTCCACTTAAATATGGTATGTAATACATATACATAGGTAAACACAACATCTTGGGTTCTAAATATAATATCAACCTAACTTTCTTCCTGAAACAGTTTATGCCTACTTTGAGGATAGTAACAAGAGAGCCAGTTCATTTAGGTCAAATTTAATCAAAGTAAAGTTGAATTCAGTTGTCCTGAGCTGGTAACTTATTGGGAAATTCTGAGGAAAAGATATGACATAAATATCTTTTCTTAGTTTTGAAATGCTACATTTAGTAAATGATATATATATATATATATATATATATATATATAATTATATATGTATATATGTGTATATATACATATATACACACATATATATGTGTGTGTGTGTGTGTGTGTGTGTATATATATATATATATATATAGTCCATAAAGGATATATCCTTTAGATATCCTTTTATGGACTGTTTTGTTCATTCTTTGTTTGCTATCATGTTCTAGAACCCTGGTATTTTAAAAATTGAGGCCTGATAATATAGTAGCTCCTATATAACATGGTTTCTTTGCCTATTTAGTGTATATACATTTTGTAAGATTATTATTTTCTGTCCTTTGAATTTTCCTTATTTCTGTTTGTGTACTATGAAGTATATCTTAATGAAATAATATATTAAATTTTTATTCCACTTAAAAAAACATTGTTATAGAAAATCTTGAATATGTAGCAAAGTAATGGGGAATTATACAATGAATCCCCATGTCTTTCAAGCAGCTTAAAATTTATCAAGATTCATGCCCAATCTTGCTTTACCAACATTCTCATCCTCTTCTTTCTCCAACCCTCTACTGGATTATTTTGAAGCACGCCTCAGACACCATGCCATTTCATTTAAAGTATTTCATTATGTCATTCTAAAGAATAAAAGAAAAGTATTGGATCACAAATGTAGACTTAGGAAACTCAGTGACTCCATAAAATGTAATACCATAGGAATCCCAGAAGAAGAGAAGGAAAAAGGGCAGAAGGTGTAAGGAGCTAGCCAAGGAGCTAGAAAAGAATGCTGGGCTAGGTGTAAGCAGCTCCAGCTTCCACTGGGGGCACTGTGTTGCTCACTGAAGTCTGTCAGTGCTGATAGACAGGGCGAAAATGGTGTCACCCTGCTCTCTCCTCCCTGGAGCACGAAGTTCATGCTTGCCACTGTCCAGGAATCCCTCACAGAAGAGCGAACAGTCTCCCCTCTTGTGTCCCTGGCTTCTGTGAAATTCCTGTCTTCACCCTGTGTCTGAGCTGTCTACCTGCCAGGCAGCATAGTTCTGTTTTATTTCAGGCATGTGGCTGTGTTTCAAAACTCCAAATTTTAGGGACCCGGTGTGGTACAGACATGGCACTGATCCTATGGAGGAGGATCTCACCGCACTGCAGCTTGTGCTGGTTTGTCTCAGAAAAGCAGAATCATGCAAAGGCTTGGAATTTATGGTAAAGTGCAGCAAAAAGCCGGCACCAAGGTTTGCTGCCCTCAGCCAGGTGTCTCTGTCACTATGTTAATGAATGGAGCAGCACATTTGGGCCCACCAACTTTTTGTCCCCAGAGATGCCATGCCACCTCTCCCAAATGCACTCCAAGAAGGGGAACTGCCTCTCCCAGTGACCCAGGAGATTCTCAAACCATGCTTTCTGCTCCTGGGCCTCTGGCTTCTTCCCTGTAGGAGCACTACTGTGCCCACCAGGTGGAGCCTAGCAGTGGTGCAGACTTCTAAAACTTCAGACTTTGAGCTCCACTCTTTGTAAAAACCTGCAATAATCAGCCACTCTAGTTTCCTAGTCAGTGGTTTTAGTGAAGATGTTTCCCTTGTGCAAACCCTTGTGCACTGCTTTCTCTCTGTTTCTCTCTCTGATCGCTACAAGATCAAGGCTCTCTCCCCTCCATACCACCCGCAGTTGTTTTATCCCTGGAATCACATCTCTGCAGCTCCTACCTTTCATGATGTGGCTTCTTTTTTCCCTCTGGTTCTGCAGGTCATTCTCTCAGCATTCAGATTGACTTATTGGGTGTGTTGGAATGATTTGGTATTTATCTAGCTGTTTTTGAGGGCTGAGGCAAGTATAGGGACCCCCTACTGCTCCGCCACCTTAACTCAAGTGTATCCATTCATCTATTGATGGACACTTGGGCTGCTTCCATATCTTGGCTATTGTAAATAATGCTACAATAAACATAGGGTTCATGTATTCCTTTTAATTAGTGTTTTTGCATTTTTTGGGTAAATACTGAGTAGTATGATTACTAGATCATAGGGTAGTTCCATTTTTTACTTTTTTGGGGGAAACTCCATACTGTTTTCCATAGCGGCTGCAGCAGTTTTCACTCCCGGCAATAGCATATCTCATAATTTCCTATTGTCACTAATGCCCAGTCAATATTTAGGTTCCTGTGACCTATACATTGGTTTGTTTGAACCTAGATCCCAACAAAGGCTACACTTGCATTTGCCTAAGTTTCCATCCTTCCTTCCTCTTCTCTTTCCCTCCTTCCCTCTACTTCTCCCTGCCTTTCTTTCTTTTAGGTTAAGTTTCTTTTTTTTTTTTTATAATTTTTTTTAATGTTTATTTTTGAGAAAGAGAGTGCTAACAGAGGAGGGGCAGAGAGAGAGGGAGACACAGAATCCAAAGAAGGCTCAGAGTTCCTAGCTGTCAGCACAGAGCCTGACATGGGGCTCGAACTCATTAACTGCAAGATCATGACCTGAGCCTAAGTCAGACACTTAACCAACTGAACCACCCAGGTGCCCCTAGGTTAAGTTTCTTTTAAATTTCTTTCCCCTCTTTTTCTTGTCCTTGAGTTTCATTTTGTTGAAGGTTTTCAAAAAAAAATATCCAGAATTTGCTGGTTGGTGTTATTTAACATGTTCCTTTATCCTTTGTATTTCTTATAAACAATTAGAGCTAGGTATTGCTCTGCATTTTTAAAGTCTAGTGTAAATTCCCAAATGAAAATAGATAATAATTTGAGTTCTCCCTTTTGGGTGACTTAGCTTCATTTGCACTACCCTCACCCCTGTCTCCCATATTGATAGTTTTTCAAAGTCTCAGATTAGGGATATTATTTGACTGTGTTAAGATAAAAGAATAAGGTATTTATGACTAATGTTGAGATCCTTCTCACAATCAATCCAAACACCATCTCTCCCACCACTATTCCCATTTCTTTAAAAAAATTTTTTTTAATTTTTTTTGTTTTTTTGAGAGAGAGAGAGAGCGCGCGCGCGCGCGCACTTGAGTGGGGGAGGGGCAGAGAGAAAAGGAGACACAGAATCCAAAGCAGGCTCCAGGCTCTGAGCTTTCAGTGCAGAGCCCAACGTGGGGCCCAAACTCATGAGCCATGAGTTCGTGACCTGATCTGAAGTCGGCTGCTTAACTGACTGAACTACCCAGGTACCCCTAGCACTATTCTCTTTTCACAGAAAATTCTCTCTTATCTTCAGTTTCTAAGATTTGAGAGAGTAGAATGACTTACTGCCAAATCTAATGGATGATTTTTGGTCCTTCCCTTACTTGATCTTTTTGTAATATTCTGTTATTGATCCTACTCTCCTTCAGAATCTACCATAAGCTTTCCTCATATGGCTTCTTTCTCTATTGGTGGATCCTTTCCTGCCCATGATTTTATTAGCATATAGTTTTCCATTATTTCTCCTATCCATTTTTCAAATTTCATCTCATTCATTCTCATGATTTTGGTAATCACCTCAAACTTAAGACTTCCAAATTTGTTTCTCCTGTGCAGGTCTTAACTTGAGCTCCAAACCAGTGTATTCACCTCTACTGAATGTTGTCACATAGTCCCCAAATTCATTATCTTTATTCCCAAACAGCTCTGTTCCATATTTAACTTCATAGTACCAATATTTTCTTAATTTCCAAGCCAGAGATGCCTCCTACTTGCCCCTTCCCCAATACCCCAATATCCAGTCCTTGGTTATTTATGCCTAATTTTGTGCAAATATGCCCCCTCAGTCTCACCTTTAGTCTCACTTTCTTAGTGTAGCATAGGGATTAAGAGCTTAGGCTTTGAGGCCAGACAGGTCTGGGTTGGAATTCTGCCTTTTCTAGTTATAAGCTCTGACCTTTGGGTAAATTACTTTACCTCCCTGAGCTTAGATTCCACCTTTGTGAAATAGGATTTATATCACCACCCAGCTTAACATGATTTTTATGAATATTAGATGAAATAACTCATGTAAAGACATAGCTAAATGCATAGCAAATGCCAAAGGTTAGCTAATAATTATTATGTTAAGAATGATTATTATCATTTTGGTGACTACTACTGATAGTCACTGTCTAGTGACTAGAAACTTTTTTTTTACATTAGCCATTTTTCTTGCATTGTAGTGGTACCCAAACTGATCTCATTGGCCTCTACCTCACTTGAACTCTCATTCCATTTTTCAAACCACATTATTTCAGTATTTTTCTCAAACACAAATCTGATGATGCTTTTTCTCTGCTTAAACTTATGATGGGTCCCAATAATTCTAATTCTTATTATAAAAAAAATCACTAAATTTTACACCTGAAACTAATATTACCCTGTATGTTAACTAGCTGGAATTTAAATAAAAACTTGAAAAAAATTAGATAAAGTTCTAGTTCCTGACTTGATTTTTGTAGCCTCATCTCTTGTGACTTCCCAGAAACCTCTCTGATTTCCATTTCCTCAGCATGCTCTGTTCTGTTACACTGCAAAGCCTTTGCAATTTCTGGGTCCATTGAGTATACCTCCTTCCCATAACTTGTCTCCTAATCTTATTCATTGTTCAAGATCAATTCAAGAATGTCTTCTTTGGGGAGCTTTTCTTAGATGATTGTTCCTTTTTCTCTTTTGGGGCAAAAGTTGAGTCTTCCCAAATTTACCTGTAAATATACCTAGTATAAAATATGGCATTTTAATTCTGGCTTAACTAATCATGAGATTCTTGAGTTCAAAGACTATTTTCTAGTCCCCTTGAAGTACCAGTGCCTGGCACAGAGTAGGCAGTAAAATATATTATGAAATAATGTTTCTTTATTGTATGGTTAGAAAAAAAGGGATGATAGGTGAATAATTTTGTGCCTTATGTCCCTCCAGCTTGGAAGACAGTATGAGCTCTTTGCTGTGGTTGCCCATGTTGGGGCAGCTGACTTTGGTCATTACTGTGCCTATATCCAGAATTCTGTGGATGGAAAATGGTTCTGCTTCAACGACTCCAATGTTTGTTGGGTGAGGAACATTGTCCAAAATGTTGTCCTGGATTAGCCACTTCTAATAAATTATGAACCCAGGACTAGATGGGTCCTTAAGGTCGGGAGACATTGTGGGCCTGTTTTCTCTGTGTGTGCAGCCCTTAAACAAGTCCTTTTCTTTAAAAAAAAACATTTTTTAAATTCAGGTATAGTTAACAGAATGTTAGTTTCAGGTGTATAGTATAGTGATTCAATGAGTTTATACATTATACTGTGCTAACCACAAGTATAGCTACCTACCATCTGTCACCATAAAACACTATCAGAATATCACTGACTATAGTCCTTATGCTGTGCCTTTTATTCCTGTGACTTATTCATTACATAAGTGGAAGCTTGTATCTTCCATTCCTCTTCACCCGTTTTTCCCATCCCCCACCCACTCCCTCTACCAACCATAAGTTCGTCCTCTGTATTTATAGGTCTGATCCTGCTTAAAGTCCTTTCCTGCATCAAGTCCCCATCTGGTGTATAGCCCTATAAGAATCCACTTAGCTCATTGTCTAGGTTTTTGGTGTTCTAGGCTCAGTGCCCTGCAGCTTCATGCTTGTGGGAAACTTATAGAGAGCCAGAAGAGTTAGATATATGTAAGTTAGAACCAAGCATAACCAAAAATAGAAGGACCAGTGTACTAAAAGAGGCTTCATATACATGGCATCCTATCACTGGATGATTTAGGTCTTGGGAGGTACCAGGGAGGGGTTTGTCTGGATATGTGACAGAGGGTAAATTGTAGCACCCTATACTCTGGATGCTTAACATATGTGAGCTGGATACTTCATTTCTTCTGTTTATGTACTTCCAGGTATCCTGGGAAGACATCCAGTGTACTTATGGAAATCATAACTACCGCTGGTAAGAGAAGTGTTTGAGTGATGGAAAGCCAGTGAGTTTACACAGGTTTCTTAGTGCTGTATGAAACTCTCATGAATTCAGCTGCCGCTTATATTTGGGTAACTCCCCAGTGACTGTTAAGCCTCATCTCTGAATACCCATATTACCATACCATGCTTTTTTCACAATTTAGATTCCAACAATACTAAACTGTAAGTAGCTCCCCAAACATCATATCCTCCATGGTTTTACACATGCAGTTCCTGATCTGTCTTTCCCTCTCCTAATTTATTATTAAGGCAAACTCCCACCATGCTTTAATGTCTCTGCTCATGGCTTTTCCTACTCTATAAAGCCTTCACTGATTGACCCCAGCAGATTTGTAGGGACTTCTCATATGCTTGCTCTGCACTTTAAGCATACCTCATTTATAGAAAGGACCTCCCTGTCTTCAACGTTTTTTATTTATTTTGGGACAGAGAGAGACAGAGCATGAACGGGGGAGGGGCAGAGAGAGAGGGAGACACAGAATCGGAAACAGGCTCCAGGCTCCGAGCCATCAGCCCAGAGCCTGACGCGGGGCTCGAACTCACGGACCGCGAGATCGTGACCTGGCTGAAGTCGGACGCTTAACCGACTGCACCACCCAGGCGCCCCAGGACCTCCCTGTTTTGTAATTGTTTGCATATATAACTTTTTTTTTACATTAGACCATGAACTTTTTGCGAGCAAGGATCATTCTTTTTTTCTTTGTCCGGTACAGTGGCTTGCATTTAGTAAATAGTGATAAATATATTTTTTAAAAAATCAACAACTACAGAGGGGAAGCTAGAGAGAAAAAAAAACCTGGATGAAGTTAAAGCAGAGACTTTGTAAGTTTTTTCAGATGAGTTTCTGGGTTGCAGTGACATTGTACACCAAAGGTGATATTTGAAATTATTTCAGCTAAGTAGGACTGATCACTTGAAAAATAATGAATTAGGTGAAATTTGTGTTTTAAATTCTCTTACAATCTTCTACTTTTTATCTTTTCTTCTGAACATCCCTCTTAGATACGCACTCTTTGTCACTTTCTGGTCGTCAGTGATTGTCCCATTATTTATATCAGGGTTTGACAAACTTTCTCTGTAAAGGGCCAAAGAGTAAATATTTTAGGCTTTGTGGGCCACACAGTCTCTGTTGCAACCACTCAACTCTGCCCTTGTAGCACAAAAGCAGCCACAGATGACACATGAATGAATGAGTGTGGCTGTGTTCCAGTTAAATTTATTTAAAAAAACAGGGCTATATTTGGCTTGTGGACAGGTAGTTTGTCAACCCATGATACAGATGTTAACTAATAGAAGCTTAATGGCTATTTTCTCAGGTTACCCATTTTCTTCCCCTCTGAGATAATGGATAAATGAAGACTTGATCCAATAACCAGAAACTTTTCTGATGCTTGTCCTATCATGAGTTAAAAACATATCACTTAACTATGAATGTTCCATTTCTGTCATGTTGCATTTTTTTTTCTTTCTAGGCGGGAAACTGCATATCTTCTGGTTTACATGAAGATTGAATCCTAATGGATGTACCCTAAACTGTCAGAGACTGACAAAGTTTCATTTTCCTTTTCTATCCCTGGATCTGCTGACTCTCTCAAGAGATTTTGCAGTGAGAAGAAGGATCATTTTCAAATTGTATAGTTAAATTTTATTTATAATAGGGGTTGATTATCAAAATATTTACCAGTAACTCTGCATGGGTCTTGATCAGTCAGAATAGATACTTCCACTGGCTAGAGCCAGGACCTGAGTGCTTCCTGCTGTGGAAGGCATGAATCCTTTAGTTAGGAGAGTAGAGGGGTTGAAGTGTTCCCAGGGGAGGGGAAACCAGGCCAACAATTGTAATGGGAGGCATTCAGGTGGCAAGGGGCAGTGGTAGGGAAGTATTTCAATATTTTACAGCTAGTTTGACTGTACTGGTATGTACTGGCAGAATATTATTTTTGTTTATAATTTAAAACAATTTTAGAACCCATACTACTTTAATAAAAGTGAAGTGTTTTATAATTGTTATTCATTTATTTGACAAATATGTATTGATCACCTACTCTCTGAAATGTAGTGTGCTAGGCACCATAATGAATAAAGTTCTTTTTCTCCAAAGGAGTTTTCAGTTTAATTGAAATGCATAAGATACTGAGGGTTTGTGCTATAGGAGTTCAAAGTAAAGTGCAATATTTCTATTTGAGGACCATGTGATAAGCCATAAGGCTGGAAAGGAGGTTAGGATGGAGGACAGTCCATTTACAGGGATAAATATACACAATGGCATGGCTGAAAAAGGTGAGGCTCAAGGTTCAAAACCACAAACCTGGTTTTCCTCTACCAAGGAAGTAGTGATGATTGATAAGGATGGATGGTCAGTGGGGCTCAAAATGTAGAAGGTCTTGAACTACTAAGAACTACTGGATCTAATTTAACAGGTAATGAGGAATTGTTGAAGGGGTTCAGAAAGGAAAGGAACATTTAGTGGTGTTTTGATACAATAAATCTCCTGGGGGCTGGCAGCATGAATTAGAGACAGAGATGGTAGTATGAAAGGAAAGGTATTCATAGTCACTAGAGCCACTTTGGAGGAAGAATGGATATGGACAGTGAAAGAAAGGGTCCAAGGAGACTTTAATACCAACCTGCAAGGTGAGCAGGGTAGATGTTACTATCCCTATTTTTACAGATGAAGCAATTTAGACATTCATATGTTTAATGACTTGCTCAAGATTTTATACTTGATAAGTGGCAGAGCCAAAACTTACAGCATAAAATATGGATAATTTCTTTATTATTTTATTTTTTTGGCAAAAAATTAGCCATGCTAATTAGTGAGTAATTAGTGAGTAATAAATTAGTGAGTAATAAATTCTCACTGTAAATATTCCAATATAGAAATACATAGAGTCCCTTCCTTGTAGCTAGCCATTGTTACATAGGTGTATAACTAGCTTCCTAGCACTGCCATAACAAACTATCACAAAATGGATGACTTAAAATAACAGAAAATTTTCTCTCTCACAGTTTAGGAGGCCAGAAGTTCAAAGTCAAGGTATTGGCAAGGTTGGTTCCTTTTGGAGCCTCTGAAGGAGAATCTGTTCCGATGATTCTCTTCTAGTTTCTAGTGGTTACCAGCAGTCCTTGTTGTTCATTGACCTGTAGCTAATGTCACACAGTCTCGTCCTCCATCTTCACATGGCTTTCTTCCCTGTATGTCTTCACATGGCTTTTGTTTAGGTACACCAGTCATTGGATTTAGGGCCCACACTAATGTACTGTGATGTCATTTTTACTTGGCTAATTATATCTGTGAAGACTCCATTTCTAAATAAGTTCAGAAAAGTGAGACCCGGAGGCGCAGGAAGATGGCGGCGTAGGAGGACGCTGGGCTCACCGCGCGTCCTGCTGATCACTTAGATTCCACCTACACCTGCCTAAATAACCCAGAAAACCGCCAGAGGATTAGCAGAATGGAGTCACCGGACCCAAGTGCAGACGAGACGCCCACGGAAGAGGGTAGGAAGGGCGGCGAGGCGGTGCGCGCTCCACGGACTGGCGGGAGGGAGCCGGGGTGGAGGGGCGGCTCACCAGCCAAGCAGAGCCCTCGAGTCCGGCTTGCAAAAGCGGAGGGGCCTGACGGACTGTGTTCCAACAGCAAGCGCGACTTAGCGTCTGGGAGGTCATAAGTTAACAGCTCTGCTCGGAAAGCGGGAAGGCTGGAGGACAAAGGGAGGGTGAGCTGCGGAGCCCCCGGACGACAGAGCTCAGTTTGGCGGGGAACAAAGGCGCTCGCCAGCGCCATCTCCCCCGCCCATCCCCCAGCCAAAATCCCAAAGGGAACCAGTTCCGGCCAGGGAAATTGCTCGCTCCGCGCAAACACCCAACTCTGTGCTTCTGCGGAGCCAAACCTCCGGCAGCGGATCTGACTCCCTCCGGCTGCCACAGGGCCCCTCCTGAAGTGGATCACCTAAGGAGAAGCGAGCTAAGCCTGCCCCCCCTCCCGCCGTGCACCTTGCCTTCCCACCCCAGCTAATACGCCAGATCCCCAGCATCACAAGCCTGGCAGTGTGCAAGTAGCCCAGACGGGCCACGCCACCCCACAGTGAATCCCGCCCCTAGGAGAGGGGAAGAGAAGGCACACACCAGTCTGACTGTGGCCCCAGCGGTGGGCTGGGGGCAGACATCAGGACTGACTGCGGCCCTGCCCACCAACTCCAGTTATACACCACAGCACAGGGGAAGTGCCCTGCAGGTCCTCACCACACCAGGGACTATCCAAAATGACCAAGCGGAAGAATTCCCCTCAGAAGAATCTCCAGGAAATAACAACAGCTAATGAGCTGATCAAAAAGGATTTAAATAATATAACAGAAAGTGAATTTAGAATAATAGTCATAAAATTAATCGCTGGGCTGGAAAACAGTATACAGGACAGCAGAGAATCTCTTGCTACAGAGATCAAGGGACTAAGGAACAGTCACGAGGAGCTGAAAAACGCTTTAAAGGAAATGCAAAACAAAATGCAAACCACCACAGCTCGGATGGAAGAGGCAGAGGAGAGAATAGGTGAACTAGAAGATAAAGTTATGGAAAAAGAGGAAGCTGAGAAAAAGAGAGATAAAAAAATCCAGGAGTATGAGGGGAAAATTAGAGAACTAAGTGATACACTAAAAAGAAATAATATACGCATAATTGGTATTCCAGAGGAGGAAGAGAGAGGGAAAGGTGCTGAAGGGGTACTTGAAGAAATAATAGCTGAGAACTTCCCTGAACTGGGGAAGGAAAAAGGCATTGAAATCCAAGAGGCACAGAGAACTCCCTTCAGACGTAACTTGAATCGATCTTCTGCACGACATATCATAGTGAAACTGGCAAAATACAAGGATACAGAGAAAATTCTGAAAGCAGCAAGGGGTAAACGTGCCCTCACATATAAAGGGAGACCTATAAGACTCGTGACTGATCTCTCTTTTGAAACTTGGCAGGCCAGAAAGAATTGGCACGAGATTTTCAGGGTGCTAGACAGCAAAAATATGCAGCCGAGAATCCTTTATCCAGCAAGTCTGTCATTTAGAATAGAAGGAGAGATAAAGGTCTTCCCAAACAAACAAAAACTGAAGGAATTTGTCACCACTAAACCAGCCCTACAAGAGATCCTAAGGGGGACCCTGTGAGACAAAGTACCAGAGACATCACTACAAGCATAAAACATACAGACATCACAATGACTCTAAACCCGTATCTTTCTATAATAACACTGAATGTAAACGGATTAAATGCGCCAACCAAAAGACATAGGGTATCAGAATGGATAAAAAAACAAGACCCATCTATTTGCTGTCTACAAGAGACTCATTTTAGACCTGAGGACACCTTTAGATTCAGAGTGAGGGGATGGAGAACTATTTATCATGCTACTGGAAGCCAAAAGAAAGCTGGAGTAGCCATACTTATATCAGACAAACTAGACTTTAAATTAAAGGCTGTAACAAGAGATGAAGAAGGACATTATATAATAGTTACAGGGTCTATCCATCAGGAAGAGCTAACAATTATAAATGTCTATGCGCCGAATACCGGAGCCCCCAAGTATATAAAACAATTACTCATAAACAGAAGCAACCTTATTGATAAGAATGTGGTAATTGCAGGGGACTTTAACACCCCACTTACAGAAATGGATAGATCATCTAGACACACAGTCAATAAAGAAACAAGGGCCCTGAATGAGACATTGGATCAGATGGACTTGACAGATCTATTTAGAACTCTGCATCCCAAAGCAACAGAATATACTTTCTTCTCGAGTGCACATGGAACATTCTCCAAGATAGATCATATACTGGGTCACAAAACAGCCCTTCATAAGTTTACAAGAATTGAAATTATACCATGCATACTTTCAGACCACAATGCTATGAAGCTTGAAATCAACCACAGGAAAAAGTCTGGAAAACCTCCAAAAGCGTGGAGGTTAAAGAACACCCTACTAACGAATGAGTGGGTCAACCAGGCAATTAGAGAAGAAATCAAAAAATATATGGAAACAAACGAAAATGAAAATACAACAATCCAAACGCTTTGGGACGCAGCGAAGGCAGTCCTGAGAGGAAAATACATTGCAATCCAGGCCTATCTCAAGAAACAAGAAAAATCCCAAATACAAAATCTAACAGCACACCTAAAGGAAATAGAAGCAGAACAGCAAAGGCAGCCTAAACCCAGCAGAAGAAGAGAAATAATAAAGATCAGAGCAGAAATAAACAATATAGAATCTAAAAAAACTGTAGAGCAGATCAACGAAACCAAGAGTTGGTTTTTTGAAAAAATAAACAAAATTGACAAACCTCTAGCCAGGCTTCTCAAAAAGAAAAGGGAGATGACCCAAATAGATAAAATCATGAATGAAAATGGAATTATTACAACCAATCCCTCAGAGATACAAACAATTATCAGGGAATACTATGAAAAATTATATGCCAACAAACTGGACAACCTGGAAGAAATGGACACATTCCTGAACACCCACACTCTTCCAAAACTCAATCAGGAGGAAATAGAAAGCTTGAACAGACCCATAACCAGCGAAGAAATTGAATCGGTTATCAAAAATCTCCCAACAAATAAGAGTCCAGGACCAGATGGCTTCCCAGGGGAGTTCTACCAGACATTTAAAGCAGAGATAATACCTATCCTTCTCAAGCTATTCCAAGAAATAGAAAGGGAAGGAAAACTTCCAGACTCATTCTATGAAGCCAGTATTACTTTGATTCCTAAACCAGACAGAGACCCAGTAAAAAAAGAGAACTACAGGCCAATATCCCTGATGAATATGGATGCAAAAATTCTCAATAAGATACTAGCAAATCGAATTCAACAGCATATAAAAAGAATTATTCACCATGATCAAGTGGGATTCATCCCTGGGATGCAGGGCTGGTTCAACATTCGCAAATCAATCAACGTGATACATCACATTAACAAAAAAAAAGAGAAGAACCATATGATCCTGTCAATCGATGCAGAAAAGGCCTTTGACAAAATCCAGCACCCTTTCTTAATAAAAACCCTTGAGAAAGTCGGGATAGAAGGAACATACTTAAAGATCATAAAAGCCATTTATGAAAAGCCCACCGCTAACATCATCCTCAACGGGGAAAAACTGAGAGCTTTTTCCCTGAGATCAGGAACACGACAGGGATGCCCACTCTCACCGCTGTTGTTTAACATAGTGCTGGAAGTTCTAGCATCAGCAATCAGACAACAAAAGGAAATCAAAGGCATCAAAATTGGCAAAGATGAAGTCAAGCTTTCGCTTTTTGCAGATGACATGATATTATACATGGAAAATCCGATAGACTCCACCGAAAGTCTGCTAGAACTGATACATGAATTCAGCAAAGTTGCAGGATACAAAATCAATGTCCAGAAATCAGTTGCATTCTTATACACTAACAATGAAGCAACAGAAAGACAAATAAAGAAAATGATCCCATTCACAATTGCACCAAGAAGCATAAAATACCTAGGAATAAATCTAACCAAAGATGTAAAGGATCTGTATGCTGAAAACTATAGAAAGCTTATGAAGGTAATTGAAGAAGACTTAAAGAAATGGAAAGACATTCCCTGCTCATGGATTGGAAAAATAAATATTGTCAAAATGTCAATACTACCCAAAGCTATCTACACATTCAATGCAATCCCAATCAAAATTGCACCAGCATTCTTCTCGAAATTAGAACAAGCAATCCTAAAATTCATATGGAACCACAAAAGGCCCCGAATAGCCAAAGGAATTTTGAAGAAGAAGACCAAAGCAGGAGGCATCACAATCTCAGACTTTAGCCTCTACTACAAAGCTGTCATCATCAAGACAGCATGGTATTGGCACAAAAACAGACACACAGACCAATGGAATAGAATAGAAACCCCAGAACTAGACCCACAAACGTATGGCCAACTCATCTTTGACAAAGCAGGAAAGAACATCCAATGGAAAAAAGACAGCCTCTTTAACAAATGGTGCTGGGAGAACTGGACAGCAACATGCAGAAGGTTGAAACTAGACCACTTTCTCACACCATTTACAAAAATAAACTCAAAATGGATAAAGGACCTAAATGTGAGACAGGAAACCATCAAAACCTTAGAGGAGAAAGCAGGAAAAGATCTCTCTGACCTCAGCCGTAGCAATCTCTTACTCGACACATCCCCAAAGGCAAGGGAATTAAAAGCAAAAGTGAATTACTGGGACCTTATGAAGATAAAAAGCTTCTGCACAGCAAAGGAAACAACCAACAAAACTAAAAGGCAACCAACGGAATGGGAAAAGATATTTGCAAATGACATATCGGACAAAGGGCTAGTATCTAAAATCTATAAAGAGCTCACCAAACTCCACACCCGAAAAACAAATAACCCAGTGAAGAAATGGGCAGAAAACATGAATAGACACTTCTCTAAAGAAGACATCCAGATGGCCAACAGGCACATGAAAAGATGTTCAGCGTCGCTCCTTATCAGGGAAATACAAATCAAAACCACACTCAGGTATCACCTCACGCCAGTCAGAGTGGCCAAAATGAACAAATCAGGGGACTATAGACGCTGGCGAGGATGTGGAGAAACGGGAACCCTCTTGCACTGTTGGTGGGAATGCAAATTGGTGCAGCCGCTCTGGAAAGCAGTGTGGAGGTTCCTCAGAAAATTAAAAATAGACCTACCCTATGACCCAGCAATAGCACTGCTAGGAATTTATCCAAGGGATACAGGAGTACTGATGCATAGGGGCACTTGTACCCCAATGTTCATAGCAGCACTCTCAACAATAGCCAAATTATGGAAAGAGCCTAAATGTCCATCAACTGATGAATGGATAAAGAAATTGTGGTATATATACACAATGGAGTACTACGTGGCAATGAGAAAAAATGAAATATGGCCCTTTGTAGCAACGTGGATGGAACTGGAGAGTGTAATGCTAAGTGAAATAAGCCATACAGAGAAAGACAGATACCATATGGTTTCACTCTTATGTGGATCCTGAGAAACTTAACAGGAACCCATGGGGGAGGGGAAGGAAAAAAAAAAAAAAAGAGGTTAGAGTGGGAGAGAGCCAAAGCATAAGAGACTGTTAAAAACTGAGAACAAACTGAGGGTTGACGGGGGGTGGGAGGGAGGGGAGGGTGGGTGATGGGTATTGAGGAGGGCACCTTTTGGGATGAGCACTGGGTGTTGTATGGAAACCAATTTGTCAATAAATTTCATAAAAAAAAAATAAAAAAAAATAAATAAGTTCACATTCTAGGGTTCCAGGAAAACATGAATTTTTGTGGCACACTAAATGCAGTAAAAGTGTGTATCTCACTACGCCATTTTTATGCTTTTGCATTCATATACATCACATAATTTTTACATAATATCACATATATAATTTTTACAATATAGCACAATAAGTTATTTACTTAACAATGTCTTAGAAAATCTCCTTGGAAAAGTTGTTGCATTTAATTCCATAGACAGATACACTATATTTTTTTGATCCCCATAATGGTGAATGTTTAGGGCATTTCCTTTTCTTCAATATTTAAAAAATGCAGTGAATGACTACCTTTACATGTATTTTTGTGCATGTATAAATATTTTTGTAGGTACTGAGAAGTGAAATTATTAAGCCAAGGGGATGGGTATCTAAAAATTGTCGTAGATACTGCTAAATTGACTCCAATTAACACCAATTACTTGTTTTTAGGCTTCTTTAGCTTCAAGTTTTAATTTACTTATTTAATTTTATTTTTTAATATGAAATTTATTGTCAAATTGTTTTCCATACAACACCCAGTTCTCATCCCAACAGATGCCCTCCTCAATACCCTCCCTCAAGTTTAAATTTAAATTCCAGTTAGTTAACATACATTGTAATATTAGTTTCTAGTATAGAATTTAGTGATTCATCACTCATCTACAACTCCCAGTGCTCATCGCAAGTGCCCTCCTTAATACCCAGCACACATGTAACCCAATCCTCATGTCCCTTATCTCCCTTCCAATAACCCTGTTTGTTCTCTATCATTAAGAGTCTGTTTTCTGGTTTGCCACACTTTTTTCTTTTTTTCCACTATGTTCATCTGTTTTTTTTTAAAGATGTTTCTTTTTTTTAATGTTTCTTTTTTGTTTTTGAGAGAGAGCATAAGGGGGAGGAGGGGTATAGAGGATCCTAAGAAGGCTACGTGCTGATAGCAGTGAGCCTGTCTTGGGGTTCGAACTCATGAACCATGATGAGATTACCACAGTAGCCAAAGTTAGATGTTCAACTGACAGCCACCCAGGTGCCCCTGTTTTGTTTCTTAAATTCCACATATGAGTGAAATCATATGGTATTTTGTCTTTCTCTGACTTATTTTGCTTAGCATAACACTCTCTAGCTCCATCCACCTCATTGCAAATGGCTAGATTTCATTCTTTTTGATGGCTGAGTAATATTCTATTGCATATGTATACGTACATATATCTATATCCATAATCTATATCCCTATCTCTACCTATCTGTATCTCTGTATACCACATCTTTTATATTTTACTTTATTTTATTTTATTTTTATTATATTTTAAATTTATATCCAAATTAGTTACCATATAGTGCAACAATGATTTCAGGAGTAGATTCCTTAATGCCCATTACCCATTTAGCTTAACCCCCCCCAACGCCTCCAGTAGTCCTCTGTTTGTTCTCCATATTTAAGAGTCTCTTATGTTTTTTCCCCTCCTGTTTTTATATTATTTTTGCTTCCCTTCCCTTATGTTCATCTGTTCTGTGTCTTAAAGTCCTCAAATGAGTGAAGTCATATGATATTTGTCTTTCTCTGACTAATTTCACTTAGCATAATACCCTCTAGTTCCAAGCACATAGTTGCAAATGGCAAGATTTCATTCTTTTTGACTGCCGAGTAGTACTCCATTGTATGCATATGTGTGTGTGTATACACACACACCACATCTTTATCCATTCACCCATCAATGGACATTTGGGCTCTTCCCATACTTTGGCTATTGTTGATAGTGCTGCTATAAACATGGGGGTGCATTTGCCCCTTCGAAACAGCATACTTGTATCCCTTGGATAAATACCTAGTAGTGCAATTGCTGGGTCATAGGGTAGTTCTATTTTTAATTTTTTGAGTAACCTCCATACTGTTTTCCAGAGTGGCTACACCAGCTTGCATTCCCACCAGTAATGCAAAAGAAATCCTCTTTCTCTGCATCCTCGCCGACATCTGTTGTTGCTTGAGTTGTTAATGTTAGCTGTTCTGACAGGTATGAGGTGGTATGTCATTGTGGTTTTGATTTTTATTTCCCTGATGATGAGTGATGTTGAGCATTTTTTCATGTGTCCGTGGGCCATCTGGATGTCTTCTTTGGAGAAGTATCTATTTATTATGTCTTTTGCCCATTTCTCCACTGGATTATTTGTTTTTTGGGTGTTGAGTTTGATAAGTTCTTTATAGATTTTGGATACTAACCCTTTATCTGATATGTCGTTTACAAATATCTTCTCCCATTCTGTCAACTGCCTTTTAGTGCTGCTGATTGTTTCCTTTGCTGTGCAGAAGCTTTTTATTTTGATGAGGTCCCAATAATTCATTTTTGCTTGGGTTTCTCTTGCCTCCGGAGACGTGTTGAGTAAGAAGTTGCTGCAGCCAAGGTCAAAGAGGTTTTTGCCTGTTTTCTCCTCAAGGATTTTGATGACCTCCTGTCTTACACTTAGGTCTTTCATCCATTTTGAGTTTATTTTTGTATAGGGTGTAAGAAAGTGGTCCAGGTTCATTCTTCTGCATGTTGCTGTTCAGTTTTCCCACACCACTTGCTGAAAAGACTGTCTTTATTCCATTGGATATTCTTTCCTGCTTTGTCAAAGATTAGTTGGCCATACATTTGTGTTTCCATTTCTGGGTTCTCTGTTCTGTTCCATTGATCTGAGTGTCCGTTTTGTGCAAGTACCACATACTGTCTTGATGATTACAGTTCAGTAGTATAGCTTGAAGTCCAGGATTGTGATGTCTCTTATTTTGGTTTTCTTTTAATTAGTTAATTTATTAACTTAATTTTATTTATTATTATTTTTTAAATATGAAATTTATTGTCAAATTGGTTTCCATACAACACCCAGTGCTCATCCCAACAGGTGCCCTCCTCAGTACCCATCACCCACTCACTCCTCCATCCCACCCCCCATCAACCCTCAGATGTTCTCAGTTTTTAAGAGTCTTTTATGGTTTGGCTCCCTCCCTCTCCTAATTTTTTTTTCCTTCCACTCCCCCATGGTCTTCTGTTAAGTTTCTCAGGATCCACATAAGAGTGAAAACATATGGTATCTGTCTTTCTCTGTATGGCTTATTTCACTTAGCATCACACTCTCCAGTTCCATCCATGTTGCTACAAAAGGTCATATTTCATTCTTTCTCATTGCCACGTAGTATTCCATTGTGTACATAAACCACAATTTCTTTATCCTTTCATCAGTTGATGGACATTTAGGCTCTTTCCACAATTTGGCTACTGTTGAAAGTGCTGCTATAGACATTGGGGTATAAGTGCCCTATGCATCAGCACTCCTGTATCCCTTGGGTAAATTCCTAACAGTGTTATTGCTGGGTTATAGGGTAGGTCTATTAATTTTTTGAGGAACCTCCACATTGTTTTACAGAGTGGCTGCACCAGTTTGCATTCCCACCAATAGTGCAAGAGGGTTCCCATTTCTCCATATCCTCTCCAGCATGTATAGTCCCCTGATTTGTACATTTTAGCCACTCTGACTGGTGTGAGGTGGTATCTCAGTGTGGTTTTGATTGGTATTTCCCTGATGAGGAGCAACGTTGAGGATCTTTTCATGTGCCTGTTGGCCATCCGGATGTCTTCTTTAGAGAAGTGTCTATTCATGTCTTCTGGCCATTTCTTCACTGGATTATTTTTTTTTGGGTGTGGAGTTTGGTGAGTTCTTTATAGATTTTGGATACTAGCCCTTTGTCCGATATGTCATTTGCAAATATCTTTTCCCATTCCGTTGGTTGCCTTTTAGTTTTGTTCATTTTTTCCTTTGCTGTGCAGAGGCTTTTATCTTCATGAGGTCCCAATAGTTCATTTTTGCTTTTAATTCCCTTGCCTTTGGGGATGTGTCAAGTAAGAAATTGCTGCAGCTGAAGTCAGAGAGGTTTTTTTCCTGCTTTCTCCTCTAGGGTTTTGATGGTTTCCTGTCTCATATTCAGGTCCTTTATCCATTTGCAGTTTATTTTTGTGAATGGTGTAAGAAAGTGGTCTAGTTTCATTCTTCTGCATGTTGCTGTCCAGTTCTCCCAGCAGCATTTGTTAAAGAGACTTTTTTCCAATAGATATTCTTTCCTGCTTTGTCAAAGATTAGTTGGCCATACATTTTTGGGTCCAATTCTGGGTTCTCTATTCTATTCCATTGGTCTATGTGTCTGTTTTTGTGCCGATACCATGCTGTCTTGATGATTAGAGCTTTGTAGTAGAGGCTAAAGTCTGGGGTTGTGATGCCTCCCACTTTGGTCTTCTTCTTCAAAATTACTTTGGCTATTCGGGGTCTTTTGTGGTTCCATACAAAATTTAGGATTGCTTGTTCTAGCTTCGAGAAGAATGCTGGTGCAATTTTGATTGGGATTGCATTGAATGTGTAGATAGCTTTGGGTAGTATTGACATTTTAACACTATGTATTCTTCCAATCCATGAGCGCAGAATGCTTTTCCATTTCTTTGTACCTTCTTCAATTTCCTTCATCAGCTTTCTATAGTTTTCAGCATACAGATCTTTTACATTTTGGTTAGGTTGATTCCTAGGTATTTTATGATTCTTGGTGCAATTGTGAATGGGATCAGTTTCTTTATTTGTCTTTCTGTTGCTTATTAGTGTATAGGAATGCAACTGATTTCTGTACATTGATTTTTGTATCATGCGACTTTGCTGAATTCATGTATCAGTACTAGCAGAATTTTGGTGGAGTCTATTGGGTTTTCCATGTATAATATCATGTCATCTGCAAAAAGCGAAAGCTTGACTTCATCTTTGCCAATTTGGATGCCTTTGATTTCCTTTTGTTGTCTGATTGCTGATGCTAGATCTTCCAACACTATGTTAAACAACAGCAGTGAGAGTGGACATCCCCGTCGTGTTCCTGGTCTCAGGGGGAAAGCTGTCAGTTTTTCCCATTGAGGATGATGTTAGCTGTGGGCTTTTCATAAATGGCTTTTATGATGTTTAAGTATGTTCCTTCTATCCTGCCTTTCTCAAGGGTTTTTATTAAGAAAGGATGCTGAATTTTGTCAAAGGCTTTTTCTGCATCAATTGACAGGATCATATGGGTCTTATCTTTTATTAATGTGATATATCACATTGACTGATTGCGAATATTGAACGAGCCCTGGAGCCCAGGAATGAATCCCACTTGATCATGGTGAATAATTCTTTTTATATGCTCTTGAATTCGATTTGCTAGTATTTTATTGAGAAATTTTGCATACATATTCATCAGGGATATTGGCCTGTAGTTTTCTTTTGTTTGCTGGGTCTCTGGTTTAGGAATCAAAGTCATGCTGGCTTCATAGAATGAGTCTGGAAGTTTTCCTTCCCTTTCTATTTTTTGGAACAGCTTGAGAAGGATAGGTATTATCTCTGCTTTAAATGTCTGGTAGAATTCCCCAGGGAAGCCATCTGGTCCTGGACTCTTATTTGTTGGGAGATTTTTGATAACTGATGCAATTTCTTCACTAGTTATGGGTCTGTTCAAGTTTTCTATTTCTTCCTGTTTGAGTTTTGGAAGTGTGTGGGTGCTTAGGAATTTGTCCACTTCTTCCAAGTTGTTCAGTTTGTTGGCATATAATTTTTCATAGTATTCCCTGATAATTGCTTGTATTTCTGAGGGATTGGTTGTAATAATTCTATTTTCATTCATGGTTTTATCTATTTGGATCCTCTCCTTTTTTTTTTTTTTTTGAGAAGCCTGGCTAGAGGTTTATCAATTTTGTTTATTTTTTCAAAAAACCAACTCTTGGTTTCATTGATCTGCTCTACAGTTTTTTAGATTCTGTCTTGTTTATTTCTGCTATGATCTTTCTTATTTCTCTTCTTCTGCTGGGTCTGGGGTGTCTTTGCTGTTCTGCTTCTAGTTCCTTTAGGTGTTCTGTTATATTTGGGTATTTGGTATATTGGGTATTTGGGTATTTGGTATATTGGGTATTTGGTATTTGGTATATTGGGTATTTGGTATTTGGGTATTTGGTATTTGGTATATTGGGTGTTTGGGTATTTGGGATTTTTCTTGTTTCTTGAGATAGGCCTGGATTGCAATGTATTTTCCTCTCAGGACTGCCTTCGCTGCATCCCAAAGCGTTTGGATTGTTGTATTTTCATTTTCATTTGTTTCTGTATATTTTTAAATTTCTTCTCTAATTTCCTGGTTGACCCATTCATTGTTTAGTAGATGTTCTTTAACCTCCATGTATTTGGAGGTTTTCCAGACTTTTTCCTGTTGTTGATTTCAAGCTTCATAGCATTGTGGTCTGAAAGTGTGCATGGTATGATCTCAATTGTTTTATACTTATGAAGGGCTGTTTTGTGACCCAGTGTGTGATCTATCTTGGAGAATGTTCTATGTGCACTCGAGAAGAAAATATATTCTGTTGCTTTGGGATACAGAGTTCTAAATATATCTGTCAAGTCCATCTGATCCAATGTATCATTCAGGGCCCTTGTTTCTTTATTGATCCTGTGTCTAGATGATCTATCCATTGTTGTAAATGGAGTATTAAAGTCCCCTGCAATTACCACATTCTTATCAATAAAGTTGCTTATGTTTGTGATTAATTGTTTTATATATTTGGGGGCTCCATGTTCTGCGCATAGACATTTATAATTGTTAGCTCTTCCTGATGGATAGTCCCTCTGATTATTATATAATGCCCTTCCTCATCTCTTGTTACAGCCTTTAATTTAAAGTCTAGTTTGTCTGATATAAGTATGGCTACTCCAGCTTTCTTTTGACTTCCAGTAGCATGAAAGATAGTTCTCCATCCCCTCACTTTCAATCTGCAGGTGTCCTCAGGTCTAAAATGAGTCTCTTGTAGGCAGCAAATAGATGGATCTTATTTTTATCCATTCTGATACCCTATGTCTTTGGTTGGTGCATTTAGTCCCTTTACATTCAGTGTTATTATTGAACGATAATAGAGTCATTGTGTTTAGAGTCATTGTGATGTCTGTAGGTTCCATGCTTGTAGCGACATCTCTAGTACTTTGTGGTCCTTGCAACATTTCACTCACAGAATCCCCCTTAGGATCTCTTGTAGGGCTGGTTTAGTGGTGATGAATTCCTTCAGTTTTTGTTTGTTTGGGAAGACCTTTATCTCTCCTGTTCTGAATGACAGACTTGCTGGATAAAGGATTCTCAACTGCACATTTTTCCTCTTAATCACATTGAAGATTTCCTGCATTCCTTTGTGGCCTGCCAAGTTTCAGTAGATAGGTCTGCCACTAGTCTTATGGGTCTCCCTTTTTAGGTTAGAACCTGTTTATCCCTAGCTGCTTTCAGAATTTTCTCTTTATTCTTGTATTTTGCCAGTTTCACTATAATAAGTTGTGCAGAAGATTGATTCAAGGTACGTCTGAAGGGCCTTCTCTGTGCCTCTTGGATTTCAATGCCTTTTTCCTTCCCCAGATCAGGGAAGTTCTTGGCTATGATTTGTTCAAGTACACCTTCAGCCCCTTTCTCTCTCTCTTCCTCTTCTGGAATTCCTATTATATGGATATTGTTCCATTTGATTGCATCACTTAGTTCTCTAATTCTCCCCTCATATGCCTGAATTTTTTTATCTCTCTTTTTTCATAGCTTCCTCTTTTTCCATAATTTTATCTTCTAATTCACCTACTCTCTCCTCTGCCTCTTCAATCCATGCTGTGGTCGCCTCCATTTTATTTTGCACCTCATTTGTAGCATTTTTTAGTTTCTCATGACGATTTCATAGTCCTTTGATCTCTGCAGCAATAGATTCTCTGCTGTCCTCTATACTTTTTTCAAGCCCAGCGATTGATTTTATGACTATTATTGTAAATTCTTTTTCCGTTATATTGCTTAAATCATTTTTTGACCAATTTGTTAGCTGTCAAGTTTCTTGGAAAGACATGAAGCGCCAGAGGGCATCAGATGGAGGTCCAGCTGAGAGTTGTGCATGGAGAAGCTTGGGCAGACATATAAGCCAGAAGCTTGTTCCCTTGCTGGGACTCGTGGAAATGAAGATAAAGATCTCCATCCCACATTGATCGCATTCCCATTGGATGGAAATATTGAATGCCCTTTGGTCCTGGCTGCAGCCATCTCTTCTGCCTCCCTGCATTTCTGACTGCCTCTTGATTCATCCTTAGGAGGCTTGGAGCTGACACTTAGCAGGCACCCATGGGCAGGCATCAGGTTCTTACTCTGTCCCTTGCTTATTTAGAGCTATCAGCATCAGATATCCCAAAAGATAATATTCTTCATATCCGTGGGCCTACTGGTTGCCTGTTTGTAACAAAGGGTGGGGGGAGTGGAGCCAGATCGCCTCCTTGTGCTGCCTGATTGAAGTGCCTTCCTTCTGAAAAGCAGTTCACACAGGAGCATTAGGCTCCAGAAGTTGGTCAGCACAAAGACCCGGTTACAGGAAGAGGGCAGCAAAAAGCCCGTCTCCACACTTTGGGACCACAGCTTGGGGCACCTCCCAGCTACAGCACTGTCACTGCTCACTCCATTCAATGATGTGAATAGCAACAAGAGCTGGCCAAGTCCCAGGGCTCTCTAGGTCCCTCTGAAGGAAGACAGCAGGCCTAGAGCTGACAGGGCTCCCAGATGGAGACTTGAGAAGGTGTTTTTGCCAAAGCCTTCTAGTGTTCTCCTTCTAACCACTAGGTTGCCAGGAACAGGCTCTGGGCATTCCCATCTCCATAGAATTTCTCTTCCATGCCCTTAGAGCTCTGGCCGTCCTTATTCACCTTGACCTCTTGGGAAAACATGGTTCTTCCTGCAATCCATTCAGAATCAATGTTTCAAGAGTCCTATCCTCTACCTTCCATCTGGTAGTGTGGTCCAGTGCTTGTGATGGGGGTGCGTGAGATTTTGCCACAGGGCTCCTTCAATAATTCTTTTTGTTTCGGAAGTATTAGGCCATTCTGAAGCTGAGGGCATTTGAAGGACCCCAGCAGAGGATATTTGGTTTGTAGGAAGGGCCAGAGATTTGGGCAGGGAGCTGGTCTCATTCTGTGCCAAGGACATCCCCATTCCCACTGGAATTGCCGAGTTTGGGCCATCCTGGTGCCCACTTCTTTTTCCTTGCTGTGTGTCTCCCAAAGCATATGTTTTCTCCCTTAGGGGCCATGGAGCCATCACTCACTCAACTGGCAAACCCGGTTTGGCCACAATCTCACACTCTGTTCCTGGGATCAGTGAAAGCTACCAGGCTCCACTCTACCAAAGGAAAGGCCTTTAGACACTGCATATTGGGGCTTGGCCTGCTGTGCTATGGAGGGTAAAGGGGAGCCAGCTGGCCTCACTGTCCTGGATGACTGAGGTGCCTTCATCCTGAGAAGCAGTTTGCACATGGGCAGTAGGAACCAAGAGGGGCTCTGCAGTGGAAGAGCCCTTGCCAGGAATGAGGGAACCAAGTTAGTGTAGCAGATTCCTGAGCAAGACCCCTCAGATCCCATAGTTACAGCACAAACACTGCTGCCTCCCTCACCTAATGGAGAAAATGGCATGGATAGTCCAAGCCAGAAATCCCTGGCTCCTAAAGAAAGTCGGCTGGGTACTTGCTGACAGAGCACCCAGGTGGTGTCCTTCAGAGGGCTCCCTAGGCCTAAGCCCACGGGTGTTTCTTATTCCAGATACAACCTGATTGATAGGAGACTGCGCTGCGTACTTCATTCTCAACTTTCTCCAAATCTCATGTGTGGTGATGATTTCTGGCAGTGTGTGTCTCCATCACCACTCTTGAGCTTTTTTGATGAAAGAGGGATTGCATGGACACTATTCAGGGACAGTGTCTCAGAGTAACATCCACTTGTTTCAGCTTGGGTGTTTGCTGGTGTTTGTGATAATGATAGAGGTATTATTGCATTGGGCCCTTCTCAATTTGGCTTCAGAAAGATGTGGCCCTGCCCATACCCAGAGTGTGTGAAGATGTCCAGGGAGAATCCTCATGGGTAGGCAAACCTGTGGCTGGGGGTGAATCACTCCTCGTGTGTGGGACAAGGAGAAGAGAAGGTCACGGTCTCTTTCCTCGGTTTTCCCCATGCCTGTTTGCACAAAGTTGGCTCACCTTGTAGTCATTCCTGTCCCATTGTTGCTTTGCTAACTTGGTCTCAGTTCACACACGGTTACCCTAATCTGTGTATGTCTCTTACACCAACCGAGGTCCCAGTTGAGGAGTGATTTTCTAAGCCTTTCCTGACCCAATGCAGGGCTCCCAGAGGTGATGTCCCAGAGGACAGCTAGCCCACTGTCCCTGAGCCCCTGGTGGGGGGCAAGCTACAGTATCGTGCAAATGGGTACCACATGGACCCCTGTCCCTAATGGATGTAACTACCCTCAAAGGAAATAACAGTTTGTGCATACACACCATGATCCTGGACCTCACCAGTGCACCGAATGCTTTTGAATAGAGTACCAAGGCCTCGTTCGCACAATCATTTCATCACATGTAAGCACATTCTTCGTATGTCCCAGCCAACGTTGCCCCTCTCTACTAATATGGGCAGAAGCACACCAGAACCAATGTTCCACTCTATTTCCTTTTTAAAAAGTTTTTGTACATTTATTTGTTTTAGAGAGACAGAGTGAGAAAGAGCACAAGCTGGGGAGGGGCAGAGAGAGAAGGAGACACACAGGCTTCTAGCTCAGAGGAAACGTTCAGCACAGAGCCCGATGCGGGGCTCCAACACACAAACAGCAAGATCATGACCTGAGTGACAGTTGGTCACCCAACCGACTGAGACACCCAGGCTCCACCCGCCTCTATTTCTTCAGTGAGAACGTGGACTTCTCATTCACAAGGGGCATCCTGTGGAGAACTCCTGTAACCAAAGGTCCCAAGGGCACTTGTGATTCCTGACCAAGGCACATTACGAATACATTGTGTTGATCAGGTTCTTCTGATCATGAAGAACTCTGGCCCTCAGAGCATCCACTTTCATGATATTGCCTTATCATGCATCAGGGTTCGTCTTCGGGTCCATAAAAACTCAGTCTTTCCGAGTACTGTGTCCGGCTGCAGATGACCAATGAGGCCAGCCCTTGTGACTTTGGGACAGGTGGAACCAAAGGGTCCCTGGCCTTTTGGTTTGGGGATTACATGGACATCCAGAGCAGTAGGGCTTTGGAAGGGGTCCAGTTGATAGCTGTTTGTGTGGAAGTTGGGCCAGACATGTTAGCGGGAATCTGGCCCTTTTGGTGGTCCCAGGGGGGAAATGAAGATAAACATCCCCATTCCACATGACTGCATTCACATATGGTGGAAATATTGAATGCCCTTTGGATCTGGCTGCAGCTGTACCCTCTCCCTTCCTGTGTTTCTTACTGCCTCTTCATTTACTCTTAGGAGCCTTGGAGCTGGAATTCACTAGGCAGGATCCCAGGGACAGGTGTCGGCTTCTCACTCCATCCCGTGCTCAGTACCCACCATGAGCGTTGGATATCACAAAAGAAGAATAGCCCTCCTATCCCTGGGCTTTGTGCTTGGCTGTTTGTAGCCAGGGGCAGGGGGGAGGGGGGCAAGCTCACCTCCTTGATCTGCCCAATTGAGATGCCTTCCTTCTGAAAAGCACACAGTTCACACAGGAGCAGTAGGCTTCAGAAGCTGGTCACACAAAACAAGGCTTGTACTGAAGAGGCACCAATGTCCCTCCCCACACTTTGGGGCCACAGCTCCGGGAACTTCCAAGCTACAACACTGTCCCTGTTCACTCCAATGATGGGAAAAGCAACAAAACAAGTCCCAGGGTTCTATATGTGCTTCTGAAGGAAGAAAGCTGTCCTGTTGCTGACAGAGGTCCCAGAAGGAGACTCTAGAGGACACTTTTGCCTAAGCCTTCTGTTGTTTCTTCTTCTCCTCACAGCCAGCCAGGTTACCAGGAGTTGGTGCTGGGCACTCTCTTCTCCATATAATTCCCCTTCCAAGCTCTGAAGCTCTCTGGCCCTCCCTATCTACCTTGACACATCTTTGATCTCTCGTAGAAACAAGGCTCTTTCCGCAATCCACTCAGAATCAGTGTCTCAAGTGTGGAACCTCTGTCTTCCCCCCGGGAGTCTGATCCAGTCCTTGTGACTGCAGGAGAGACATTGCCATGGGGCTACTTCATTAATTCACTGGAATTCAGAAGTATACAGCCATTCAGAGCTTGGGGATTTGAAGGGCACCAGAGGAGGAGGTCTGGTGTTTAGGTTAGCCCGGAGATTTGGGCAGAGAGCGGGCCTCGTTCTGGACAGATGAAAAAGAAGCAAAAACATAGTTCCAACTGGATCCCTATTCCCACCATAAATGTCGAGCTTTGGCCCACCCGGTGTCCATTTCCTTTCCTGACTGTGTGTCTGACAATACATTTTTCTTCTACCTTAGGCACCATGGAACCATCACTCACTCAGCTGGCAAACCTGGCTAGGTCACAGTTTCCCACCCTGCTTCAGTGTTCAGTGAGAGCTGTCAGGCTCTGCTCTACCAAAGGAAAGAGGGCCTTGAGTCCCTGGGTGCTTGGTGCTTGGACGGTTATTATATGGAGGGTGAAGGGGAGCAAGCTTGCCTCATGGACCTGGATGACTGAGTTGCCTTTATTCTGAGAAACTGTTTGAACATGGAGATGTAGGAACCAGGAGGGGTGGGGCTAAGCATTGAAAGAGCCCTTGCCAGAAATTAGGGAACAAAGTCCTTGTAGATTCCTGAGAAAGAGCCCTCAGAACTCCATAGCTATGGCTCAAACACTGCAGCCTCCCTTAACTGATGGGAAACGTGGCAGGTATAGACCAAGCTAGAAATCCCTGGCTCCTTAAGAAGGAAGGCAGGCTTCTTGCTGACAGGGCTCCCAGGTGGAGTTCTTCAGGGGGTTCCCTTTGGCTTAATCCACAGGCCTTATTCTGGTTATGGCCTGGTTGATAGGAGACTGCATTGGGTACTTCATTCTCATCTTTCTCCAAATCTCATGTGTGGTGAAGAACTCTAACAGTGTATGTCTCCATCACCACTCCTGAACTTTCCCGATGACAGAGGGTTTGCATGGACAGTATTCAGGGACAGTGTCTCAGAGTAACATCCATTTGTTTCAGCTTGGGTGTTTGGTAGTGTGTTGATGGTGATAGAGGTATTGCATTGGGCGCTTCTCAATTTGGCTTCAGAATTATATGACCCTGCCCATACCCACGGTGTGTGAAGGTGCCCTGGGAGAATGCTCGTGGTTAACCTGAACCGACATGGCTCGTAGGCTAAACCTGAACTTGGGAATGGATCCCACCTGCTGTGTGGGTCAAGTGGTAGGGAAAGTCAGGGTGTCTTTCCTCAGAGTACCCCGTGCCCATTTGAAGGCACAGCTTTGACTCACCCTGGAGTCATTCCTTTCCCATTGCTGCTTTCCTAACTTGTTCTCAGTTCACACATGGAGAACCTGTGTCCCCTGTAACAACCGAGATCCCCGATTTGAGGGTGAGTTTCCAGCCTTTCCTGACCTGAGAGCATGGCTCTCAGAGTCTCATGTCTCACAAAACTATTCCCCCATGTCCTACAACCCTTGTTGGTGGGCAAGTTACAGTATCACTGGAATGGGTAGCCACCTGGACCCCCATTTCTAATGGATGAAGCCACCATTAATGGAAAAAACAGACAGTCTGGCAAAGTACAGCATGCTTCACAACCTGATCAGTGCAGAAAAGACCCTTTGAATAAATAGTGCACCAAGACCTCATTCCTACTTCTTGCTCATTGCATGGAAGCCTATTCTTCATCTCTCAGATCCACTGCTACCCTCTCGATGGTTATGATGGGCAGAAACCCACTAGAAGCCAAAGTTTCCTCTGTTTCTTAAGGGACAATGTGGGTCTCCTGCTCACAGGTTCCAACGGTTATCTTTTGCAGAACTCCTGGAATCAAAGCCCATAAAATGTGCTTGGGATTCCCGAGCAAGCCAGCTTGTGAATACATTGTTCTAGTCAGGTCCTTCTAAACATGAAGATCTCTGGCCCTCCTTGTTTCCAGTTTCATGACATTGCTTTATCATCTGTCAAGGTTCATCTTGGGGTCCAAGCTCATGCAGACTTTTAGAGTGCTATCACTGACTTGCAAATACCCTACAGGGATCAGCCCTTGCGACTGTGGGACAGGTGGAGCTAAAGTGGCCTTGGCATTTAGGTTTCCAGTCTACGTGGACATCCAACGATCTGAGGGCATTGGAAGGGGTCCAGCCAAGAGCTGTGTGTGTGGACACTGGGCCAGATATATTAGCAGTGAGCTGTGCCCCTTGCTGGGCCTAGTGGGAATGAGGAAAATCATCTCCATTCCACACTGATCGCATTCCTACTGGATGGATATGTTGAATGCTTGTTAGTCCTGGCTGTAGCTCTATCCTCTCCCTTCTTGTGTTTCTGACTGCCTCCTCATTCACAAGAGTGTTAGAGGTAGCACTCACTCAGCTGGCAACCTTGGATGGGCATCAGGTTCCCACTCAGTTGTATGCTCAGTTATAGCCATCAGCATCTGATAGATATCCCAAAGGAGAATGAGCCTCCATACCCTGACCTTGGTGATTGGCTGTTTGTAGGCAGGGGTGGGGGGAGTGGGGCCACCTCGCCTCTCTGCTTTGTCTGATTGAAGTGACGTCCTTCTGAAATGGAGACCACACAGGAGCTGAAGTTTCCAAGAGATGGTCAGCACAGAAAGAGGCTCTTACAGTAAGAGGGCACCACTGCCCCTCTCCACACATTGGACCCACCTTCCAGCTATAGCACTGTCACTGCTCACTCCATTCAATGTTGCAAAATGCAACAAAAGCCCAAGCAGGCCCAGGGTGCCCTAGGTCCTTCTGAAGAAAGAAAGCAGGCCTGGTCCTGACACAACTCCCAGATAGAGACTCCCAAATGGCACTTTTCATAAGCTCTCTGGTGTTTCTTCTTATAGCCAGGTAGTTTGCCAGGAGCTGGTGCAGGGAAGTGCCTTCTCCATAGAATTCCCTTTTCAAGCTCTGAAGAGCTCAGGCCCTCCTCATCCACTTTGAGGCATCATTGCTGTCTTGTGGCAACCAGGTTTTTCTCACACTGTTCAGAATCAGTGTTTGAAGAGTCCTATCTTCAATCTTCCCAGTCCTTGCGATTGGCCCAGTCCTTGCGATTGTGGGAGTTTTTGCCACAGGGCCTCTTCATGAAATCACTGGGTTCCAGAAGTAAGTGTCCATTCTGATGACCAGGGCATTTGAAAGGACCCAGTAGAAGATGTTTGGTGTGTATACTGGCCAGAGATTAGGGCAGGGAGCTGGTCACCTTCTGGGCCGAGGGCAAATGAAACAAAAGTTTTCCAAGTGGATCCCCTTTCCCAGTTGAAATGGTGAGTTTGGCCCACCTGGCGCCCATTCCCGTCCCCTTGCTGTGTTTTTGAGAATGCATTTTTTTCTCCATTATGCACCATGGAACCATCCCTCAGTCATTTGACACCCCTGGGTAGGCCACAAATTCTCTGTTCCACCACAGTGTTGTCTCACAGAAGTGAGTGTATGGCACTTTCTTAATAGGCCCAGCATAGGTTTTCAAACACTTCAACTGAGTGAAACCGGATTTTAGCAGAAAGATGGTTTCCCCACAGTATGTTTTCACAGAGTCCTGTATATTTACCTTTCCTCATCATTCCCAGCAAAGTTTCTCAAACACTTCTAACATAGTGAAACAAGATGTTCCTTGAAAGATGGTTTCCCCAAAGATGCTTGACACAGTTGAGTACATGGTGCTTTCCGAACAAGCTCCCACAGGTTGTCAAACAATTGTAATTTAGTGAAAGGAGGTGTTAGATGAAAGATGGTTTTTCCACAGGGTCGTTTCGCATATTTGAGTACATGGGACTTCTGCCTCGGCCCCACATAGATTTCCTAACGGTTATAACTTTGTGAAAGAAGGTATTAGTTGATAGATGGTTCCTTCACAGTATTCCTTCACATGGTTGAGTAAATCACTTTCCACATCATTCCCTGCAGAGGGTTCCGAACACTTCCAGCTTTGTGATGCAAGATATTACGTGAACGATGGTTTCCCAAAGGGCAATTGGACAGAGGTGAGTATATGGCACCTCGCAAAATGGTTTCGCCTCTTCTAACCTTAGAGAAAGGAGATGTTACTTGAAAGATGGTTTCCCCACACAGTGTTGTTTCACCTAGCTGAGTATGTGGCAGTTACCGTGTATGTCCGCATACGTTTTCAAATTCTTGTTGGTCAAACAAGATTTTGGTGCAGAATGCTTTCTCCACAGTATCCCTTCGGAGAATCGAATGCGTGTGACTTTCCCCATCGCCCCGCATATAGATTTGAAACATTTCCAACATAATGACACAAATGTTGGTTGAAAGATGGTTTCCCCAAAGTGCTGTTTCATAGAGGTGAGGATATGGCACCGTCAGTGTAGGGCACACAAAATGGAGCGACCTCTTCTAACTTAGAGAAAGGAGATGTTAATTGAAAGAAGGTTTTTCCCCACAGTGTTGATTCACGTAGGCGAGTTATGTAAGGACTTACCGTGTACGTCCGCATATGTTTTCAAGTTCTTGTAAGTTAGTCCAACATGATTTGGGTGGAAAAATGCTTTCTCTTCAGTATCCTTTCAGGGAATCGACTACGTGTTACTTTCCGCATTGCCCCGCATAAGTTTTCAAACACTTCTGACCTAGTGAAACAAGATGTTAGTTGAAAAGGGGTTAAGAGTGTTCTTTCACACAGTTGATTATATGGCACTTGCCTTGTAAACACCCCCATAGGTGATTTTGAACATTTCTGACTTAGTGAAACAAGATACTAAGTAAAAGGCGGTATCACCACAGTGTGTTTCCACATAATTGAGTATATGGCTGCTTCCGGTTAGACCCCGCATAGGTTTTCGAACACCTTTAACTTAGAGAAACCAGATGTTAGCTGAAAGATCCTTTCTCCACAGTATGTTTCCACAGAGTTGATTCTACATCACGTTCCTCATCGTCCCCAGCGAAGTTTTTCAAACACTTCTAACATGGTGAAACAAGATGTCACTTGAATGACCCCATGGTTTTGTTTCAGAGTGTACAGCACGCTCCATTTAGGCCCTGCATGAGTTTTCCAACACATCCAAGTTAGTTTGAAGCAGATGTTGCTTTGAAAGGTGGTTTCTCCAAACGGCACTTTGACAGAGTTGAGTATATGGCACCTCCCTCATAGGCCCGTGTAGTCAAAAGATGGTTTCCCCAAAGTGCATGTGGATAGAGTTGAGTACATGGAACTTTAAAGCGTAGTCCCCGCATAGATTTTCAGACACTCCTAACAGTGAAACTGGATGTTAGGTAAAAGATGGTTTACCGACAGTGTTCTTTCACGAGGCTGGCATATGTCACCTTCTTCATCATTTCCCGGAAACGTTCTCAAACACTACTGAACTAGTGACACAAGATATTTACTGGAAAGTTGTTTTCCCCAAAGAGCTGTTTGACAGACTTGAGTAAATGGCACTTTCCGCAGAGGAAAGGAAATAGGTTTTCAAACACTTCTCAGTGAAACATGAAGCTAGGTGAAAGATGGTTTCTCCACAGGATTCTTTCACGGAGGTGGAATGTGTCACGTTTTCAAACACTTCTAAAGTAGTGATAAAAGATATTAGTTGAAGGACGGTTTCCCCAAAGAGCACTTTGACAGAGTTGAGTAAACGGCACTTTCCACATAGGCCTGGAAGAGATTTTCAAACACTACTGAGTGAAGGAAGATGTTACCTCAAAGATGGTTTAGGAATGGAGTGTTCTTTCACAATGGTGACTGTATGGAACTTACCTTCTAGGTCTCGCATTGTTTTTTGCAGACAGTTCTCCCTTAGTGAAGCAAAACGTTAGTTGAAGGATGGTTTCTCCACAGTCTTCCTTCACAGGGTCGAGTAAATGTCACTTTCCACATCATTCCCTGTGTAAGTTTTCAAACAATTCTAAGTGATACAGGATGTTCCTTGAACCATGGTTTCCGCCAGGTTCATTTTCGACAGACGTGAGTATATGGCTCTTTCCGCTTAGGCCCCCAAAGCGTTTCAAACAATTGTTAGCAAAACAAGATGTTAGTGGAAAGATTGTTTCCCCACGGTCTTGTTGCACAGAATTGAGTGTACGACTCTTTCTGGCCCAACATAGGTTTTCAATCAATTCCAAGTTAGTTGAACAAGATGTTAGTTGAAAGATGGTTTCCCCAAAGTGCATTTGGTCAGACTTTGTGTATATGGTACTCTCCACATAGGCCTCACACAGTCCTTGTTTCACTCAGTGAAACAAGATATTAAGTGAAAGGGGGTATCACCACAATATTTTTTCATGTACTTGAGCTTCTTTCCGATGAGGCCCTGCATGAGTTTTCAAACACTTCTAAAGTTAGATTATATGGAGCAACCTGATGTTAGCTGAAAGATACTTTCTCCACAGTATGTTTTCCCAGAGTCGAGTATACACCACGTTCCTCATCGATCTCAGCAAAGTTTTTCAAACAATTCTAACATGGTGAAACAAGATGATAGTTGAGAGATGGTTCCCCCAAAGACTGATTGAGAGAGTTGAGTATATGGCACTATCTTCACAAGGCCCAAAGCTTTTCAAACACTTCTTAGTAAAATGAGTTAGTTGAAAGATGCCTTCCCCACAATGTTGTTTCACTGAAGTGTGTGTGTGGCACTCTATGTTTTCAAACATTTCCAAGTTGTTGAACCAGATGTTGCTTCAAAATGGTGTACCGGGGTGCCTGGGTGGCTCAGTCGGTTGAGCGTCTGACTTCAGCTCAGGTCATGATCTCATGGTCCGTGAGTTCGAGCCCCGCGTCGGGCTCTGTGCTGACAGCTCAGAGCCTGGAGCCGGCTTCAGATTCTGTGTCTCCCTCTCTCTCTGACCCTCCCCTGTTCATGATTTAGCTCTCTCTGTCTCAAAAATAAATAAAAAAACATTAAAAAATTTAAAAAAAAAGATGGTGCCCCCAGACTGCACTTTTACAGAGTTGAGTATATTGCACATTCTTCATGGGCCCCTATAGATTTTCAAACACGTTAACACAGTTGTGCAAGATGTTAGTTGAAAGATGGTTTCCCCAAAGTGCAGGTTGACAGAGTAGAGTGCATGGAACTTTAAGCCATAGTCCCCGCAGATATTTTCAGGCGCTTCTAACTTAGTGAAACTAGATATTAGGTAAAAAGATGGTTCACCGGCAGTGTTCTTTCACACAGTTGAACCATATGGCACTTCCCTTGTAGGCCCCGGATAGGTTATCAGTTTTTACTTAGTGAAACAAGCTATTACTTGAATGTTTCACCGCCATGATTTTTCACAGAAATGAATATACGGCACTTTCCACAGAAGCCGCCATAAGTTTTTCAAACACTTCTAACTTTGTGAAACATGATGATAGTTGAATGCTGGTTTCTCCACAGGATTCTCTCACGGTGACCGGTGTCTGTCACCTTCCACATCATTTCCTGGAAACGTTTTCAAACACTACTGTACCAAATATACAAGATAATAATTAAAAAAAATTTTTTTTCAACATTTTTATTTATTTTTGGGACAGAGAGAGACAGAGCATGAACAGGGGAGGGGCAGAGAGAGAGGGAGACACAGAATCGGAAAGAGGCTCCAGGCTCCGAGCCATCAGCCCAGAGCCTGACGCAGGGCTCGAACTCACGGACCGTGAGATCGTGACCTGGCTGAAGTCGGACGCTTAACCGACTGCGCCACCCAGGCGCCCTATACAAGATAATAATTTAAAGATGGTTTCCCCAAAGTGCAGTTTGAGAGTTGAATATATGGCACTTTCCGCGTAGTCTCAACATAGGTTTTCAAACAATACTGAGTGAAACATATTGGTTAAAGGATGTTATACCCACAGGGTTTTTTCACAAGGGTGAGTGTATGGCACTTACTTCTTAGGCCACGCTTAGTTTTTCAAAAAGTTCTTCCTCAGTGAAAAAAGATGCTCATTGAAATATGGTTTCTCCACAGTCTTCCATCACAGAGTCAAATGTCACTTTCCACATCATTCCCCCTATAGGGTTTCAAACCACTCTAACGTAGTCGCCGTACAAGATGTTCCTTGAAAGTTGGCTTTCCCAAAGCTCATTTTGACAGATGTTAATTTATGGCCCTTTCCTCATAAGCCTCCAGAGACTTCAAGCAGTCCTTACTTCGTTAAACAAGATGTTCATTGAAGGAGTGTTCCCCCACAGTGTTTTTTCATAGCATTGAGTGGCACTTTCCTTCTAAGACAAACTTTGCTTTTCAAACATTTCCAAGTTAGTTGAAGCAGATTTTAGTCGAAAGGTGGTTTCTCCAAAGTGCATTTTGACAGTCTTGAGTATATGGGACTTTCCACATACGCCTCGCCTAGGTTTTCAAACAGTTTTAACATAGTTATACATTTTAGTTGACAGATGGTTTCTCCACAGTATTCTTTCACAGTGGTGTGTATGTCATTTTCCACTTTTGTCCCCGCTTTGGGGACGAAACACAGAAGTGTTTTCAAACACTTCTAACGTAGTGATGCAAAATATTATCCGAAAAGATGTTTTCCCCAAAGTGCAGTTTGACGGAGTTGACTCTATCGTCCTTTCCTCATAGGCTCTGCATAGGGTTTCAACCAGAGGTAAGTTGAAAGATGGTCCCTCCACAGTATTTTTCACAGTGGCCGGTATGTATCACTGCCCAAATTGTTCCCTGCATAGGTTTTCACACACTTCGAACATAGTCATGCAAGATATTAGTTGAAAGATGGTTTCCCCATAATGCATTTTGACAGAGGTGAATGTATGGAACTCTACACATGGTCCCTGCAAAGTTTTTCAGACACTTCTAATGTAACAAAACTAGACTTTAGGTGAATGAGGGTTTACCCTCCATATTCTTTCACACAGCTGACTGGCCCTTACCTTGTAGGTCCCGGATAGGTTTTCAAACAGTTTTGACTTAGTGAAACAAGTTACTCGCTGTTTCAGCACCATGCTTTTTCACAGAATAGAGTGTATGGGACTTTCTGCATAGGTCCCACAGAGGTCTTCAAACAGTTCTAACTCTGTGAAACACGATATCTGTTGAAAGATGGTTTTTCCACCAGTATTCCTTCACCATGTTGCATAAATATCACGTTCCTCATCATTCCCTGCATAAGATATCAGTACAATCCTCGCATAGTTGTTCAATCTCTTCGAACTTAAAGGAGACTTTAGATGGAAGATGGTTTCCTCCAGTGTTGTTTCACCTAGTTTGGCATATAACACTTACCATATACTTCTGGATATGTTTTCAAAATCTTGTACCTTAGTGAAACAAGTTGTTTCTTGAAAGATCGTTTCTCTGCAGGAAGTATTGAATACATGACACTTTCCACATCATCCTCAGCCCTGGGTTCCAGTTTTAACTTAGTTATATGACATGTTGGTTGATATTTTCCCCAAAATGCAGTTGGACAAAATTGAATGTATACCACTTTGCTCTTGGTAACGCCATAGATTGTCAAACACTTCTGAGTGAACTATGTTGCTAGTTGAAAGATGGTTTCTCTGCAGGAATTTTTCCCAGTGGCTAGTAAACTCACCCTTCCACATGGCTCCTCTCAAAATTTTTCAAATACTCCAAACAGTGATACAAGATGTTTGTCAGAGTTGAGTAGATAGCACTCGTTTCTGGCATCGTCTCGTTATTTCAAACAATTTTAACAGAATGAAACAAAATGTTATTTTATAGATGGTTTACCCATGGTGTTCTTTCACAGAGGTGAGTATATTGCACTTTCTAGGCCCCGCATAGGTTTTCAAACACTTCTCACTTAGCAAAACATGCTGTTAGTTGAAAGATGTTTTCCCCCAGTGCTCTGTGTTGTTTTACATAGATGAGTGAGTATATTCCACTTACCTTATACGTCCAAATACATTTTCAGACACTTGTAACAGGCAAACAAGATGTTGTTTGAAAGAGTTTCTCCACAGGGTTCTTTCGCAGTGGCTGGTATATGTCACTTTCCTCATTTTTCCCCACACAGGCGGTCAAACTCTTAGAGAAACTAGATGTTAAAGAGATGTAATTTCAGACAGTTGACTCTATGGCACTTATCTTGTAGGTTCTTCGTATGTTTTCCAACAGTTTTGACTTCGTGAAACCAGATATTGTTTGAATGGCTATTTCACCACAGTCATTTCTTCGCAAAAATGAGTAAGTGGCACTTTCTGCATAAGTACACATAGGTTTTCAAACAATTCTTAGTAAAACGATTTTTTAGCTGAAAAGTGGTTTCCCAAAGTGCAGTTTGACATAGTTGAGTTAATGGCACTTTCCGCCTTGGCTCTGCATAAGTTTTTCAAACACTTCTAACTTTAGTGAACTAACTTTAGTTAGTTGAAAGATGGTTTTTCCATGGGATTCTTTCAAAGAGCTTGGTGTCTGTCACCTTCCACATCCATCGTTTCCCAGGTACGTTTTCAAACAGTACTAAATTAGTGATACCAGACAGTTGAAATATGGTTTTCCCAAAGAGCAGTTTGACAGAGATGAGTATCTGGCACATTCCGCGCAGTGCCAACGTAAGTTTTCAAACACTTCTGTGTGAAACAAAATGTTAGTTCAAAGATGGTTTCCCCACAGTGCAGTGTGACAGAGTTGGGTATAATGGCACTTTCCACATGGTCCCCACATGGTTTTTCAAAAACATGTAACTGAAGGAAACAAGATGTGAGTTTAAAAGATGGTTTACCACAGAGCTTTAACATCCCACTTAAATGGACAGATCATCTAAGCAGAAAATCAACAAGTAAACAAGGGCTTTGAATTACATACTAGACCAGATGTATTTAACAGATATATTCAGAACATTTCATCCTAAAACAACAGAATACACATTCTTTTCAAGTGCACATGGAACATTCTCCAGAATATATCACATGTTGGGTCACAAATAAGACAACTATTACAAAAAAATTTAGATCATACCATACATATTTTTAGAACACAATGCTATGAAACCTGAGATATACCACAGACATACACAGAAAAAAAGTTGGTAATACATGGTGGTTAAAGAACCTCCTACTAAAGAAGGAATGAGTTAAACAGGAAATTAAAGAATAAATAGGGGCAAATGAGTGGCTCAGTTGGTTAATCATGTGACTCTTGGTTTCAGGTCAGGTCATGATCTCACGTTTGTGACTTCAAGGCCTGTATCAGGTTCTGCACTAGTGCAGACCCTGCTTGGGTTTCTCTCTCACTCTCTTTTCCCCTCCCTTGCTTATGCTGTCTCTTTCTAATAAGCTTTAACAAAATAAAATTTAAAAAAATTTTAAAAATACATGGGAGCAAATGAAAATGAAAACATGGTAGTCTACAACCTTTGAGGTGCAGCAAAGGTGGGCACAAGAAGGATGTATATAACAATACAGGCTTACCCAAGAAGCCAGAAAGTCTTAAATATACAGCATAACATTACACCTGAAGAAGCTAGAAAAGGAAGAAAAAATAAAGCCTACAACCAGCAAAAGAAGGGAAATAAACATTAGACCACAAATAAGTGTTATTAAAAAAAGTAGAACATATCAATAAAATTAGGAAATGGTTCTCTGAGTTAATAAAATTAATAATCCCTTAGTCAGGCTTATCAAAAAGAAAAGAAAAATGAACCAAATAGGTAAATTCATGAATGAAAAAGATCAGAATGAACACCAAAAATAAATAAAACCAATTATAAGAGTATATTATAAAAAATTATATGCCCCAAAATGGGAAATCTGGAAAAAATAGACAAATTTCTAGAAATATACAGAGTACCCAAATTGAAACATGATGAAATGGAAAATTTGGACAGAAACTTAACCAGGAAAGAAATAGAATCAATAATCAAAATTCCCAGCCAACAGAAATCCAGGGCCAGATGCTTTCAAGGGCAATTCTACCAGACATTTAAAGACAGTTAATACTTATTCTCCTCAAACTGTTCCAAAAAATAGAAATGGAAGGAAAACTTCCAACCTCCTTCTGCGAGGTATTAGCTTGTTTCCAAAACCAAAGACCCTACTAAATGTCCCTGATGAACATGGATGCAAAAATTATCAAGACACTAGCAAATCAAAATCAAGAGTATATTAAAAAAATTATTCAACACAATCAAGTGGGATTTATTCTTGGCTTGCAGTGGTAATTCATATTCACAAATCAATCAACATGATACACTGCATTAATGCAAAAAAAAAAAAGGATAAAAAACACACATGATTCTCTCAATAGATGCATAAAACGTTTTAACAAAATAAAGCATCCATTCTTGATAAAAACTCCTAAAAATCCCACTAAAAGGAGAACTACAAATTTCCCTGATGAACATGGATGCAAAAATTCTCAACAAGATACTAAAAAACTAGATCCAACAATACATTAAAAAAATTATTCACCACACTCAGTGCGATTTATTCCTGGTGCAGCGCTAATTCAATATCCACAAATTAATCAATGTGATACATCACATTAATAAAAATAGGATAACCACAAGAACCTCTCAATAGATGCAGAAAAGGCATTTCAAAAAAATAAAGCATCTTTTTTTGATAAAAACTCTCAAAAAAGCAGGGAATAGAAGGATCATAATTCAAGATCATAAAGGTCATATATGAATGGCCCACTACTAATATATTCTCAATGGGGAAAAACTGAGCACCTTCCCCCTAAGATAGGGAACACAACAGGGGGTCCACTCTCACCACTGTTATTCCACATAATGTTGGAAGTTCTAGGCTCAGCAATCAGACAACACAAAGAAATAAAAGGCATCCAATTGGGAAGGAGGAAGTCAAACTTTCACTCTTCACAGATGACATGATACTCTATGTGGAAATCCCAAAAGACTCTACCAAAAAACAGCTAACACTGATACATGAATTCAGCAAAGTCACAGGATATAAAATCAATGTATAGAAATCAGCTGCACTTCTATACACCAATGATGAAACACCAGAAAAAGAAATCAAGGACTCAATCCCATTTATAATTGCACCAAAACCCATGAAATATTTAGGAGTACACCTAACCAAAGAGATGAAAGTTCTATATACTGAAAAGTATAGAAAGTTTATGAAAGAAATATAAGAAGATAGGAAAAAATGGAAAAATATTTCATGCTCATGGATTGAAAGAAAAAATATTGTTATAACGTCAATACTACCTAAATCTACATATTTAATGCAATCCCTACCATTAACACCAGCATCCCTCACAGTGTTACAACAAACAATTCTAAAATTTGTATGGAACCAGAAAAGACCCCAAATAGCCAGAGTAATCCTGAACAAAAAAGAAAAGAAAGCCATAGACTTCAAGCTGTATACCAAAGCTGTAATCATCAAGACACATAGATCAATGAACAGAATACAGAACCCAGAAATGGACCAACATATGTATGGTCAACTCATCTTTGACAAAACAAGAAAGAATATCCAATAGAAAAAAGTTTCTTCAGCAAATAGTGTTGGGAAAGCTGGACAGTGACATAGAGAAGAATAAACCTGGACTACCTTATTGTGCCAAACACAAAAATAAACTAAAAATTGATGAAAGACCTAAACATAAGACAAGAAGACATCAAAATCCTAAAGGATAAAATAGGCAACAAACTGACCTCGGTTGCAGCAACTTCTTACTAGACATGTGTCCAGAGACAAGGGAAACAAAAGAAAAAAATGAACAATTGGGACCTCATTAAGATAAAAAGCTTCTGCACAGAAAAGGTAAAAATCAGCAAAAAAAAAAAAAAAAAAAAAGACAACTAAAGGAATGGGAGAAGATATTTGCAAATGACATATCAGATAAAGCATTAGTAACCGAAATCTATAAAGAACTTATCAAACTTGGCATCCAAAAAGTAAACAATCCAGTGAAGAAATGGGCAAAAGACATGAATAGACACTTTTCCAAAGAAGACTTCCAGATGGCTAACAGACACATGGAAAAATGCTCAACATCACTCATCAAAGAAATACAAATCAAAACCACGTTGGGATACCACCTCACACCTATCAGAATGGCTAAAATTAACAACTCAGGCAACAACGGATGTTGGTGAGATGTTCCCATTGAAGAAAGGGGAACCCATTTTTCATTGCTGGTGGGAATGCAAACTTGTTCAGCCATTCTGGAAAACAGTATGGAGGTTCCTCAAAAAAAACTAAAAGTAGAACTCCCCTACAACCCAGCAATTGTGTTATTAGGTATTTATCCAAAGGATACAGGAATGTCAATTGGAAGGGGCACATCCACCCCAATGTTTATAGCAGCACTATTGACAATAACTAAATTATGGAATGATCCCAAATGTCCACTGACAGATGAATGGATAAAAAAAGATGTGTTATGTATGTATATACAGTGGAATGAAAAAGAATAAAGTCTTGTCATTTGCAACAACATAGAATTAGAGTGTATAATGCTAAGTGAAATAAGTCCATCAGACATATGATTTCACTCTTCTGTGGAATTTAAGGTACAAAACAGGTGAACATAAAGGAAGAGAAGCAAAAATAATATAAAAACTGAGAGGGAGACAAACCATAAGAGACTCTTAAACACAGAGACCAAACTGAGGGTTGTTGGCGGGGTGTTTGGTCAGGAGGAGGGCTGGAAGTGTGAGGGGCATTAAGAAGGACAATTTTTGGGACGAGCACTGGGTTTTGTATGTGGGTGATGAATCACTGAATTCTATTCCTGAAATTATTACACTAACTTGGATTTAAATTTTAAATTAATAATAAAGAGGAAAGTGTCCACATGTCAGTTTCAGGCTGTGTCCTAACCATGAGGCAACACAGGGAAAGAAAGAGCTCCCGGGAAAACAGCTGTTCCCAAACTCTTAGCTTCTGCAGTCCACAGAAGGGAAAAGAAAGGGTAACCTCTTTCTGTCACATAGTTGTGCTTCTTTCAATTGGTGTCTAGCTCCATGGCCAAGCCAGATGACCACTTGGGCAAAATTGTGGCTCTGCTCTGGGGGTGGTAGGCAGTGAGCCACCATGAAGGAGGGAAACCAAAAGGATTCCATTTTAGATATACTCCATCTCTGCTGTTTTTCTGCTAGGCCTCATTTACTCATGAACCATATTTTGCCTTTGAATAAACTAAAGAAGCCAGTTAACTCTCTGAATTTTGTCCTAGGCCTCAAACACCTGATAACACCCAACTGCCAGATCTCAAACATGTTCCAGGACATGAACTTAAAAGAAATCTTGGTTGATGCTGGCATCCATTACCCCTACTTTCTATAATTTATGGAATAACACCTGTTGTTCACCTGACACTCACCTTTGATTGGACCCTACCTTGGATTCCTGGAGGAATATGTACCCTAGACTTTTTTCTAATGTAAACCTCTAACCCTCAGCAATGATGAGACTTATTCTCCTTTCCTTCATGTATCCCAGACACTCTCTCTGCTGTTCTATCACTTACCCTATTCAATAAACTATGTTTCCATAAAACAAACAAAAACAAAAAATCACTTCTAACATAGGATAGAGGGAACATACCTCAACATTGTAAAGGACACATACAAAAGACACACAGCTAATATCATCTTCAATTGGGAAAAACTGACAGATTTTCCTCTACATTCAGGAACAAGACAAGGATGTCCACATTCACCACAGGTATTTAAAATAGTACTGGCAGTCCTAGACTCAGCAATCAGACAACAAAAAGAAATAAAAGGCATCTAAATTGGAAAGTAAGACGTCAAAATTTCACTATTCACAGAAGACATGATACTCTATACAGAAAAAAAGGACTCCACCAAAAATTGCTAAAACTAATCGACAAATTTAGAAAAGTCGCACAAAGTCATCATACATTTCTGTTTCATACATTCTGTTTCATTTCTATACACCAATAATGAAGAAGCAGAAAGAGAAATAAGGGAATCAATCCCATTTACAATTGTACCAAAACCATAATATACATAGGAAAAAATCTAACCAAAGAAGTAAAAGACCTTTACTCTGTAAACTATAGAAGTCTTATGAAAGAAATTGAAGAGGGCTTAGAAATAGAAAAACATTACTTGCTCATGGGTTAGAAAACCAAATATTGGTAAAATGTTTATAAAATCCAAAGCAATCTATACATTAAAGCATCCCATATAAAAATACAAGCACTTTTTCACAGAGCTAAAACAATTCTAAAATTTGTTTGGAATCACCAAAGACCCTGAATAACCAAAGCAATCTTGAAAGATAAAAACAAAGCTGGAAGCATCACAATTCCAAATGCCAAGTTGTATTACGAAGTTGTAGTCAAGACAATAAGGTACTGGCACAAAGGCAGACACATAGATCAATGGGATATAATAAAAAACCCCGAAATGGACCTATCACTGTATCGTCAACAGATATTGACAAAGGAGAGAATATCCAATAGAAAGACAATCTCTTCAACAAATGGTGTTAGAAAACATAAAAAGAATGAAACTGGACCTCTTGCTTACACCATAAACAAACACAAATTCAAAATGCATAAAAGACATAAACGAGAGACAGGAAACCATCAAAATCCTTGAGAAGAAAACAGGAAGCAACCACTTTGTTCTTGACCATAGGAAACTTCTTACTAGACATGTTTCCAGCAGCAAGAAAACTAAAGAAAAAAGGAACTTTTGGGATTTAGTCAAGAAAAAAAGCTTCTGTACATAAAACAACAAAACTAAAAGTCAACCTAAAAAACGGGAGAAGTTATTTGCAAACGACGTATCAGATAAAGGGTTAGTATCCAAAATCTATAACTTAAACTCAACACCCCCCAAAAAATAATCCAGTGAAGAAATGGGCAGAAGACATAAATACACACTTTTCCAAAGAAGACATCCAGATGGATAATAAATACATGAAAAGATGCTCAACATCACTCATCATCAGGGAAATACAAATCAAAACCAGAATGAGGGGCACCTGGACGGCTCAATCATTGGGGCATCTGACTCTTGATTTCAGCTCATGTCATTATTTCACGTTTTGTGGGATAGCCCCACATGGGGTTGCACTGACATTACAAAGCCTGCTTAGGATTCTTTCACTCTCTCTCTGTCCCTCCCCTGCTCTCTCTCTCTCTCAAAATAAATAAATAAACTTAAAAAAATACCACAGGAGATACCACCTCACACCTGTCAGGATAGCTAAAATGAATAACTCATGAAACAACATGATTAGAAGATGCGGATAAAGGGGAACAGTCTTAAACTATAGATGGGTATGCAAAGTGGTGCAGCCACTCTGGAAAATAATATGGAGATTCCTCAAAAAGTTAAAAATAGAACTCAAGACCCAGCAATTATTCTACTAGTTATTTACCCAAAGGATACAAAATTACTGATTTCAAAGGGGATTTGCACCCTGAAGTTTACAGCAGCACTATCAAAAATAACCAAAGTATGGAAAGAGCCCAAATGTCCACTGATGAATGTACAAAGAATATTTGAAATATACATGGAATGAAATATTACTGAGCCATAAAATGAATTAAATCTTCCCATTTACAACAGTGTGGATGGAGCTAGAGTGCATTATGCTAAGCAAAACCAATCAGAGAAAGATAGTGTATGATTGACTCATATATGATATTAAGAAACAAAACATATGAACAGGGCAAGGGAAAAACAGGGAAGCAAACCTTAAGAGACGATATAGAGAACAAAGAGTTGATGGAGGAAAGTGAGTGCGGGATGGGCTAAGTGGGTGATGGGTATTAAGGAGCACACTTGTGATGAGTACTGGGTGCTATAAGTGATTAACACTAAATTATACTCCTGAAGTCAGTATTACCCAAAATGTTAACTAAATATAATTTCAATAAAACTTAAAAAAATAAAAATAAAGAAACTAATTGAATATAATACAGTAAGATTAAGGGGCTTTACCCACTTACACCCACCTACTTCAATCGACAGATCATCCAAACAGAAAATAAACAAGGAAACAATGACTTTGTTTTTTTTTTTTATATATGAAATTTATTGTCAAATTGGTTTCCATACAACACCCAGTGCTCATCCCAAAAGGTGCCCTCTTCAATACCCATCACCCACCCTCCCCTCCCTCCCACCCCCCATCAACCCTCAGTTTGTTCTCAGTTTTTAACAGTCTCTTATGCTTTGGCTCTCTCCCACTCTAACCTCTTTTTTTTTTGTTCCTTCCCCTCCCCCATGGGTTCCTGTTAAGTTTCTCAGGATCCACATAAGAGTGAAACCATATGGTATCTGTCTTTCTCTGTATGGCTTATTTCACTTAGCATCACACTCTCCAGTTCCATCCACGTTGCTACAAAAGGCCATATTTCATTTTTTCTCATTGCCACGTAGTATTCCATTGTGTATATAAACCACAATTTCTTTATCCATTCATCAGTTGATGGACATTTAGGCTCTTTCCATAATTTGGCTATTGTTGAGAGTGCTGCTATGAACATTGGGGTACAAGTGCCCCTATGCATCAGTACTCCTGTATCCCTTGGGTAAATTCCTAGCAGTGCTATTGCTGGGTCATAGGGTAGGTCTATTTTTAATTTTCTGAGGAACCTCCACACTGCTTTCCAGAGCGGCTGCACCAATTTGCATTCCCACCAACAGTGCAAGAGGGTTCCCGTTTTTCCACATCCTCTCCAGCATCTATAGTCTCCTGATTTGTTCATTTTGGCCACTCTGACTGGTGTGAGGTGATACCTGAGTGTGGTTTTGATTTGTATTTCCCTGATAAGGAGCGACGCTGAACATCTTTTCATGTGCCTGTTGGCCATCCGGATGTCTTCTTTAGAGAAGTGTCTATTCATGTCTTCTGCCCATTTCTTCACTGGGTTATTTGTTTTTTGGGTGTGGAGTTTGGTGAGCTCTTTATAGATTTTGGATACTAGCCCTTTGTCCGATATGTCATTTGCAAATATCTTTTCCCATTCCGTTGGTTGCCTTTTAGTTTTGTTGGTTGTTTCCTTTGCTGTGCAGAAGCTTTTTATCTTCATAAGGTGCCAATAGTTCACTTTTGCTTTTAATTCCCTTGCCTTTGGGGATGTGTCGAGTAAGAGATTGCTACGGCTGAGGTCAGAGAGGTCTTTTCCTGCTTTCTCCTCTAAGGTTTTGATGGTTTCCTGTCTCACATTTAGGTCCTTTATCCATTTTGAGTTTATTTTTGTGAATGGTGTGAGAAAGTGGTCTAGTTTCAACCTTCTGCATGTTGCTGTCCAGTTCTCCCAGCACCATTTGTTAAAGAGGCTGTCTTTTTTCCATTGGATGTTCTTTCCTTCTTTGTCAAAGATTAGTTGGCCATACGTTTGTGGGTCTAGTTCTGGGGTTTCTATTCTATTCCATTGGTCTGTGTGTCTGTTTTTGTGCCAATACCATGCTGTCTTGATGATGACAGCTTTGTAGTAGAGGCTAAAGTCTGGGATTGTGATGCCTCCTGCTTTGGTCTTCTTCTTCAAAATTCCTTTGGCTATTCGGGGCCTTTTGTGGTTCCAGATGAATTTTAGGATTGCTTGTTCTAGTTTCGAGAAGAATGCTGGTGCAATTTTGATTGGGATTGCATTGAATGTGTAGATAGCTTTGGGTAGTATTGACATTTTGACAATATTTATTCTTCCAATCCATGAGCAGGGAATGTCTTTCCATTTCTTTAAATCTTCTTCAATTACCTTCATAAGCTTTCTATAGTTTTCAGCATACAGATCCTTTACATCTTTGGTTAGGTTTATTCCTAGGTATTTTATGCTTCTTGGTGCAATTGTGAATGGGATCAGTTTCTTTATTTGTCTTTCTGTTGCTTCATTGAGGAAACAATGACTTTGAATGACATACTGGACCACCTGGACTTAACAGATATTTCCAGAACAATTCATCCCAAAACAGCAGAACACATTCTCTTCAAGTGCACATTGGACATCTCCATATCATATATTAGAACACAAATTAGGCCTCAATATGTACAAAAAGATTGAAGTCATACCATGAAATTTTCTGGCCAAGGCTGAAACTAGAAGCCAACTACAAGATAAAATCTGGAAAGACCACAAATACATGGAGGTTAAACAATGTTACTCTACAATAAATGGGTCAACCAAGAAATCAAGGAACAAATGTAAAAATACATGAAAATGAAGAAAAATGAATCCACAATGTTCCAAAACCTTTGGGATGCAGCAAAAGCAGCCCAAGAGGAAAGCTTACAGTGATACAGGCCTATCTCAAGAAACAAAATAATCTCAAACAACCTACCCTTACATTTAAAGGAGCTAGAAAAAGAACAACAAAGAAAATCTAAAGCCAACAGAAGGAAGGGAATAAAGATTAGAGCAAAGAAAATATACCAAAACAACAAGAACAAAACAAGAAAACAACAAAAAACAGAGATCAACGAAACAAGGAGCTGGTTCTTCAAAAAAAAAAAAAAATTGATAAAACTCCAGAGACAAAGAAAAAGGGGAAAAAAATAAAATCACAAATGACTGAAAAGAAATTATAAGCAACACTACAGACATATAAACAATCTTAACAAATTATGAAAATTGTATGTTAAAAAAATTGGGCAACCTGGAAGAAATGGATAAACTGCTAGAAACATATAAACTACCTGAATTTAAGCAGGAAGAAATAGAAAATTTGAACAGATCAATAACCTGCAAATAAATTGAATCAGTTATAAAGAAAAAAAACTCACAACAAACATAATCCATGACTAGATGTATTCATAGGTGAATTCTACCAAACATTTAAAAAAGAGTTAATGTTTATTCTCACAGTATTACAAAAAATAGAAAAAGAAGGATAGCTTTTATATACATTCTAAGAGACCAGGATTACACTGACATCAAAACCAGGTAAAGACACAACAAAGAGAACTACAAACCAATAAACCTGATGAACATGGATGCAAAAATTCTCAATAAAATACTAGCAAACTATATCCCACAGTTTTTAAAGAAAATCATCCACCATGATGGGGTGGGATTTATTCTTGTGTTGCCAGTATCTTTCATTGTTCAAAAATCAATGTGATGCACAAAATAATTAAAAGAATGATCATATCATATAATCGTATCAATACATGCAGAAAAAGCATTTGACATAGTACAACATCCATTATTAATAAAAACCCTCAACAAACCTCAACCCTGGGGATAGAGGGAACATACCACAATGTCATAAAGGCGATATACAAAAAAAAAAATCCCAAAACGAACAACAAAACAATATTCTCACAGGGAAAAACGTGAGAGATTTTCCTCTTTGATCAAGAACAAGACAAGAATGTCCACTCTTACCATTGTTATTTAAAACACGAGGGGAAGTCCTAAACTCAGCAATTAGATAACAAAAAGAAATAAGAGGTATCCAAATTGGCAAGGAAGGCACTATTCTTCACTATTTGCAGATGGCATGACACATTAAAAAGAAAATCTGAGAGAATTCAACAAATTTGTTAGACATGATACACAAATTCAGCAATGTTGCAGGATGTAAAATAATGTACAGAAATCTGTGGCATTTCTATAGATCATTTATGTAGTGGCAGAAAGAGAAATCAAGGAATCCATCCCATTTACAATTGCACCAAAATGATTAGATACTTAGGAATAAACCTGACAAAAATTTAAAGATTTGTATCCTGAAAACTATAGAACAATTATGAAAGAAATTGATGAGGGCACAAAGAATTGGAAAAACAGGGGTGCCTGGGCGGCTCAGTCAAACATCCAACTATTGATTTTGGCTCAGGTTATGATCTCATGTTTCATGAGATTAAGCACCAGATCAGGATCTGTGATGACAGCAAGGAGCCTCGTTGGGATTCTCAATCTCTCCCTCTCTCATTGTCCCTCCTCTACTCGTGCTCTCCCTCTGTCTCTCAAAATGTGAAATAAACTTTAAAAATATTTTAAAAGAAGAATTGGTAAAACATTCCATGCTCACGTATTGGAAGAAAAAACACTGCTAAAACGTCTATACTGCCCAGAGTAATCTACACATTCAATACAATCCCTACCAAAATACCACAAGAATTTTTCAGAAATCTAGGATAGCTAAGTTTGTTCTAAAACTTGTATGGAACCACAAAGGACCCTAAAATAAAAGCAAATCTGGAGGCCTCACAACTTCAGAGGCCTCACAATTCCAAATTTCATGCTACATTACAAAGCTGTAGTCATCAGGACACTATGGTACTAGCATAAAAACAGACACATCAATCAATGGAACAGAATAGAAAATCCAGAAGTGGACCCACTATCATATGATCCACTAATCTTTGACAAAGCAGAACAGAATATCCAAAAGAAAAAATACAATCTCTTCAACAAGTGGTGTTGGGATAACTGGACATCAACATCCAGAAGGATGAAACTGGACCTCTTGCTTACACCATACACAAAAATGAATTCAAAATGGATAAAAGACGCAAATGTGATACAAGAAACTATCAAAATCCTAGAGGAGTACACAGGCAACAACCTCTGACCTTGGCAGTAGCAACTTCTTACTAGACACTTCACCAGGGACAAGGGAAACAAAAGCAAAAATGAACCATTGGGACTTCATCAAGAGAAAGAAATTCTGCACAATGAAGGAAACAATGAACAAAACTAAAATTCAACCTACAGGATGGGAGAAGGTATTTGCAAATGACATATCTGATAAAGAGTTAATATCCAAATTTTATAAGGAACTTATTTGCTTATTAATTGAAATTCTGCTTATAAATACTCACTAGGTATTGTCACATATAGGAAAATTTATTCATGAAATCTCACATAAACAAAATCCATATATATAGCAAGATGAGCCAATAACTTGCTGAAGTAAAAGGATAAAAGACAGTCACAGTAACAGAACACACATTATGAAGACAAGATTATACTTACATAATTAGCTCTTTCTCCCTGCAATTACTCAGTTATCTATTCTTTTTACCACAGTTAAGTTTTTCTTGGACTTGCACTTGAAATACACCCCTTATTGACATCTCATAATTTAAAAATGAAAAAAATATATAAGCAACCCCCAAAATAAACATGGCTTGTCTTTTCTGTGACTTTAGTATTTTTTAAGTTTCTTTCTGTATCTTCTTAAAGTACAGAAATTATGCAATGACTAAGGGCACATAAGGAATTTGTATTAAAATTACTAATATGTTGTTTTAATTTAGTCATTTTTTTGGTCATCTCACACAAGGGTGATATATAAAATAGCAAAATGAATGTGATGGAGAATACTATAGAAAGATCTATAGAAATGCCACAGATTTCTGTACAATGATTTCCAGATCTTCACCAACATTTGATATTTCTTATGTTTTTTTATTTTTAGCATTGTACTTAATTTACATTTTTCTGATGATGAGTGATGTTGAGAATCTTTTCATATGTCTATTGGCCATCTGTACGTCTTCTCTGGAAAGATGTCTGATCACGTCTTTTGCCCATTTTAATTAGATTGTTCATTTATTGGGTGTTGAGTCTTATAAATTCTTGGTATATTTTGGATACTATTGGATATGCCATTTGCAAGTGTCTTCTCCCAAATACATAGGTTGTATTTTAGTTTTCTTGATTGTTTCCTTTACTATGAAGAAATTTTTTATTTTGATGAAGTACTGTTTACTTCTGCTTTTATTTCCTTGACCTCAGGAGACATATTTAGAAAAATGTTGCTAAGGCTGACGTCAGAAAAATTACTGCCTGTGTTCACTTCTAGGATTTTATAGTTTCAGATTTCATATTTAGACCTTTAATCCATTTTTAGTTTGGTTTTGTGTATGGCATAAGGAAATGGTCCAGTTTCATCCTTCTGCATATTGCTGTCCAGTTTCCCCAAAACCAGTTGTTGAAGAGACTATTTTCCATTGTATATTAATTCCTCCTTTGTCAAAGATTAATGGAACATATCATTGTGACTTTAGTTCTGGTCCATTGATCTATGTGTCTATTTTTACTCCAGTGCCATACTGTTTTGATTACTAAAACTTTATAGTACAACCTAAAGTCTGGAATTGTAATACCTCCAGTTTTGTTTTTATTTTTCAAAATTTCTATGGTATTTATAGTCTTTGTTCCATTAAAAATTTAACTTTAGTTCTGTGAAAACTGCTGGTGGTATTTTAATGGGGGTGGAAGTAAAGCTATAGATTGCTTTAGATATAGACATTTTAATAATACTTGCTCTTCCAAAAAATGAAAATGGAATGTCTTTCCATTTCTTTATGTCATCTTTTTTCACCCAGTTTTATATTTCCAGAGTTCAGGTCTTTCACCCTATGGCTAAGTTTATTACTAGATATTTTAATGTTTTCAGTGCAATTGGAAGTGGGAATGTTCTCTTATTTACACTTTCTGCTGCTTCATTATTAGTGTATAGAAATGAAACAGATTTCTGAACATTGGTTTTGTATCCTGTAACTTTACTCAATTCATTTATCTGTTCTAGTATTTTTTTGGTGGAGTCTTTTGGGTTGTCTACGTAAATTATCAAGTCACCTGCAAACAGGGAAAGTTTGCTTCTTAATTACCAATTTGGATGTCTTAATTTCTTTTTAATTTGCTTCTCAATTACCAAGAAGTTTTACTTCTTAATTACCAATTTGGATGCCTTTATTTCTTTTTGTTTTCTGGTTTCTTTAGGTAGGATATCCAGTACTATATTCAATAAAAATGGTGAGAGTAGACATCCTTGTCTGGTTCCAGACTTTAGGGGAAACACCTTTCAGTTATTCCAATAGCATATAATGTATAATGCTTGGTGTGGGTTTTCAAACACGGCCTTTATTATGTTGTGGCATATTCCCAGTGTTGTGCTTTGTCAAATGCTTTTTCTAAATCTCTTGATATGATCAGATTGTTCTTTATCCTTTTTCTTATTGATGTGACAAATCACATTTATTTGCAAACACTGAACAACACTTGGATCCCAGGAATAAACCCCACTTGATGGTAATGTATGAGTTCTTGATGTACTCTTAGATTTTTCTTGCTAGTATATTGTCGAAGATTTTTGCATCAAACTTCATTAGAGATATTGATGTGTTTTTGTTTTTGGATTTTCTGTTTATTTTTTTTTGTTTTGGTGCCTTTTATCTCTTTTGATATCAGGGTGAAACTCATTGAATTGAATGAATTTGGAAGTTTTTTATCCTCTTCTATTTTTTTTGGAATAGTTTGAAGGAAAAGAATACGTATTTCTTCTCTTTAAATGTTTGGTGGAATTTTCTGTCAATCATCTTATCCCGGGCTTTTGTATTATTGAAGTTTGATTCCTGATTCATTTTCATTGATGGCAATTGGTCTGTTCAAATTTTCTATTTCTTACTGTTTCAGTTGTTGAAGATCATATGTTTCTAGGTATTTATTCATTTATTCTAGGTTTTTCAATTTATTGGCATATAATTTTTATGATATTCTCTTAAAATTGTATTTTTGTGTTGTTTTTCTCATTTCATGTGTGATTTTGTTTTTTGCCGTCCTACTTCTATTTCTTTTTCTTTTTCTTTCTTTCTTTTTTTGTGAATGAATCTTGGTAGAGTTTTACTAATTTGTTGTTCTTTTCAAAGAACCAGCCCCTGGTTTCATTGATCTGTTCTATTGTGGGTTTTTTTTGTTGTTTTATTTACTTTGAGAGAGAGAGCACAAGCATGGTTGGACAGAGAGGAAGAGAGAAAATCTCAAGCAGGCCCCGCGCCATCAGCATGGACCCCAGTGAGGAGTTCCATCTCATGAACTGTGAAATCATAACCTCAGCCAAAATCAAGAGTCTGGTGCTTAACCGACTGAGCTACACAGCCCCCCACTTTATTAGTTCTTTATTTATTTCTGCCCTAATCATTATTATATTCTTCCTTCCACTAGGTTTTGGATTTTTTTGTTTCACTTTTTTTGTTTCTTTGTTTTTTGTTTTGTTTTGTTTGCTTAACTCCTTTAGGTGTAAGGTTAGATTATCTGAGATTTTTGTTGCTTTTGCTGCAGGACTGTATTGCTATATACTCCATCTTAGAAACACTTGTGCTGCATCTTACAGATTTTAAAGCATTGTGTTTTCCTTTTCATTTCTACGCCATTTTTTATTTATTCTTTGATTTACTCCTTTGTTAAGTTTATTTATTTTGAGACAGAGGGTGTATAAATATTGGCAATTGTTATATCCTCTTGTTGTATTGTCCCTTTATTATAGTGTCCTTCTGTCTTTGCTTCTATGTTGGGTGCATATTTACAATTGTTATATCCTTTTATTATTTATAGAGTCCTTTGTCTTTAAAGAATGTTTTGTGTGATATAAGTCTTGCTACTCTGGTTTTCATATATTTTTTGCATGATAAATATTTCTCCATTCTCTCACATTTAAGGTACAGTTGTCTTTAGCTCTGAAATGAGTCTCTTGTGGACACCATACTGGATTTTTTTTTTATCAGTTCTATCACCCTATGTGTTTTGATTAGAACAATTATCCCATTTACATTTAAAGTAATTATTGATAGACATGCATTAATTGCTTTTTTATTACTTGTTTTGTGGTTATTTTTGTAGTTTTTCCCAGGTCCTTTCTTCTCTTCCTTTCTTCCATGGTTTGTTGACTTACTTTAGTGACATATTTGGATTTATTTCTGTGTATTATTTGCATATATTTTACTTCTTTTAGGTTTGTATATAATTTTGGCATTCAGCAGTCTATATGTTGATGGTCACTTAAGTTCAAACCCATTCTTTACTCACCCTTCCCCATGTTTTGGTGTCATATTTTACATCTTTTTATTTCATGAATTCTTTAGAATTTATATTTAATGATTGGCTATTTTTACTCTTCACACTTTCAATTTTCTTTGCTCACAAAAAAACCCTTTAATATTTCTTTTATTTCTAATATTTCTAATATTTCTTTTTAGTGCTGGATTAGTGGTCAACAGCTCCTTTAGTTTAGCTCCATGAGTTTCCTGGGAAACTATCTATCCTTCTATTTTGAATGTTAAATAGAGTATTATCATTGGTGGATAGAGTATTCTTAGCTGCAGATTGTTTTCATTTAGTACTTTGAATATAACATGCCACTCCTTTCTTGTTTGGAAATTTTCTGCTGAAAAATCTACTAGCCTTATGTGTTTTCCCTTGTAATTTACTATCTTCGTTTGTCTTGCTACTTTTTAATTTTTACTTTATCACTATATTTTGCTAATTTAATCACAGAATGTAATGGTATAGGTCTGCTTTTATTGATTTTGGTGGGTTTTTTCTGTTTCTCCTGGGTCTGGATATTTGTTTATGTCCCCAAATTAGGGAAGTTTTTACATATTATTTATCAAAAAAAAATTTCTGACTGGGCAGTGTGTTTCCATGAGAGCACAGGGGTGGGAGGCAGTGTTTGGTGTAAGCAAGAGTATCAATGCTACCATTTTTTTTGCTGGTGGTTCTGTGATTATGTTAAATGTCAGGGAAGAGAAATGGTGCCATCAGTTCCTTTGTTCTTAGAGGGACCTCTCCATGAATACTGACTCTCTGGAACATGCTCCAAGAGGAGTAAATAACCTCCCCACTCTGTCCCATGCTCTTTCTAGATTATTTCCACAATGTACATTTGAGGACTGTTTGCCCTGCCTTCTCTCCTATAGGAGAGAATTATTTCAAAGTTCTTATTCTCTAGCTCACTGACTCTTCTATTTGGTTTGCTCTGCTATCGATTCTCTGTGTTACATTATCCATTTCATTCATTGAATTCTTCAGCTCTAGATCTTCTGTTTCTTTTTTGCAGTTTCTATTTGTCATTTTGTTAATGTATTATTTTCTTGATTTTGTTGAATTGCCAATGTTTTCTTCTGGCTCATTAATTTTACTCATAATAGCTCTTTTGAATTCTTTATTATGTAAATCATAAAATCGCATGATTTTGACCTAGATTACTGGTGGAATATTGAGATTTGGGTAGGTGGGTGATATTATTTTTCCTTGATTCTTCCTGTTCCTTAGAGTTTGCATGGCTATTTTTACATTTGAGGTTGCACTCACTTCCTACAATTTTTGCTAGTTGCCTTCAGATGGAATATACTTTCTGTATGACCTACTTGTATCTGGGACTTTCTCCAACTTTATATAGATACACTTGCTCTAGGCTTCTTGCTCCTCTTTTTAGTACAATTCTTAAACTTGTATGTCTTTTCTGGATCTTACAATTAACCAGGATGGCTGCTGGAAACGTCTTTTATTTTCCATAAGGAGTCACTACAGCTCAAGTTTGTAGTTCTCTCTTGCCTACAGACCCTGGCTTATTTTCTGCATGAACTCTCTGTATACTAGAGCTCACTCTTGCTCTTACCCTTATGAGAATGCACAGAAAGCTGGTTGAAAGTGGTTTTAACTTGGTGGATTTAACTTGTTGCATTGTTGCAGGCAAATTGGGAAGGATTTGGGTAAGGTTTCCCCAGTATCTTGTGGATTGGCTTTCCTGCTATAGTCCTGACAACATTCAACAGGAACCACATTCTTTTAATGTGTTGTGATATTCTTATTTACCTCTTTCCTGATTTTGTCCATTTTGCTCAAGAAAGTCTTCCTCACTATTCTGGGTACTGTGGGAAGGGGGAATGGTTTCTCCAGAATTGTGCATAGCTTGGAAACTGGGCCCTTACCATTCTCCATATTTTATGGGAGAGTTCTCTGTCAAGTTTTTCAGCTTACCTCTGTTCTATCTTAAGGAGGGTCAACACTGGCAAAGTTACTCTTACCCTCTCCTGTGTAAGACTCATTTATTTTCCCAGTAGAGTGCTGGAATATTTCCTCAGGAAGCCTGGACTTCTAAAAAGTCTCTTTCACTCTTGGGTGTGTGCCTAAGTAGCCACTCACCAGTTTTTTTCAGCTATGGTCCCAAGGGGCTGATTTCCTAACCTATTGGTTCCATAACCTGTCCTGAGATGTGTCTGTATACTTACTGATGCACAGGTGGGGAGACTTCTCCTGAGACTCTTACCTATAGTACTGGATCCCACAAGGCACTTTTATTCATGGATATGTGCTAAATGCTAGTTGTTAAAAGGGGGAGTAAAAAGGAGAGACAGTATATTACCATTATGTTGATATTACTTTATTACATTATTTTAGTCATGAATTTTGATGTACTCAAGTCTTTATTGCAAATATTCTTTACGTATGGAAAATCCCACATCTCTTAAATTATCTTTACTACTGCTTTGTTTTTGTTGTTTATTGGTTTACCAGGAAATATAACCCACATTTTAGGATTACAAGATAATTATTTGTGAATTTCTGCCTTACGAAGAGTGTTTTCTTTTTCTTTACAATAATAAAGAAAATCTTTTTAATAGCTGATATCCGATATCAAATACTATCAACATATCAACTTTTATGTCTTACAGCAAAGTTTATAACACATTTAATTCTAGATTTCTAGAATGTTATCTTTTCTCCAAATGATTTGAAAATTTTAAGAAAATATTAATTTTAACTAAGCTGTGTCTTCTTACAGACCACCTCCAATTTCTTGTGGAAAACTTACAAAAAAAAAAAAACAGAAAAGAAAGATAATAATATGAATAGCAAATATTTTAACAACCACATGAAAAAATATACTGACATCAATTATAAAATAGTTAAATCTTTTGACTATAGTAAAATAGTTTACATATTAATAAATTTTAAAGTTTTACCCTATGCACATGAGAATGTGGAGGTAAAGGGCTTTGTGTGTTACTTATGAGAAGACGCCTTGATGCAGCATCTTTGGATGGTAACTTAATAATTGCAAAACCTTTAATTTACTTAACTATGATGTAGCCATTTTTCTTCATTGCAACTTTGCGTGAAATAGAGAAAACCCTAGAACTAAACTAAATGTTTGTGGCAAGTCCCCTTCTTGAGGTATTAATTTATGCATCTTTTCTTTTCCTTTTCCTTCTTCCTTATTTAATTTTTTGGTTTGGGTTTTTTGTTTTGTTTTTTGGCTAGTTTTAGGCTTTGTAATTTCTTTTCTGAATTATCCGGGCAGAGAAAAAAAGGCTAGAAAAAATTTCGAGAAGAAAAACCTTTGCCTAGATCTTATAAGCCTATCCAAAGTAGAAAATTAAGTGTCCTGGACACAAGAGGGTAAAGAAAAAGCTTTACAACTAAGGGGTACTCCCGATCTAGAAAGGGGATCCGTTGGTTGAGGTAGTGCCCCCCGTTGTCACCTAGAAGTGCTGTATGGAGGGTGAAGATTGTTCCTATGCCTGACGGCTGTTTTGTTCTCTGATGGACAGGACCACACTCAAAGAGGCCAAAACTGCAAGAGATTGTTCTGTTCCAAGTCTGATACAAAAGCAGTAGAAACTTCATAACTAAGAAGATACAAATAATAAGAATAATTCAACTTTAGTGATGAGATTTAACTTTTACCCTACTGGCTGAAATTAAATTGTTTCAAAGGACATAATTTTTTTTAAAGATGCACTTAGGTTTTTTATACTGGAAAAAACACATATTGGTTTGTATACTGGAATTTATTTTGTCTATATGCCTTAGATTTGATAAGTAGAGATTAATTACATAAATTATTGAAACATCCATAGAAAGGGATACTCTGCCACTTGTGAAATCCTTGTGGGTCATCTATCTTGCTGATAAAGTATCCAGGGTCCCACACTCAGTGCAAAAGCAAGGTGCAAGATTTAATGAGCATAACATGCAGATGCAGATGCCCAAACATATACACACTTTTATATATTCATTGATATTCTTTATACTTAAGAACATTTGGGGAGTGTATGAGAAACTTTAATTATTTTTTGAATGGAGCAATGTAACAGGGAATTGAATTTTTAAAAATTTGTATCATGTGAGATAATTTTTATAATATACATGTCTTGATTTTGTAATTTTCTACAGCAAATAAATGAAACAATGTGAGAGATGTTTTTTTACATTTCCTTGAGGTGGCAAAAAATATAGCACAATCATGTTTTCTATAAACACCATTTTAGAAATTATTTTATTAATAGTGAATTCACAAATTGCAAATCAAGTAGAGTATAATTTATAAAGTGCTTCACCTGAGTTTTAGGATATTTTGTGACTCTGTATCAGTAAGTAACATGATTTATGTAGTAACCAAATGAGGAGAAATAATTTTGTGGTAATTTTTAATAATTATACAATTAGTTGAAAACTTTCATGGTAACCTAAACCTGTGGACCTTATACATTGGTTCTTCTTGCCCTCTTGTGGCTATTTTTCAAAATGCAAAGCTGTGTTATGGTGATAAGAGTTTAAACTATTCATGTAATCTAAGCATGTGATTCATGCTCCAAGTTTTAGATATTTCAGGAGCAAAAGAAATTATCTTACTCAATTTCTTCATTTTAGTTTTACCACATAATCACATCTCTATTACATAAACTTACATGAGATTACTGCCTTATAAATTGACTTTTGGCATTTCTTGACTATTTGATTTAGATAATAAATTATTCATAGCATTCATAAAATTTTGTAAATTTTTTATAACAATCTGAGGCCTTAAAAATGTCTCATAAGGAATGCTTTTCAAATAAATTAATTAAACCCTTTAAAATGTACTTATTCTATTTCCCACTGTTAGATAAATCCTTTACACACTCTTTTATTCCTGATAATCACTCTCTGCATTTGTCAATAATATATTATATGCTATACAACTTGAATATTACAGGGTAACACAATGATGCTCAGTGTTGCTAAAATAACATAGTAATCAAAAGATCTAGGATTTGAAAATCAATCTAATGACTTTGTGCTTTCCTTTTCTTTTTCTTTTCATATTCATAGTTAATTGTGATAAAGTTTTAATTATTTAACCAGAATATGTTAATAGTGTGTAGCTTATAAAGTGTTATATTACATTTTGCCTTGGTTGAAGTGAACATTGTTTATCATAGTTTTATATGCAATGTATACAAAAGTTAACTTAATTCTAAAAATAAAATAATGTATAATTTTTTAGGAAACTAACAGGAAAAATACTCTGTGTTATTTCCACCTGCAAAGATTTCATTGCTATAATACCAAGACTTGAAATTAGAAAAAAGAATTTGAGTAAATTGAAATTAAGAATTTACATTATCTGAAAGAAACCGGTAATAAAATGGCACAAAAACCACAGACTAAGAGAAGACAGGAGCAAAATATACTTATATAACTATCCTCAGACTATATAAAGAAATCTCACTTTTTAAAATGACAAAAAAAGTAAAATTCATTTTTTGGGCAAGGTAAATATGCTGAGTAAATAGAGCTATCATACCACCGGTAGGAACCAAAGTAGAAAGTAATTTTGCAAAATGAATGTTTATAGGGAGTTTATTTATAAATACCAAACCCAAAACATATAACACTTCCATCATTGTCATATATTTTCTTCTTAACTACCTTACATTTTTTTTTTACTTTGCTAGAATTATTTTTATGATGAGTATATTATAAAAATTGACCAAAAAAGGATTTTCAATGGTTAAAAATTTAAGGTTTTCCACTTCTAATTAGTGATAACGTACACATTGGCACATTGCTATTTTTTATTTTACTACTATGTGATTTTTACAATTTTGCTTAATTTTGGCATTGTAAGTTTTTATTTTAATTCTAGCTAGGTAACATACATTGTTATATTAATTTCAAGATTTCAATATTGTGATTCAATTCCATACATCACTGAGTGCTCACAATAACAGATACACTCCTTAATCCCTATCAACTCTTTATCCACCACCCTTCCACTACTCTTCTGGTAATGATGAGTTTTGTCTGTATAATTTATTTCTTGATCTGTCTCTATTTTTCCCCCTTTGTTCATTTATTACTAATATATGGTATTTGTCTTTCTCTGACTGACAGCAGTATACTCTCTAGTTCCATCTATGTCTGCACATGACAAGATTTCATTCTTTTTTTTGCTATATAACATTTCACCATATATATGTCACATATTCTTTATCCATTCAGTCGATGGACACTTGGGCACTTTCCATAATTTGGCTATTGTAGATAATTCTGTTATAAACATCTGGGTGCAGGTGTCCTATCAAATTACTATTTTTGTATTCTTTGGGTAAATCTTAGTGCAATTGCTGCATAATAGGGTAGTTCTATTTTTAACTTGTTAAGGTACTTCCACACTGTTTTCCGGAGTGGTTGCACCAGTTTGCATTTCCACAGTTAGAAGCTTTCCCTTTCTCCACACCCTTATGAATAACTGTTTTTGGCATGTGTGATGTTGATTGTAGCCATTTTGAAGGTGTGAGGTGATATTTCATTGTAGTTTTGTTTTACATTTCCCTAATAGTAAGTAAAAATGAGCATTATTTTCATGTGTCTAGTAGCCATCTGGATGACTTTTTTGGAGAATTATCTGTTTATGACTTTTGCCCATTTTTTTATTGGATTATTTTTGTAGGTGTTGAATTGTAAAATTTTGGTTATATGGTTTTTATTCTTATTTTTGTGTGGTGTAAGAAAAAGTCCATTTTCAAGTTTTCATTGTTACAAATAACAAAACCGTAGTGAGCTAACAAGTAAGATATTTGATATTTGTAAAGATTTTGGACATCTAAAGATATGCAAAAGCCAAGAAGCTGGTCCTCCTGAGAGAGAGAACAGTGTTTGCAAACATCACAACTGATGGCAACAAGGCTCTCATTGCTCTTTTTCCTGCTTTTTTTTATCTCTTCCTGAAAACCATTTTCACTCATTTTTGGTATGAGTAGAACTAAATTGTTCTCAACTTGTGAGTATGCAAGAAAACCAGTTCAAGTTATCTATAGACACTGAATAGTATATGAAATGCAAATCCAAATTCAAGGAAGAAAGTTTTTAGCTGGTCTTGCTTTAGTTTCATTATTATCTCAATTACACAAATTATATTTAGAAAAAATCATGCAATGTAAATGCTGCTCTGGGGTCCTAGCACCATAGATTAGTAGAAAAGTTCTCAGAAAAAGGAGAAGACTTGGGGAGTGAAAGGTTATGGTCAAGAAATCATTAAACAGTAGTTTTCAGTGCTATCATAGCCAAAACTCCCTGTTTATGATCTTGACATAAAGTCCAAAATGATACTATATATCTACAAAAAGCAGTTATTTACTTTGTTTTCTTTCTTCCCTTTTGAAAAATTCCAGCACAGTTAACATACAGTGCTTTATTTTCAGGTGTAAAATATAGTGATCCATACTTCTATACATCACTGTTTTCATCATAAGTGTACTCTGAATTTCCTTTATGCATTTAATGCATCCTCCCACCCACTTCCCCAATTATCATCAGTTTGTTCTTTATAAAGTGTTTCTTGGTTGGTCTCTTTTTGTTGTTCCTTTTTTTAAATTTTTAATGTTTTTTCTTATTTATTTTTGAGGGAGAGAGAGCAGCAGAGCGGCAGAAAGAGAGGGATGTACAGAATCAGAAACAGGCTCCAGGCTCTGAGCCGTCAGCAAAAAGCCCCATGCAGGGCTCGAACACACAAACCATGAGATCATGACCTGGCCGAAGTCAGACACTTAACCAACTGAGCCACCCAGGTGCCCCTGTTTTATTTCTTAAATTCCATAGATGAGTGAAATTATATGGCATTTGTTTTTCTGTGACTGACTTATGTAATTTAGCATTATAGTCTCTGGATCTATCCATGTTATTGCAAATGCCAAGATTTAATTCCTTTTTTTTTTATGGCTGTATTTTGTTGCATATATAGACCACTTCTATATCCATTCATCTATCAATGGACAAAGGTTCTTTCCATAATTTTGCTACGGTAAATAATACTTCAATAAACATACTTTCTCAAATTATTATTTTCATATTCTTTGGTTAAATACCCACTAGTGCAGTTACTGTATCATATGGTAATTCAATTTCCAATTTTTTGAGAAAGTGCTACCGCTTCTACAGTGATTGCACCAGTATGCATTCCCACTAATAAAAAAGGGTCCCTTTTTCTCCATATCCTCACCAGCATTTGATTGTGTTTTTTATTTTAGTGATTGTGACTAGCGTGAGATAATAACTCATTGGTTTTGATTTGCAAAACCTGGTGATGCACACTGGTGATGAGTGATTTGAGCATTCTTTCATGTCTATTGGTCATCTATATGTCTTCTTTGGAAAATATCTGTCTTCTGCCCATTTTTAAATTGGATATTTTGGGGGATGTTTTGTGTTGAGTTGTATAAGCTATTTGTATACTTTGAATTCTAACCCATTATAAGATATATCATTTGTGAATATCTTCTCCCAATCAGTAGGTGGTATTTCAGCTTTGTTGATTATTTACTGTGCAGAAACTTTTTCTTTTGACAAACTCCCAATAGTTTATTTTTGCTTTTGTTTCTTATGCCTCAGACTTATCTGGAAACATTTTGCTATGTTTTCTATGTTCGATGTCACAGAAATTACTATCTGTGCTTTCTTCTAGGATTTTTATGGGTTCAGATGTCACATTTGGGTTCTTAATCCATTTTTAATATATTTTATGTATGGTGGGAGAAAGTGGTCCAGTTTCATTCCTTTGCGTGGAGCTGTCCAGTTTTCCCAACAGCATCTGTTGAAAAGTCTGTCTTTCCCACTGTGTATTCCTCCCTCCTTTATCAAAGATTAATTAAGCATAAAATTATGGATTTATTTCTACAATTTTTAAATGAATACATTTTAAAATGGTATAAATCATGGCATCAAGAATATGAGAGGGGGGAGCAAAAGAGCATACTTTTTTTGGTGATAACTAAACTGCAACTACATAAAAAAGTATGTAGTTGCAGTTTAGTTATCACCAAAACATGAAAAGCTTTATAAGATCTTTTATGTAAGCCTCATAAAAACCACAAAGCAAATACAGTAAACTCACAAAAGATAAAGAGAAGAAAACAAGAGTATAACAATACAGAAAACCATGTATTCACAAAGAAAGGTAACAAGAGAAGAAATGAACAAGGACTTGAAAACAGACAGAAAAGTTTTAATAAGAAGACATTAGTAAGTCCTGACCTATCAATAATTACTCTAAATGTAAATGGATTAAATCCTCCAAACAAAAGTAATACTGTGCCTGGATGGAATTTTAAAAGGTGTTTTCTGCTTACGGGGTGTCTGGGTGGCTCAGTGGGTTGTGTCCAACTCTACTGTACTCCAGCTTTGTAAAATACAGATAATCCAGACAGAAAATCATTAAGGAAACATGGCCCTTAAATAACACATTAGACCACATACAGTCAAGTTACAGAACCTTCCATCCAAAAGCAACAGAATACACATTCTCAACCTCACATGAAACTTCTCTAGAATTGATCATATGTTAGTGAAAAAAACAAATACAATTAATTTGAAAGGATTAAAATGATATCAATCATATTTTATGACATTGGAAAAAATGTGAAAAAAGAAAAATGAAAAAAACTGGAAAATTTCAAAATATGTGCAGATTAAACCCTATACTACTGCACATCTAATAGACAAATGAATAAATAAAAAATAATGATACAAGTAAATGTGGAATACAGTATACCAAAATTTATTGGATGCAGCAAAATTTCAAGGATGAGAGGTCATGGTGATAAACCCCTACCTTGAGAAACAAAAAAAATCTCAAACAACCCAAATTTACATCAAAGACAAGAAGAATAAGGAGAAGAAAGAGAAAAAGAAAAAGAAGGAGGAGATGAAGAAGGAGAAGAGTAAGAATATGAAGATGGACGAGGATGAGGAGAAGGAGGTGGAGAAGGAGAAGAAGAAGGAGAGGGAGAAGGGAAGGAAAGGAGAAAGAGAAGGAGATGCAAAGGAGGAGGAAGAAGGAGGGGGGCAAGGAAGAGGTGAAGGAGGAGGAGGGGAGGAAACATCAGAGGGCTTAGGCAAATGCGTCTTCTAGTTTCTGCATCTGGAAGCCCTGTCAGCAACGGCCTGTCTCTTCCTTCAGAAGGACCCAGAGAACCCTGGATATTGTCTGCTTTTTTGCTCTTTCCTTCACTAAATGGAGTGAGCAGTGACAATGCTATAGTATTGAGATGCCCCCAGCTGTTGTTCTAAAGTGTGGAGCGGGTCATTGGTGCCATCTGCCTATAAAGGGCTCTTTCTGTGCTATCTTCTGGAGCCTACTGCTCACATAGCCACTGCTACTGCCTTTCAGAAGGTAGGCACCTCAGGCAGAGCAATGAAGCAAGCTGGATCCCCTCCCCCACCTCTTGCTACAAACAGCCAAGTACCAAGGTCAGAAAGAGGAGGGCTCTTCTCCTTTGGGATATCTGGTGTTGTTGGCTGTCACTAAGTGCGGGACCCAGGAGGAACCTGATGCTGCCATTGGTGCCCACTAAGTGCCAGCTCCATGGCTCCTAAGGGTGAAGAAACACTGAGTCAAAGATACAGTAATCAAAAGGGAATGGCTACAGCCAGCTTGAAACTGCATTCAATATTTCCAACCAATGGAAATGTGATCAATACGGAAGGGACACACTGGTCACACATTTTGTTTCCCCTAGCCCCAGCATGGGAGCACGCTCCCCCCCTAAAATGTCTGGCCCAGCCTCCCCACATACAACTCTTGGCTGAACCCCTTCTGATGCCCTAAGGCTCTATATGCCCATGTGGTCCTGAAACGAAGATACCCAGGCCCCTTGGCTCAACCTGTCCCACAGCCATAAGGCTGTTCCACATTGGGCATTTGCCACATGGAGCTATTACCATGAATGACTGAATATGTATGGACCTCAAAACAAACATTGGTGAGTAAGAAAGCAATATAATGAAATTTGATGCACCGAGGGTCAGAAAACTTCACTAAGATGAGGATTTTGTCACATTTAGAAGAGACTGGCCAGCATAATACAGTAGCACACTGGCCTGCTCAGGAGTCAGAAGAACCTTTTGTGGGCTTTGGCTATAGAAGCCCTGTGAGCAAGAGACCTATATGCTCCCTTAAGAAAGAGAGGAAAACTTGGGCTTTTGGTGCATTTTTGCCCATCTTTATCAGTAGATAAGGGGGCAGGGACTCTGAGTGATGAAGAATGTGTTTTCATGTGATGATCTAGAGATAGGAAAGAGGCCTTGGTGCACTTTTTGTTCAAAAGGCTTTTTGTGACCAGATCAGTTCATGGAGCATAATGCACATGCACAGACTGTTCTTCCAAGGGACGGTATTGTCCATCAATTAGGGGTGGGAGTCTATGTGGCTACCGTTCCCAAAATTACTGCATCCTGCAAAGCACCGAAGCCTTAAGGTCAGGAGTGCTGTTTGTTCTCTCAGATATCAGACTCTTGGAGCCCTGCATTGGCTCAGGAACTGCCTAGAAACACACCTCCAATCCTGGCAACTTGGTTGTACATGAGAGAGGCACATAGTCTTGCTGTGAGAACAGACACCCAGTCAGGAAAGTAGCAATGGTATAGGAATGACTAGCAAGTGAGTCAAAGTTCTGCGTTCCAACGGGCATGGGTCAATCCGAGCAAAGAGATATCTATCTTCCCTGCCCTTCGTCCCACACATGAGTCAGGAACCACCCCAAACCTCTGGCTGAGCCTACCCACAAACATTCTACCTGTACACCACACAACCTTGCTTTGGGACATTCTACCTGTACACCACACAACCTTGCTTTGGGGATGATTACATAATTCTGGAATACAAACCACACTCACCATACACAGCACACATATTCCACACAAACTCCCACACAGATTTGCCGCCACAAACTACACATAACCAACCAAATTCCACATATACACCACATGGACGCCACACCTACAGCAGGCATAAATTACCCACACGCATCTCACACAACACACAGAAAGTACATACACCACACAATCACCACACACACCACACCCATAAGACACACGACACATAGAAGACACACAAATACGTGACACATACGCTGCACCCATAAGTACACCACACACAAAACATAGGCCAGTTATTAACCAAAAATATACTACATACAGGTAGCATACACACACCTCATATACACCGCACAGACCACACATGTCACACACAACTCACACACAACATGCATATACCACACATACAATACACATATACCTAATACATGCCACACAATCGCCAAACACATACATGACAGGTAAACCACATTTTTGTCTCACAAATACCACATAAACCACGCTCACTCCACACACACATCACACACACATAACACATATTACACACACAAACCCTACACAACCTATAGAGCACATGGAAATAATGTACCTAGCACACACACCATCCCCACACAATGCATACCATACATACACAAGCACTAACCACATATGTAACACAAAAACATCAAACACACTCCACTCCCACACACCACATAAACACCACACTCATCACAAAACTATAAGCAAACAAGCACCAAAGACACCACACAACCACACATACATCTCTCACAATCACACTACTCATGCAGAACAGACACCAAAGACACAGATCTCACACACACACACACTGCAGGCCGAGTGCCCTCAGAGCTCAAGACCAAGCAGCAGATTCTGAAGCAGCGGTGCCAAGCTCAGAAGTTGCGCTTCCTGCAGCGTGGGGGCCTCAAGCAGCTCTCTGCCTGAAACCGGCACCGCGCCCAGGAGCTGCAGCAGCGCTCCTTCGGCCTGGACGAGTGCTCCAAGAAGGGCAAGATGAGGAAGAGGATGTTAGGAAGGTGGCCCAGCCCCATGGTCCCTCGCCTAGCCCAAGTGTGGACATCAGCAGACGTTCCCTGTGCACACTGTGTACCTGGCCCATGCCGGGCACTGGCAGAGCTCCCCGCGGATGCCCTCATCCGTAAAAAGGAGTGTGCCCTGCGACGACAGAGCGCCAGCAGCCTCTGCCCAAGACAAGACATTTAAACAGGGTCTTTCAGGGTGTACAGTTTGCCAGCAAGGTGGGGACAGCCAAACCCGAGTTGGCGACTCCGCTGCTGCCGCTTCCACGTGTTCTGGGTGGTTCCTGAGCCCAGAGGTGGTGGCCACACGGGTCGGAGCCCTGAGTACCTAAGGCCCAGTGATGTATTTTTAATGTAATAAACCTTTTTCAAACAAAAAGCCACAAATATACCACCATCGCACACAAAACAGATACGCCACAGACTCCTCACATACGCACTCCTCCACAAACGCAAGTAAAACCAGAAACTTCCTTGTGGTGGTGTCCTGCACCCACCACCTATGCTTGTGGCCTACTGGCCTCTCTGTTCCCCAGATGGAAGGTAAATCCAAGCCTGATTAGGTGTAAGTGCTGCCATTAGCAGTGTCTGGGCTGCCTTCCTTGGGACCCACCTCCAACATGCAGAGGCTTGTGTGCAAATCTATCCCAGGGTATGGGCTGAGTGAGTGACAGCTACATGGCTCATAAGTCTAAATGTGGACAAATTAGAAATAGAGCCATGGGAAGGAAGTTACTATAAAGAGTGCCAAATTTAATATTTCCAGTGGGAATGGGATCAATCTGGAAAGGGTTTGTGTAATTTCTTGCCCTCTCAGCCAAGAAAGGAGGCCAGCTCCCTTCCCAGCCCTCTGGCCCAGCCGAAGTGCAAAAGTTCTTTTCTGTGCCCTCCCAATGCCCCCAGGACTCTGAATGACTGCATGGCTTTGATACCAACATGCCAGGGGCCCTGTGGCCAAACCTTTTGCACATTCACAAGGACTGGACTAGAATCACCAGCTGAACAGCAGGGATATTCCTCTGAGAGAATATATGGAATGTTTCCCAGGGAGGACCTAGTTTGAAAATAGAGCAAAGGGTTGAATCTACGGAGTGCCAGAATTCATTGCTAGGAACGAGAATGGAAATATGTGGAGAATGAAGTGACTAGTACCATCTAGCAAGCTGGCTGCCTCAGAAATAAGCAACACCTGTGGGCTTCAGTGAGGGGTGCCTTTTATTGCTACACATGGGAACCCTGTCAGCAAGAGGTTTGCATTCTTCCTTCAGAAAGAGAGGGAAAGCCCTAGCTTTGGGTCTGTTTCCTGCCCTTTCCCATTATAGGCTCTTGCTCTGAATGTCTCCCAGGTAGAACATAGTTTGGACAAAAGAACAATAAAATGCAAATAGGCACCCAGAGGACTAAATTTCTTCATTGCACAAGAGAATGGCCTAAGTTGGAATCAAGTGCCTACTCCTATCTCTTGAGAGACAGGCTATCTGGGTACTAAGGAACACCTGAGGGCTGGTGTAAGAAGAAATCTCTATTGGCTACATCTGAGAGTGAAAATTTTCAGGTCTGTATTCTTCCTTCATAAACAGGGAAAACTGTATTTGTTAGTTTTTCCTGTCTTTCCCATCAGGAAATAGATGCAGCCTTGACTTACAGGCAAAGGGTTCTTGCTCCCAGCTGGTGATCAAGTGTTTGTAACCTGGGTCTGATGCACTAGTTCTTGAAAGGGCCCCTTCTGTGTTGACCAGGCCCTGAAGCATAGTGTGCAGGTGGGAACTGTCTTTGACACAAAATGAAGGCATCTGTACCCCTCACTATACTTACCAGGGCTGGCCAAGCAGTAAGCACTGATGGACAAGAATGATCATGGAGCTTGGGCTGGGCTGAGGACAAAGTCCAAGCTACCACACCACCTGCACCAGGTAGGATATGGTGATATTCTTCAAACACTTCTGGCAGCCCAATGACTAGGGAAGGGAAAGAAAACAAATATCTTATAGATATCACAGTTATACAGGACATGGGTCTCCATCTGTTTACAAATATCTTAGGAAATTACAAGGAAAAAACAATCTTAGCCTAATCTCCGGTAACCTATAGAGTCCATTTCCTGGAGCTCCAATATCACCCCTCGATAGTGATATGAAGAAAGGCAAGAAGGAAATGGCAGGTAAAATTGCATTAACTCATAACCTGCAGCCCATTGACCACTACTTGAGGCAAATACAGAGTATAACATTTCTCAGGAACCCCTTAGTTCCTAATGTTAATGCTTTACTAGAGGGAAAACTACCTAAGCCTGACAAAGGCAAGGGCCTCAGATAAATTAGGATACCACTTTAGCATATCAAAGTCCGTCTTGAGGCTTCCCTTTTGACTTTACCTCCCTAACTTCATAGTATGTAACTACCCACTCTTCATAGCCCCAGGGCAGGTCCTTCTGCTGATGGATTCTGTCCCCATGCTTTAATAAATTCACCTTTTGCACCCAAGACATCTAAAAGAATTCCTTCTTTTTCATCAGCTCTGGCATCCCACCTCCATCACCCCAAAACCTCATCAAGAAGGCCATCGTTCCTTTGAGATAAAGTTCTTGATTGCTCTCACATAGCACAGGACCAGAGTAGGAGTTTAAAACCAATTTTTGGGCTCTGCTTGTGTGAAGTGAGTAAAATCTCAATTGTCCCTGAATGGAATCCAAGACTTAGGAAATAGCAAAATGGTGGGAATGGCTATAAGGGAGGCCAAGGCTCTACATTACAGATGGGAATGAGGCAACTCTGGGAAAATCTATCTAATTTCATTTCCCTCGTTGCATGTGTAAGGTCAGTCCCTCCTCAAACATCTGGAACCACCTACACACATCCATACATACCAGTCTTGGCAACTTTATATTGTTGAAGTAAATAAAGATGGCTGATGGAGCTAAAACAAACTCTTGTCTCTAAAGACCCCTTCTCTGGGTTCTTCCTTTCTTTGCTGTACACAAAAAGCCGCCCACACACAAATATGGATGCCTACAACTATAAATTACCGTTCCCGCTCCCATTCAGGGCTCAGATACTTGGAGAAAGAGTCTCCTCTGAGCCTGCCAGTGTTAAATCTCCGATCCACCAAGATTTCCAAGTGCCACTTGGTTTTTCCACCAGCATTCCAGCCTGGTTCCATAACAAATTTGGTTCCCTGACCTGGAAACCCAACAGTGTTGGCCCATTGTAGCCACTGGTTTGGGAGAAAAGTGAGGCAGTGACAGAATGAGGGATCGCAAGGAAGGCGGCACACCCTGCCTGAATTTCTGCAGTCTCCTGCTTGGTTGCCTCAGGCCAGCTCCCATTCCACCATTCCCACCAGACTCGAAGAGACTTGGCAGGTGAGAACCTGGATCTGATGTCAAAACTGGTAAGGCTAGGGCCCAGTCTAGTCAGCCCCACCTGATCACTCCCCAAGACTTCCGAAGTCTCACAGGTAGGAATTCTGTGGGAGGGAATGTAATAACCTCTGGTGTGTATGTGACTGTGAAATTGCGACTCAGTCTAGCTTGTCTGCTGAGTTCGATTCTGTGGCTCCATGGGCCGGCGCCCTTGGGGTCCTCAGGGGCCCACGGAGTCTGAGTGGGCCCATCTGCGATTTCATGATGGATGGCACTTGGTCTGTGGCAATATCAGCGTGGTTTCTGATCGTGGGTCACAGGGCTGGGACCTGTGGGGCTGAGGTTAGCACTGACAGTGAGGGAGAGCATTCCGTTAATCCCTGAGTACTTTTTCTATGAGTGACAACCCCATTTCTCCTGAGCGTTTCCCAAGGCCTCATTAGAAAATCTGCAAGGGGATGGGAACATATGGAGGGCCAGTGTTCTTTATTTTAGGACATATATGGGCAATAACTTGGAATGTCATTCCTAGCTTCATATTTGCTTGCTGCGAAACGGATGCTGATTCCATCCCACTCCTCTGTCCCTGCCTCCATGAAAACATTCTGTGCTGGGCTCCTTCAAATGCCCTATGTCTTTTGTGGCCAACATAAGGCTGAAAGTCAAGCCTTCCGTGTGAGCCCATATTGCCCAACTTTTCTGCAAGTTGGGAGAACTTGGCCTGACTCCCCACTTGACACGAGAGGACATTGCTTTTGCATCTGGCCCTAGGTAGAAAAAGTGCAAGGGGATGGTAATGGAGACATCAATGGCCCAAGTTCTCCACTGTACATGAAGATAGCAGGAAGCTGAGAGTAGAATGAGTAGCTAAGGTTCTTCTGGCCCTGCAGTGGAGGCCAGCTTCCACCCAACTCCTCTGGACTTGGTCTATGGGCAGAAATTCTCTTCTGGGTACCTTCCAATGCCTCAGGCCTCTCATCGTCAACATAATTATAAAAGGCAAGTCTCAAGGGTTGCCATTGCTCAACCTATCTCTAAGATGAGCTCAATGAGACTGTCCAGTTAAAACCTGAGGCGATCTCTCTAGGACACTAGCTGTGAATGTTTCATAGGTAAGGCTTAGTTTGAAAAAAACAAAAAATTATGAAAATGGATATATGGAGTGCCAAGATTCTCCTTATGAAATGAGAATGAGATAAATCTGAGTATGAAGTGACCAGCCCACTCTTTTGGCAAGCTGACTATCTTGGGAATGAGACACCTCCTGGGTGGAACAAAGGAAACTTCCATTGGCTACCCTGGCAAACAGTTTTTAAGAATTCTTCACTGGACTTGAGAAAGGGATGAGAAGCTTTGGGCACTGAGTGGATATCTTACCATGACCTACAGTGGATAGAGTCACCAGTAGTTCTTGTGTAATGGGTTTTAACACCTATATATTTGGAATCAGGCTGTGTGAAAATGTTCCTTGAATAGACAGTGCACTGACTAGTTATGGGAAATAAATGCCCATCTGGTAACTATTTGCTTTCTGTAGAAAAGCAGCCAGGGGAGGGAGAAAAACTCAGTGGTTCTCAAGCAGCCAGGGGAGGGAGACATACTGGGAAACCAACAGTGTGCCTAGCCCCATCATTGCCAAGCCACACAAGCTCAGAAACAGGTAGTTAATCTTTATTTGGGGATAACAGAAACGGATTGCTCTAGGCTCGAATAGGAATGGAGTGGGAGTTAGCTACCAATCTCTGGGCACTCGAAATGCCCAGAATATTTCAATGTGACTCAAACCCTCCTTAGAAAAACAGCTAGTGGATCAGAATGGATACATGATGAGTCAAAGTCTTCATTTCAGCAAAGAATGAGATAAAACTTAGAAGAAAGTGACTAGTTCTGTTGCTCTTCTTCCCACAAGTGAGGATGCTTCCTCCCAATTGCCTGGCTTTGCTCACATACCAACAGTTTGTCTGACAGCCTTCGAGTGTCCTAAATATTTTTATTGTCAAGGTATTTCTAAAAGCCAAGTCCCAAGGGACTTTTTGCCCAACCTGTGCCATAGTCAAGAAAACTTGGCCAGGTTCCACAATTAAAATGAGGGGACATTGTTCTTAGGTGTCGCTTTGAATTCCCCACAATGGGGACTTATTTTTTTTTTTTTCAACGTTTATTTATTTTTGGGACAGAGAGAGACAGAGCATGAACGGGGGAGGGGCAGAGAGAGAGGGAGACACAGAATCGGAAACAGGCTCCAGGCTCTGAGCCATCAGCCCAGAGCCTGACGCGGGGCTCGAACTCACGGACCGCGAGATCGTGACCTGGCTGAAGTCGGACGCTTAACCGACTGCGCCACCCAGGCGCCCCGGGGACTTATTTTTAAAAAGAGCAAGGGGATGGGAATGGATACACACAAAGCCAAAGATCTTCAATTCAGATGAGAATGAGCTAATCTGGTAATAAAGAAAATAACACAATCTCCTGGAAGGCTCGTTTTCTGAAGGAACAAACACACGTGGACTGGGTAAATGTGAAGCATCCACCTGCTTGATGAAGGAGCAGAAGACGAGGGCCAAACACAAGCCAGGTGGGATATGTGTGACATTTCTCAGGCAATTCTGGCTGCCCAAATACCAAGGAAAGGACAGAAAACAAATGGTTAAACTCATAGAGCCTCCATCAGTTTACAAATATCTTAGTAAATTACAAGAAAAAGTCCAGCACCTAATCTCCAGAAACCTATAGACTGTTTCCTTGAGCTCCAACATCACCCTCCCCTCAATAGTGATGTGAGGAACAAAGGCAAGAAGAAATGGCAGATAAAACTGAACTTTGGGGGGTGCCTGGGTGGTTCAGTCCCTTAAGCCTCCCACTTTGGCTCAAGTCATGATTTCACAGTTCCTGAGTTCCAGCCCCATGTGGGGCTCTGTGATGACAGCTCAGAGCCTGGGGACTGCTTCAGATTCTGTGTTTCCCTCTCTCTGGCCCCTTCCCCAGAACATATTCTCTCTCTCTCTCTCCCTCTATCTCTCCCTCTCTCTCTCCCTCTCTCAAAAAATAAACATTTTAAAAAACGAATTGAATTTCCCTGTCACCTGCAGCCCATTGATAAATACTTGACCCTGGTAGAGTAAAATGTTTCTCCAGGAACTCCGTACTGACTGTTAATATTTTGCCAGATGGAAAACAACCTTAGCTTGACAATAGCTAGACCTCCAGTAATCTGTGAGTCTTTAACATATGAAAGTCTCCTTGGAAACTAATCATTTGACTTTACCTTCCCAAAGCACATAGTATATAACTAGTCATGCTTCACATTAGTAACAACAAAATAATAAAAAATAATAAAACAGAAGAAACATACTGAGGGCTGTTGTTCACATCAGATGAAAATAGAAGTTTGGCTGGTCACATGAGAACCATTTCCTAGTCAAGCTTGGTGCCCTGAGAGTAACAAGGAAACACCTGTGGGATTGGGAGGAAAGGAAGCACCAGCCACAGGGACACTGCATTCTGATCTTGATAGGGAAGGAAAGCTTCTGGCTCTTGTCTTACTCTTCCATTCAGTGGGCAGAATCACTGGTGATCTATCTGAATATTGGCTTCACTGTGGTGCCTGGCAGCCATGTCGTGGAATTGGGTTCTGGTTCCACAGTCCTTGAATGAACTCTGCCCTGACCATCTGGGGAAGAACAATAATCTGAAACTGATCTCAGAATGCAGGAACATCACAGAGGCAAGTGGGAAGAGGTCAACCAACCTCCCTCAGCCTCTTGGACAGAGATCAAGGCAATGGCCCTATGCCAACAGAAACCTGCCAAAAACAGAGTTCTCACACTCACACAGGCAGGAGGTCAGAGTTCAGAGACCACACAGGCAGGAGTTCAGCCTTTACTTTTTGATGTCAGAAATTAATTGCTATGTGATGACACACGGTGTGAGTACAGGCTCCCCAGGAACTACTGGGTGTTTTCTGAGTGACAGCACTGTAGCTCCTGAATTTGACCCTAGGCCCTTGCTCCTGAAATGAGTTAGGATCCTTCCCAACATCATCTGCCTCGGTGCATATGCAAACCTCTTCTGCTGTACAGTTTCAAAGGCCCTGTGTTTCTTGCCAAGGTAGGTCTTGCGAGGAGTCCCATGGACTCATGTTGCCCAGGCTATCCCAGATTACTGGGAACTAGTCAGAAGTCCATGATTAACATCAGAAAATGGTCCCTGGTTATGTCTGTGGATGTCCCTTAATGAAATCTTCATTAAGGGATAATGAAAGAGCAAGGGAAGCTTCAAAAGAAGTTACTAGCACTTTTTCCTAAGCAAGGTTGTTGTCATCACCAACATGAGTGGGCCAGACCTTAGCTACACTTAGGAGCCCTGTGTGAAAAAGGACTGTCACTCTTTTCCATTCCTTTCCTTTAATGATAGAGCAGTGGTAATTTGGGGGCTCTCTTCTGGCTCCTGGCTCATACCCAAGTCTGTGGAAATGGGCTCTGGTCTTTTAGTTATTGACTTTACTTTTTTCTATCCTTACCTCTTCAAGGTATGGACTTTGCATGGACATACCATGGGTATCTCAGAATAACGGAAATTCAGGCATTCCAAGAGGTGGGTAGAAAGCAGGAAGTGACCATCTGGGCCAACACCATCCTGCCAAGCACTGTCTCAGTAACAGCAGGACATTTCTTCCCCAACATCAAAAACTGCTGTGTGGTAGCACACCACTGGAGTGGAAGCTTGCCTAGAGTTTCTTATCACTGAGGATTGACCAGTTGCTACTGTCTCTCATCCCTAATTTGTCTCTTTTTGCCGCTGCAATGCGGTGGGCCCTTTCCAGTACCACCTGCATTGAAGTGCATTTGGGTTTCATATTCTCTATTCTATTGAAAAGCTAACCTGATTGCTTTGCAGCATGATACGTTTCTTTGGATTGCATTAAACACACAGGGACACATCACTTTTTTTGTGACTTCGACTCTAGATATTATCACAACCTATTTGAGTGGGAATCCTTCCAGAGACTGAACTTTGAGTAATTCTGGTGATCTCCAAACATGTAACTGATACTGGAAACAAATATAGACATATCTAAATTCACTTTCAAAGCAGTCTGTCATTAGTGACTTCTGGATTTTGCCAGATTCTACTATCACCTTGAAATGAGGAGTTTGTCATTGCCACGTAGTATTCCATTGTGTATATATACCACAATTTCTTTATCCATTCATCAGTTGATGGACATTTAGGCTCTTTCCATAATTTGGCTATTGTTGAGAGTGCTGCTATGAACATTGGGGTACAAGTGCTCCTATGCATCAGTACTCCTGTATCCCTTGGATAAATTCCTAGCAGTGCTATTGCTGGGTCATAGGGTAGGTCTATTTTTAATTTTCTGAGGAACCTCCACACTGCTTTCCAGAGCGGCTGCACCAATTTGCATTCCCACCAACAGTGCAAGAGGGTTCCCGTTTCTCCACATCCTCTCCAGCATCTATAGTCTCCTGATTGGTTCATTTTGGCCACTCTGACTGGCGTGAGGTGATACCTGAGTGTGGTTTTGATTTGTATTTCCCTGATAAGGAGCGACGCTGAACATCTTTTCATGTGCCTGTTGGCCATCTGGATGTCTTCTTTAGAGAAGTGTCTATTCATGTTTTCTGCCCATTTCTTCACTGGGTTATTTGTTTTTCGGGTGTGGAGAAAAAATGAAATATGGCCCTTTGTAGCAACGTGGATGGAACTGGAGAGTGTAATGCTAAGTGAAATAAGCCATACAGAGAAAGACAGATACCATATGGTTTCACTCTTATGTGGATCCTGAGAAACTTAACAGGAACCCATGGGGGAGGGGAAGGAAAAAAAAAAAAAAGAGGTTAGAGTGGGAGAGAGCCAAAGCATAAGAGACTGTTAAAAACTGAGAACAAACTGAGGGTTGACGGGGGGTGGGAGGGAGGGGAGGGTGGGTGATGGGTATTGAGGAGGGCACCTTTTGGGATGAGCACTGGGTGTTGTATGGAAACCAATTTGTCAATAAATTTCATAAAAAAAAAAAAAGAAATATATGAACATAAGATATCTTTGGATAAAGTGTTTTCAGGGAAAAATAATAAAATATTTCAATTACTTGATCAATTTCAAAAAGTATAGCTAAACATACGAGTTCTACATTATCTGAATTTATTAATTAATAAAACATTGTTCAGGATGAATTATTTGTTGCATAAGTGACTTAATGCTCTAACCACACCACAATGCATTAAGTATAGGTTCTGCTTTTTTAAAATTTAAAAAAGGAAATCCTATACTGAGATGTTAGAGCAGGGATATCAATACTTGATCTCCCATGGTGGGCAATCCATAATCAGTTATAGACTAGCTAATGTCCAGGTTTCATTTATACGAAGCAGTAGCACATCTGTAGCTTGTTTTTGCCACTGTTACTTTGACATCTACTACAGGTGAGTGAAATCATATATATGTCTTTTGCAGTGGGATTCATTTCGCTTAGCATAATACATTCTAGTTCTATCCATGTAGTTGCAACTGGTAAGGCTCCATGCTTTCTGTTGGCGGAGGAATAGTCTTATTAAGATATAAAGTTTCTGCACAGTGAAGGAAAAAATTAAACAAAACTAAAAGAAGCCAACAGAATGGGAGAAGATGTTTTCAAACAACATACCTGATAAGGGTTAGGATCCAAAATCTAGGAAAGACTTACCAAACTCAACACCTAAAATCCAACAATCCAGTGATGAAAAGGGCAGAAGATATGAATAGACAATTTTCCAAAGAAGACTTCCAGATGGCCAGCAGACACATGGAAAGATGCTCATCAGTCATTATTTGGGAATATAAATAAAATCATGATGAGATATCACCTCATACTTGTTAGAATCGCTAAAATTAACAGAAGAAACAACAGCTGTTACTGAGGATGAAGAAAAAGAAACACACTTACTGTGGGTTGGAAGGCAAACTGGTGCAGCCACTCCGTTTTTTTTTAAGGAAAATGTTAGAATTCCTTCTATGTTTACTTGTTTTTCTCATTTATTTGTATTATTTAGGGTACTGTCAGCATATGAAGATTATTCCCTATGATAAGTAGAGTAAAAAAGGTGGAAAACCAATATAAAAGGATATTAAAGATATGGACTTACATTTGACCCGTTAAAATGAAAACAAGATAATAAAAACACACACACAAACACAAAAAACAGTTTAGCCAAATAACTGAAGCCACATTGTGATTCCACTCTGTGAAAATAATGTTCATATGTAGAAAATGATGCATAGGCTGCGATTTTCTTTGAATTCTAGGATTTTTATTTTCTTCATTATCCTTATTTTGTCTTTCCAAATAGCACAGTAAGCTACTGGCAAGTGTAAGCTGTTTTGCTTAAGCTGCTAGGGTTTGGATTGAGGATCCACAAAATAGAGTGTGTCAACATCAGGCAAGGACACAGGATATCCTCCCACAGCTCCCTTCTGGTTGTGGAAAAGTCATGGTAAAATTCTGGCTTCCACACTGAGATAGCCCCCATGGTCCATTGGGACAAATGGATTCTTTTTTCAGACCTCAATGATAAGCCCACTTAGGGCGCCTGGCTATGGTTAAGAATAGGACCCAGGGGGCACCAGAGGCTGAACCACCAGCAGTACAGTGGTCTCCCAGTTGAGATGGGTTGAGACCCCATGGTCTGATCCAGTCAGGCTTGGAGTTTGTATTCAAGAGCCACAGGATTGTGTGGGCCAGGGTTAGGCAAGTTTTCAGGACCCCCTTCTGTAGCTCTATTCTGGCTGTGGCAATGTCATGGTGATATTCTGACTTCCACACTGAGATATTCCACATTGCCCATTGGGACAAAAGCTGTTTTTTTCCCCAAACCTCCATGTGGGCATCCATAGGACAAGGCACTGCCAAGTGTTCGGGTTTGGTCCCAGGAGGCTCCAGGGCCTGAATGCCCAGCAATGCAGTGTTCTCCCCAGAGGACTGAGCTGAGAGTGCATGGTAAGATGCGGGCCAGTCTTACTCTTTGGGTTCAAGGGCAGGCCTTGTGTGTGGCAAAGCTTAGATTTGCCTTCATGATCCCCTGTGAGTAGTTCTTTCCCTGCTTTGGAAATTGCATAGCGATTTTCCAAATACCATGCTGAATATTCCTGCACTGGTTATGGGCCTCAAAACCAATCTGCTCTCAGGCCAAGGAATTATACCTCCTTCAGGAAAGAGCACTTGCTAGGGTTTTACGTACTGGGAGTTTTCAGGTGCAGAACAACACCAGTCCAGTGATCTCCTAGGAGGGCAGATTTGAGTGTGACCGTTAGTGTGCTGAACATGCATAGGATTTGGGTGCATTGGATGGCCCATTATGTATTCCATGCTTAGCACTTGGCCCAGATCCCCGTCTCAAGTTCCTTTCAGGCTTTAGATATCCCATGGTCAACTCCAGGATTCCTCACTGAATATTTCAGCATCCATCTTGTGGTCCAAATCTGTACTTTTGACAAAAGGTGGGCCCTCTTAGAAGCAGAGACATGATAAGTTTAAAGATGGCTCCCAGGAAGTGCCAGCAGCACAAACACCAATACTGTGGTAATCTGCCTTGAGACCTGAGTGGAGGGCACATGGTTGGGTGCAAGTCAACATTTGGGTTTAAATACAGGAGCCAGGAGGTTTTTGGGCCAAATTTAGGCAAGGTCTAAGTATCCCGTCGTGCAGATCCATCCCTCCCTTGGAAATATTATGGTGAATTTTTGGCTTTCATGTTGAGGTATTCCCCATTGGTCATTTAACCCAAATTGGTTCATTTTGCACACTTCCATGGTGGGCTCCCTTATGGCCAGAGCCCTGGCTAAGGTTCTTGTTTGGTCCCAGGATACTCCAGGGGCTGAAAGTAAAGCAGGGCACAGTTCTCCCTGGAGAACTGAGTTGAGGGTGCAGGGTAGGATGCGAGTCAGGTTTTGTCTTTATTCAAGGACTAGCTTAGAGTGTGTGCCAAACTTAACCTTGGCCTCAGGATCCCCCTCAGGAGGCTCCATCCCTGCTTTGGAAATGGTATAGTGATTTTACAAGTTCCCTACTGAATAATCTGACACTGGTTATGGGTACCAAATCAGTTTTCTGTTTTCAGACATAGAAATTGTTCCCCCATAGGGAAAAAACCTTGACTAAGGTCAGGGTTAGATCCAGAAAATTTCATGGACATAACCTACACTAGCACAGGGATCTCCCAGAAAAGGTGAGTTAGTGTCCCTGTTTAGGGTGCGGGATAGAGATAGGGCTTTGGTTCAGTGGACAGCCAGTTTTGTTCCAGGCTTACATTTAGGCACCGGATCCCCTTTGAAGTTCCATTCAGGCCCCGGAAATCCCATGGTCAAACGCAGTGTACTTTGCTCAGTCTTTCAGTTCCCATGATAAGTCCAAAATCTGTTCTTTTATCAGACCTAGAAGGTGATCCCTCTTAGAAGCAGAGACATGGCTAGGGTTAGGGTTCACTCCAAGGAATTACCTTGGGCACAACTACCAACAGTGGAGTGATCTCTTGGAGGCCCGAATGGAAGGCCCTAGGTCGGGTACAGGTCAGGGTTAGGGTTTAGAAACAGGAACCAGAAGATTGTGTGGGCCAGGGTTAAGCAAGGTATCATGATCCCCTCCTACAGCTTCATCCTGACTGTGAAAGTGTCATGGCAAAAATATGGCTTCCACGCCGAGATATTGTCCTTTGGCCATTGACCCAAATCCATTCTTTCTTCAGATATCCATGATGGGCCGCCTTAGGGCCAGAACCCTGGCTAGGATTAGGGTTAATTACCAATATACTCAAGGAGCTAAACTCTCAAAAATCCCATGGCCTTCCTGGAGGGCTGAGGTGAGCGCACCTGAGAGGGAGTGGGTCAGGCTTTGAATTTGGGTCCAAGGGCTGTCCTAAGTTGTGAGCCAAGCTTAGGTTTGGCCTCAGTATCACCCTCACACAGCTCCACTGAGGCATTGGAAATGGCATGGTGATAGTCCACGTTCCATGTTGAATACTGTGCTGCTTATTGGCCCCATATCTGTTCTGATCTCAGACCTGGAAATTGGGCCCCCATAGGGAAAGAGTCTGACCAGGCATTTGGTTAGGTCCTGGGAGGCTTCAAGTGCAGAACCAAGAGCAGTTCAGTGATCTTCCTGAAGGAGTGAGTTGAGGGCATCTGTTAAGGTGCAGGACAGGCCTAGGGTTCAGGTGCAGTGGATGGCTGATTGTGTGTTCCCAGGTTTCAACTTTGGCCCTGGGTCCTTTTCTGAACCTCCATTCAGGCCCTGTATATTTCATGGTCAACTCCAGGGGCCCTTGCCAAATATTTCAGCACCTATCCTGGGCCTCAAGCCTGTTCTTTTCCTCAGACCTAGGAGGTGGGCCCCCTTAGAGGCAGAGCCATGGCTAGGGTGAAGGTTGGCTCCCTTGAATTGCTAGGGGCACAATCACCTACAGAATTGTGATCTCCTTGGAGGGCTGAGATAGGCACGCATGGTCTGGTGGGGGTCAGGTTTAGAGTTTGGATTCATGAGCCTGAAATATTGTGTGGATCAGTGTTAGGCAAGGTCTCGGGGTCCCTCCCTTTATCTTCATTCCTGCCGAGGAAATAGGGCAAAATTTTGTCTTCAACACTGAGATGTTCCCCCATTGGTCATTCGATCCAAATCCATTCTTTTTTCAAACTTTCATGGTGGGTCTTCTTAGAGCCAGAGCCCTGACTAGGTTAGGGACAGGTCCCAGGAGGCACCAGCAGTTGAACTCAGGTCCCTGGAAATTTCAGGAAGAGAAACAACAGAAGTCCAGTGATCTCCCTGATGGGGTGATTTGAGTGCCCCTGTTAGGGTACAGACAAGCATAGGGATTAGGTGCAGTGGATAACTGATTCTGTGTCTCAGGCTTAGATTTTGGCCCCAGATCCCTTTGAAGTGATATTCAGGCCCTTGAAATCGTGTGGGCAACTGCAGGGTTCCTTGCTGAATATTTCAGCACACTTATGGGCCCCAATTCTGTTCTTTTCTCAGTTTAGGAAGTTGTCCCCCTAGCAAGCTGAACCTTGGCAAGGATTAGGGTTGGCTTCCAGGAAGTTCCAGGAATACAACCACCAACAGTGCTATGATCTGCCTGGACGTCTGAGTTGAGGGTGCATGGTCAGGTGTGGGCCAGGTTTAGTGCTTGAATCAGGCACCAGAAGATTTTGTGAGCCAGAGTTAGGCACAGTCTCACGATCCCCTCGTATAGCTCCATCCTGGCTGTGGAAATGTCATAGGAAATGTTTGGCTTCACTAAAGTATTACCCAGTGGTCACTGAACCCAAATCTGTTCTTTTTTCAGGCATTCATAGTGGGCCTCCTTAGAGCCAGAGCCTTGGCTAGGGTTCTTGTTTGATCCCAGGATACTCCAAGGGCTGAAACCAAAACAGGGCACAGTTATCCCTGGGGAGCTGAAGTTGAGGGTGCATGTTACAGTGAGGGTCAGGTTTTGCCTTGGTTTTCAAGGACTGGCCTATGTTGTGTGCCAAGCTTAGATTTTGCCTGAGGACTCCCCTTGGGAAGCTCCATCCCTGTTTTGGAAATTTTCTGGTGATTTTACATGCTCCATGCTGAATAATTTTGCACCAGTTATGGACACCAAATCCGTTTTCTGTTCTCAGACTTACGAATTCGTACCCAAAAAGAGACTTGGCTAGAGTCAGGGTTAGGTCCCAGGAAATTTTAGGGTCATAACAGACAACAGTCCAGTGTTATCCCTGGAAGGTTGAGTTGAGTGCACCTGTTAGTCTGTGGGTCAGACATAGGGATTGGGTGCAATGGACAACCAATTGTGTGTTCCAGGCTTAGGTTTAGGCACCAGAACCCCTTTGAAGCTCCATTCAGGCCCTGGAAATCCCATGATCAAATGCAGCGTACTTCACTCAGTCTTTCAGTGCCCATGATGAGTCCCACATTTATTCTTTTCTTGGACCTAGGAGGTGATCCTTCTTATAAATAGGGATATGGCTATGGTTAAGGTTGGCTCCCAGGAAGTGCCAGAGGCACAACCATAAACAGTGCCTTGAATTCACTGGAGGGATGAGTTAGGGCGCAAGGGAGGCTGTGGGTCAGGCTTAGTCTTTGGGTGCAAGGACCAGCCTATGGTGCGGGCCAAGTTCAGGTCGGGCTTCAGGATCTCGTATGTGCAGCTCCATCCTTAACTTGGACATGGCATGGTGATTTCACAACATCCAGCAGCTGATGCTGAACAATCCAGCACCAGTTGTGGGCCCCATATCTATTCCTCTCAGACATGCAAATTGTCCCCCTCCCCCATAGGGAAAAATTTTTGGCTATGGTCAGGGTTAGGTCATAGATTTCAGGGAAAGAACTGATACCAGTGCACAGATCTCTCTGGAAGGTTGAATTGACAGTGTGTGGTAGAGTGTGGGAGAGGCATAAGGCTTGAGTGCATGGGATGGCCGATTTTGAGTCCCAGGCTCAGCATTTTTTGTAAACATAATGCATTTCTCATCTTTAATGAACAACTCTAGTCCCAGGTATATTAGCGGGGAGATGGCCTCATTGCTGGACCTAGGGGAAAATAAGAAACATCATGACACATTGGCTTCATTCCAATTGTGGAAATATTGAATGTCTTTTTGTCATGGCTGTGGCCATTCCTTCTCCCTTACTGTGTTTCTGACTCTGCATTTATTCATGCTTAAGAGCCATGGAGCTGGCACTCAGTGTGCTCCCATGGAAAAGTGTGTTTCCATGCAGCACCGTTCTCAATAACAGCCATCAGCATCGGATATCCCAAAAGAGAACAGCCCTCCTACCCCTGAGCATGTTGCTTTGCTGTTTGTAACAAGGGGTGGGGGAGTGGAGCCAGCTTGACCCATTGCTCAGCCTGAATGACGTGCCTTCCTCCTGAAATTCAGACAGTTTACACAGGAGCAGTAGGCTTCAGAAGCTGGTCAGCCCAGAAAGTGACATTTACAGGAAGTTGGCACCAATGTCCTTCGCCACACTTTGGAGCCACAGCTGGGGGTATCTCCCAGCTAGAGCACTGTCACAGCTCACTCCATTCAATGATGGAAAAATCAAGAAAAGCAGACCAAATCCCAGGCTCTCTAGGTCCTTCTGAATGAAGGCAGGGCTGGTGCTGCTGACACAGTTCCCAGAGATTCTAGAGAGCACATTTTCCTAAGCCCTCTAGTGTTTCTTCTTCCCACAGCAAGGTTGGCAGGGCTACGCTGGGCACTCACTCCTCCATAGAATTCCCCTTCGAGTCTCTGAAAAGATCTGGTTTTCTTTATCCAACTTTACACATCTTTGCTCCTTATCTAAAAACAAGGTTCTTCCTGCAATCCATTCAAAGTCAATGTCTCCGAGTCCTATCCTCTGCCTTCCACCTTGCAGTCTGGTCCAGTCCTTGTGACTGGGGGAGAGATTTTGCCACAGGTCTCCTCTTCATTAATTCACTGGCTTTCAGAAGGATCAGTGGCCCAGGGCATTTTTAGAGGCCCAGCAGAGAATGTTTCATATGTAGGCTGGGCGAGAGATATGGGCAGGAAGCTGGTATCCTTCTGGGTCAAAGGCAAATGCACATCTTCATATCATGTGGATCCCCATTCCCACTGGAAATGTCGAATTTTGGCCCTCATTGCACCCATTTCCTTCTCCTTGTTGTATTTTGACATTTTTTTCTCCCTTAGGAGCCATGGGGCCATCATTCATTCAGCAGCCACCTCTGGGTAGGCCACAAACTCCCACTCTGCTCCTGTGCTCAGTGATAGCTGTCAGGCTCTGCTTTACCAAAGGAAAAAGGCCTTTAGTTCCTTGGTGATTGGTGCTTGGCTTGCTGTGCTATGGGAAGTGAAGGGGAGCCAGCTTAGCTGACATACCTGGATGATTGCGTTGCCCTCATCTTGAGAAGCAGAAAGTTACCACATGAGAAGCATTAATGGGAGAGGATAAGCACTGGAAGAGCCCTTGCCAGGATGTAAGGAAACAAGTCCTTGTTCCAATATCCTGAGCAAGATCCAGCAGAACCCAATAGCTGCAGCTCAAACACTGCTGCTTTTCTCAACTTATTAAAAAAGCGGAAGGGATAGAAAAATCCAGAACCTGTGGGAAAATGCAGGCTCCTTGCTGACGTGGCTCCCAGGTGTAGTCCTTCAGAAGGTTCCCATGCCTTAAGTCCACAGGTATTTCTTATTCTGGATATAACCTAGTTGAGAGGACACGGCACTAGGTTCTTCATTTGCAACATTCTCCAAACCTCATATGTGATGAAGAACTCTAGCAGTTTGTGTCTCCATTTCCATCACCTAGCCCTTTTTGTGAAGAAAGATTCTGAATAGAATTTATTCAGAACCAGTTTCTTATAGCAATAGCCTCTTGTTTCTTTTTTTTTTTTAATATGAAATTTATTGACAAATTGGTTTCCATACAACACCCAGTGCTCATCCCAAAAGGTGCCCTCCTCAATACCCATCACCCACCCTCCCCTCCCTCCCACCCCCCATCAACCCTCAGTTTGTTCTCAGTTTTTAACAGTCTCTTATGCTTTGGCTCTCTCCCACTCTAACCTCTTTTTTTTTTTTTTCCTTCCCCTCCCCCATGGGTTCCTGTTAAGTTTCTCAGGATCCACATAAGAGTGAAACCATATGGTATCTGTCTTTCTCTGTATGGCTTATTTCACTTAGCATTACACTCTCCAGTTCCATCCACGTTGCTACAAAGGGCCATATTTCATTTTTTCTCATTGCCACGTAGTACTCCATTGTGTATATATACCACAATTTCTTTATCCATTCATCAGTTGATGGACATTTAGGCTCTTTCCATAATTTGGCTATTGTTGAGAGTGCTGCTATAAACATTGGGGTACAAGTGCCCCTATGCATCAGCACTCCTGTATCCCTTGGGTAAATTCCTAGCAGTGCTATTGCTGGGTCATAGGGTAGGTCTATTTTTAATTTTCTGAGGAACCTCCACACTGCTTTCCAGAGCGGCTGCACCAATTTGCATTCCCACCAACAGTGCAAGAGGGTTCCCGTTTCTCCACATCCTCTCCAGCATCTATAGTCTCCTGATTTGTTCATTTTGGCCACTCTGACTGGCGTGAGGTGATACCTGAGTGTGGTTTTGATTTGTATTTCCCTGATAAGGAGCGACGCTGAACATCTTTTCATGTGCCTGTTGGCCATCTGGATGTCTTCTTTAGAGAAGTGTCTATTCATGTTTTCTGCCCATTTCTTCACTGGGTTATTTGTTTTTCGGGTGTGGAGTTTGGTGAGCTCTTTATAGATTTTAGATACTAGCCCTTTGTCCGATATGTCATTTGCAAATATCTTTTCCCATTCCGTTGGTTGCCTTTTAGTTTTGTTGGTTGTTTCCTTTGCTGTGCAGAAGCTTTTTATCTTCATAAGGTCCCAGTAATTCACTTTTGCTTTTAATTCCCTTGCCTTTGGGGATGTGTCGAATAAGAGATTGCTACGGCTGAGGTCAGAGAGATCTTTTCCTGCTTTCTCCTCTAAGGTTTTGATGGTTTCCTGTCTCACATTTAGGTCCTTTATCCATTTTGAGTTTATTTTTGTAAATGGTGTGAGAAAGTGGTCTAGTTTCAACCTTCTGCATGTTGCTGTCCAGTTCTCCCAGCACCATTTGTTAAAGAGGCTGTCTTTTTTCCATTGGATGTTCTTTCCTGCTTTGTCAAAGATGAGTTGGCCATACGTTTGTGGGTCTAGTTCTGGGGTTTCTATTCTATTCCATTGGTCTGTGTGTCTGTTTTTGTGCCAATACCATGCTGTCTTGATGATGACAGCTTTGTAGTAGAGGCTAAAGTCTGGGATTGTGATGCCTCCTGCTTTGGTCTTCTTCTTCAAAATTCCTTTGGCTATTCGGGGCCTTTTGTGGTTCCAGATGAATTTTAGGATTGCTTGTTCTAATTTCGAGAAGAATGCTGGTGCAATTTTGATTGGGATTGCATTGAATGTGTAGATAGCTTTGGGTAGTATTGACATTTTGACAATATTTATTTTTCCAATCCATGAGCAGGGAATGTCTTTCCATTTCTTTAAGTCTTCTTCAATTACCTTCATAAGCTTTCTATAGTTTTCAGCATACAGATCCTTTACATCTTTGGTTAGATTTATTCCTAGGTATTTTATGCTTCTTGGTGCAATTGTGAATGGGATCATTTTCTTTATTTGTCTTTCTGTTGCTTCATTGTTAGTGTATAAGAATGCAACTGATTTCTGGACATTGATTTTGTATCCTGCAACTTTGCTGAATTCATGTATCAGTTCTAGCAGACTTTTGGTGGAGTCTATCGGATTTTCCATGTATAATATCATGTCATCTGCAAAAAGCGAAAGCTTGACTTCATCTTTGCCAATTTTTATGCCTTTGATTTCCTTTTGTTGTCTGATTGCTGATGCTAGAACTTCCAGCACTATGTTAAACAACAGCGGTGAGAGTGGGCATCCCTGTCGTGTTCCTGATCTCAGGGAAAAAGCTCTCAGTTTTTCCCCGTTGAGGATGATGTTAGCTGTGGGCTTTTCATAAATGGCTTTTATGATCTTTAAGTATGTTCCTTCTATCCCGACTTTCTCAAGGGTTTTTATTAAGAAAGGGTGCTGGATTTTGTCAAAGGCCTTTTCTGCATCGATTGACAGGATCATATGGTTCTTCTCTTTTTTTTTGTTAATGTGATGTATCACGTTGATTGATTTGCGAATGTTGAACCAGCCCTGCATCCCAGGAATGAATCCCACTTGATCATGGTGAATAATTCTTTTTATATGCTGTTGAATTCGATTTGCTAGTATCTTATTGAGAATTTTTGCATCCATATTCATCAGGGATATTGGCCTGTAGTTCTCTTTTTTTACTGGGTCTCTGTCTGGTTTAGGAATCAAAGTAATACTGGCTTCATAGAATGAGTCTGGAAGTTTTCCTTCCCTTTCTATTTCTTGGAATAGCTTGAGAAGGATAGGTATTATCTCTGCTTTAAATGTCTGGTAGAACTCCCCTGGGAAGCCATCTGGTCCTGGACTCTTATTTGTTGGGAGATTTTTGATAACCGATTCAATTTCTTCGCTGGTTATGGGTCTGTTCAAGCTTTCTATTTCCTCCTGATTGAGTTTTGGAAGAGTGTGGGTGTTCAGGAATGTGTCCATTTCTTCCAGGTTGTCCAATTTGTTGGCATATAATTTTTCATAGTATTCCCTGATAATTGTTTGTATCTCTGAGGGATTGGTTGTAATAATTCCATTTTCATTCATGATTTTATCTATTTGGGTCATCTCCCTTTTCTTTTTGAGAAGCCTGGCTAGAGGTTTGTCAATTTTGTTTATTTTTTCAAAAAACCAACTCTTGGTTTCGTTGATCTGCTCTACAGTTTTTTTAGATTCTATATTGTTTATTTCTGCTCTGATCTTTATTATTTCTCTTCTTCTGCTGGGTTTAGGCTGCCTTTGCTGTTCTGCTTCTATTTCCTTTAGGTGTGCTGTTAGATTTTGTATTTGGGATTTTTCTTGTTTCTTGAGATAGGCCTGGATTGCAATGTATTTTCCTCTCAGGACTGCCTTCGCTGCGTCCCAAAGCGTTTGGATTGTTGTATTTTCATTTTCGTTTGTTTCCATATATTTTTTGATTTCTTCTCTAATTGCCTGGTTGACCCACTCATTCGTTAGTAGGGTGTTCTTTAACCTCCACGCTTTTGGAGGTTTTCCAGACTTTTTCCTGTGGTTGATTTCAAGCTTCATAGCATTGTGGTCTGAAAGTATGCATGGTATAATTTCAATTCTTGTAAACTTATGAAGGGCTGTTTTGTGACCCAGTATATGATCTATCTTGGAGAATGTTCCATGTGCACTCGAGAAGAAAGTATATTCTGTTGCTTTGGGATGCAGAGTTCTAAATATATCTGTCAAGTCCATCTGATCCAATGTCTCATTCAGGGCCCTTGTTTCTTTATTGACCGTGTGTCTAGATGATCTATCCATTTCTGTAAGTGGGGTGTTAAAGTCCCCTGCAATTACCACATTCTTATCAATAAGGTTGCTTCTGTTTATGAGTAATTGTTTTATATACTTGGGGGCTCCGGTATTCGGCGCATAGACATTTATAATTGTTAGCTCTTCCTGATGGATAGACCCTGTAACTATTATATAATGTCCTTCTTCATCTCTTGTTACAGCCTTTAATTTAAAGTCTAGTTTGTCTGATATAAGTATGGCTACTCCAGCTTTCTTTTGGCTTCCAGTAGCATGATAAATAGTTCTCCATCCCCTCACTCTGAATCTAAAGGTGTCCTCAGGTCTAAAATGAGTCTCTTGTAGACAGCAAATAGATGGGTCTTGTTTTTTTATCCATTCTGATACCCTATGTCTTTTGGTTGGCGCATTTAATCCATTTACATTCAGTGTTATTATAGAAAGATACGGGTTTAGAGTCATTGTGATGTCTGTATGTTTTATGCTTGTAGTGATGTCTCTGGTACTTTGTCTCACAGGGTCCCCCTTAGGATCTCTTGTAGGGCTGGTTTAGTGGTGACAAATTCCTTCAGTTTTTGTTTGTTTGGGAAGACCTTTATCTCTCCTTCTATTCTAAATGACAGACTTGCTGGATAAAGGATTCTCGGCTGCATATTTTTGCTGTCTAGCACCCTGAAAATCTCGTGCCAATTCTTTCTGGCCTGCCAAGTTTCGAAAGAGAGATCAGTCACGAGTCTTATAGGTCTCCCTTTATATGTGAGGGCACGTTTACCCCTTGCTGCTTTCAGAATTTTCTCTTTATCCTTGTATTTTGCCAGTTTCACTATGATATGTCGTGCAGAAGATCGATTCAAGTTACGTCTGAAGGGAGTTCTCTGTGCCTCTTGGATTTCAATGCCTTTTTCCTTCCCCAGTTCAGGGAAGTTCTCAGCTATTATTTCTTCAAGTACCCCTTCAGCACCTTTCCCTCTCTCTTCCTCCTCTGGAATACCAATTATGCGTATATTATTTCTTTTTAGTGTATCACTTAGTTCTCTAATTTTCCCCTCATACTCCTGGATTTTTTTATCTCTCTTTTTCTCAGCTTCCTCTTTTTCCATAACTTTATCTTCTAGTTCACCTATTCTCTCCTCTGCCTCTTCCATCCGAGCTGTGGTGGTTTGCATTTTGTTTTGCATTTCCTTTAAAGCGTTTTTCAGCTCCTCGTGACTGTTCCTTAGTCCCTTGATCTCTGTAGCAAGAGATTCTCTGCTGTCCTGTATACTGTTTTCCAGCCCAGCGATTAATTTTATGACTATTATTCTAAATTCACTTTCTGTTATATTATTTAAATCCTTTTTGATCAGCTCATTAGCTGTTGTTATTTCCTGGAGATTCTTCTGAGGGGAATTCTTCCGCTTGGTCATTTTGGATAGTCCCTGGTGTGGTGAGGACCTGCAGGGCACTTCCCCTGTGCTGTGGTGTATAACTGGAGTTGGTGGGCGGGGCCGCAGTCAGTCCTGATGTCTGCCCCCAGCCCACCGCTGGGGCCACAGTCAGACTGGTGTGTGCCTTCTCTTCCCCTCTCCTAGGGGTGGGATTCACTGTGGGGTGGCGTGGCCCGTCTGGGCTACTTGCACACTGCCAGGCTTGTGATGCTGGGGATCTGGCGTATTAGCTGGGGTGGGAAGGCAAGGTGCACGGCGGGAGGGGGGGCAGGCTTAGCTCGCTTCTCCTTAGGTGATCCACTTCAGGAGGGGCCCTGTGGCAGCCGGAGGGAGTCAGATCCGCTGCCGGAGGTTTGGCTCCGCAGAAGCACAGAGTTGGGTGTTTGCGCGGAGCGAGCAATTTCCCTGGCCGGAACCGGTTCCCTTTGGGATTTTGGCTGGGGGATGGGCGGGGGAGATGGCGCTGGCGAGCGCCTTTGTTCCCCGCCAAACTGAGCTCTGTCGTCCGGGGGCTCCGCAGCTCACCCTCCCTTTGTCCTCCAGCCTTCCCGCTTTCCGAGCAGAGCTGTTAACTTATGACCTCCCAGACGCTAAGTCGCGCTTGCTGTTGGAATACAGTCCGTCAGGCCCCTCCGCTTTTGCAAGCCGGACTCGGGGGCTCTGCTTGGCTGGCGAGCCGCCCCTCTGCCCCGGCTCCCTCCCGCCAGTCCGTGGAGCGCGCACCGCCTCGCCGCCCTTCCTACCCTCTTCCGTGGGCCTCTTGTCTGCACTTGGGTCCGGTGACTCCATTCTGCTAATCCTCTGGCGGTTTTCTGGGTTATTTAGGCAGGTGTAGGTGGAATCTAAGTGATCAGCAGGACGCGCGGTGAGCCCAGCGTCCTCCTACGCCGCCATCTTCCTGCGCCTCTGTTCTCAGTTTTTAACAGTCTCTTATGCTTTGGCTCTCTCCCACTCTAACCTCTTTTCTTTTTTTTTTTTTTCCTTCCCCTCCCCCATGGGTTCCTGTTAAGTTTCTCAGGATCCACATAAGAGTGAAACCATATGGTATCTGTCTTTCTCTGTATGAATAGCCTCTTGTTTCAACTTGGGAATTTAGTGGTGTCCTTGTGATGTTGATATAGGTATTGCATTGGGCCCTTCTTAATTTCATTTAAGAATTATATGGCCATCTGCAAACCTAAGGGGTGTAAACATGCCCAAGGAGAATCCTTGAGGGTAGTGAAAGCCAGTGTTTAGGGGAGGATCATGCCTCCTGTGTGGGACAAGAGGAAGGGATGTTAGAGATATCTCCTTCCTTGATTAGACCTGTGCCCATTTGAATGGAGAACTTAGACTGTCCTTGTAGTCATTCCTCTCCCTGTGCCGTTTTTCAAACTTGGTCTCCATTCACACAGCAAGACCATGTGGCTGTCTTTACACAACCATGTTCCAAGGATTGGAAGTGAGTTTCAGTCAGTTCCTGAGCCAGTGGAGTGCTCTCAGAGTCTGATGTCCTAGAAAACAACTGACCTTTATGTCCCTAAGGTTTTCTTACTTAGCAGGTTATTATAGCCATTGTAAATAATTGCTCTTCTTTTGAAGCAAGAGATTCCCTGGAATCCTTTCAGAGCGTGTCTCACAGTCATATCTTTTCCTATGAAGCAGGGAATTTGGTACAATTTTGGTGAGTGTTGCAAAGGTTTGGTCACAGGGGCCCTGAAGTTGGATTTCAGAATCTATGGATATCAGGCCTAGAGCATCACACCTGCCCAGTGGAGAATGCTTGTGTGTAGGCTTAACCAGAGGTTTTAGGAAGGAAGCGGTCCTACTCTTGGTATCGAGTTAATTAAGAAAGATATATACTTAGCAGATGGATGCTATTCCCTTTGGAGATGCAGAACTTTGGCACTGTTTGTACTTCTTGTACTATGTACATCTTATTGCTGCTTTTCTATCTAGGTTTCTGTTCATGTCCAGGAGCCATGGGTGTATGAATGGTGCCAGTTTCCCAGTCAGTTACTGAGGAAATTGAAGTTATGTGGTCTAATATCCCAGAGGAAACCTGACCCTTCTCTCTCTGAGCACATGGTGTTGCTTAGCCGGCTAGGGTATGCACAAGCATGACATCCAGTTGGACTCCCCTCCCCTCACTAGTGGAGATTCCTTCATTTTGAAGAACAAGAGGTTTTTGCGTGCGCAAGATGTTCCAGGATCTGGTCAGCGCATAAAGTACCTTTAGATAGAAATCTGTCAAATCTCCCCTTTCCAAACATTTACCCATTGTCTGGGAACACATCCTTGCTACCGCTGTATCACTGCTGTCCCTATGTACTGATGACGAGGGCAAGACACATAACTAGAGCCAGGTCTTTCCTTCTGATTCTAAAGAAAGAATTTGGGCAGGTTTCTTGCTGACAAGGCTTTCAAATGGAACTTATAGATGGCACCATTTACCAAAGCCCACTGGTGTTTCTTTTTCCTGAGTCAGTGAACTGGGGAAGAATGTACTAGTCACATCACTCTCTGCATTATATTATTCTTATCTTTGATGCAGATAAGAATAACTCTGGCTCTCCCTCTCCATTTTCACCCCTTTGCTCTATTTTCACTCTGAGACCTTGTTGCAGTCCATTCCATGTGATTGTCTCATAGTCATGTCCTCGGCTCTCCACTGAGAATTCTGGTCTGTTCATTGTGAATGTGGTATATGTAAGACCAAAGGGACCCTTGCTCTTCAGCAGGATAGACTTCCCTGTAAACTTGTTCATCTCTGCATGAGTCCTCCTGGACTCAGGTTTTTGGCCATATAGGCTTGTGGTTTTTTTTTTCTGTTTTACCATGGACTGATCTTCAGACCTCTCAAGTTTTCAAGAATCTTGAAAATACAAGAAAAACTCTACAATGGGAAGTTATTACAGTATCTTAATGATGCTTGGGGCAAGATCTATTTATTTTAAACCAGTGCAGTCTTAATGATATGTGAACAGACAAAGCAACCCTGCTCTAATTCATTCCACTGCATTTCTCCAGGAATATTGCACACTGACCAGCATCGTGATTCAGTACATCCTCATTATAGTTTATTCCTGGCCCTCTTCAACATATCACATCATGCTTTTGCGTTTCATGTGAGGGTACACATGTGTGAGCACTTTACTCCTCCAAACGTGGGCTGGGAGAAGAGAACTGGTAAGGAGGCAAACACCGGGTGCTACTCTGTTGGGTTCCACCCTATCTGCCAAGACCTGCCTTCAGCCACCGCCCTTGCGGCTGTTTTGGACCTAGTCCTGCCAGGCAGAACTGTCCCTGTCACTATTGAGTATACTGAAGGACGGCACTATGCAGGCCAATGCCATAGATGCCACACCATGACCACAGAATTGCCTTGCTGGGCCACTGGGCTTGCTATGGCACTGCCTGATGCACAGGGTTTTTCATGCCTCGGCACCTGATCAAGAGACCTCATTGTGGTGGTGACCTGCAATCACCAATGCCTGTCGTGTCACTGATCCCTCTCTGCCCCATATGGAAGGCAAATCAATGTCAGAAGAGTGCAAGTGCTGCAATTAGCAGTGGTTGGGCTGCCTTGCTTGGGGCCCACCTCTAACGTGCAGACTGTTGTGAAAATCTATCCCTGGGCACCAGTTGAGTGAGTGACAGCTCCATGGATCCTAAATCAGAGAGGGGACATAGTTAGACATAGAGCCATGGGAAGGCTCTATAACAAGCGCCAAATTTCAATACTGCCAGTGGGAATGTTATCAATCTGGAAAGGGACTGTGTAACTTGATGTACCCTCAGCCAAGAAAGGGGGACAGCTCCCTTCCCAGCCCTCTGGCCCAGCCTAAAAGCAAAGGCTCTAACCCAGGCCCTTCCAATGCCCTGGACCTCTGAATGCCTACATGGTTTGACACCAAATTTCCAGAGGCCTTCTGGCCAATACTATTGCAAAGTCACAAGGATGGGACTAAGATCCCCAGCTGAACACCAAGGATATACCTCTGAGAGACTATATGGAATGTAACCCAGAAAGACCTAAGGTGAAAATAGATCCATGCATGGCCAGAGTTCTTCACTAAGAATGAGAATGAAATGATATGGAAAATGATGTGACTAGTGCCATCTCCTAGTAAGCTGGCTATCTCAGGAATAAGCAAGACCTGTGGACTTTGGTGAAAGGATCCCACTACAGGGTACACCCAGGAATCCTGACAGCAAGGAGCCTGCATTCTTCCTTCAGAAAAGGAAGGAAAGCCCTGGCTTTGGGTCTGCTTCTTGCCCTTTCTCATTAGTAGACAGCAGTGGCTGTGGCCGTTTGGGTTCCTGGCTGATGGCCAAGAGGTTAGAACCTGGCCTGGGTGCAGTATTACATTCATAGTCCCTTTGTGCTCTGTCCAGGGCTGGAGCAGAGTGTGCATGGATGAACCGTCTGCAGAATTATGGCACTTCTGACAGCCAGGGGAGAGAGGACAGCTGGTTACCCATCTCTGCAATGACTCTAGCTAAGCACCAAGTCCCCAGGGACAGAGAGGACTGAATTCCTCTGGGATAGAAGACACAGAGCTGTCAATTGGCTCAGGAACTGACGGGGACTCCACACCAATGTTTTGACCTGGGCTGTGTACCTGATAGAGTCCATGTATCCTGGAATGTTGTAATTTAAACAGAATGAATTCCTCTGAGGTTCTTGCTCTGAATGGCAACAACGTAGAACCTAGTTTGAAGAAAACAACAATAAAATGCAAACAGGCATCCAAGGGCCAAATTATTTCATTATACAGAGAATGGGCTAAAGTCAGAATTAAGTACTTATTCCTATATCCTGGCAACTTGGCTACATTCAGAGTGAAAAACATCCGAGGGCTGTTGTAAAAACAAAATAAAACAAAACAAAAAACACATATTGGCTACACTTGAGAGTGAATTTCTTCAGAGGTCTGTATTTTTCCTCCTGACACAGAAGGGTTAGGTAGGTTTTTTTTTGTCCTTCCCATCAGGAAATAGATACAGCATTGACTCAGAGGCAAGGGGTTCCTCCTCCCATTTGGTGATCAAGTGTTTGGAACCTGGATATGATACAGTAGTTCTTTGAAAGAGCCCTTTCTGGGCTGACCAGGTCCAGAAGCATAGTGTGGCCTTGGAAACCATCTGTGAGACAGAATGATCGTAGATGTACCCATCACTACACTTTCCAGAGCTGGCCGAGCACCAAGCACTCAGGGACAAGATGGCCATCATTCCTTTGGTTTGAAGTTACTGTTTGTTCTTACATACCACAGGACCAGAGTGAGAGTTGAGCTCTGCTTGCGTGAAGTGAGTGAAAGCCTGAATGTGACCAAGATGTAGAAAATAGCAAATTGGGGAAATGGCTATTGGGAGACCAAAGCTCTACATTATAGATGGAAATGGGATAATGCTGGGCACATATACTTACCTCTTTTCTCCTTGCTGCATGTGTAAGGCCAGCGCCTCCCCAATATTCTTGGACTACCTGCAGACATCCATCCATACCCTGCTTGGCAACTCCATATGTCCTAGGCCTCTCACTGTGAACAAAGCTCTAGGGGGAAGTTACAAGAGGTCCTTTTGTCATTCTATGCCAGAGTCATCAGAACTCAGAGCCCCAGTTTAAAGTGGAGGATATTGCTCTGAGACACTAACTGAATGGATTCCAACAAGATGCTACTTTGAAGAAAAACTCAAAAGGATGGAAATAGGGGGTCAAGTGCTTCAATACAAAAGAGAGCAGGATGAAGCTGATAAGGACATGCCTAGCAAAATATGCTGAGAAGCTAATGCTTCTCTATAAGAAACGCCTGTGGGCAGGGGCAAAGGGAAACATCCATTGCCTATACCTGGGAGCTCAGCATGAAACCTGCACTATTCTTTCAGAAAGAGAAGGAAGACTCCTGACCTTGACTTCTTTGTATGCTCTACACCTCAGGGTATAGAAACGGCAGTGATTCAGTGGTAGTAAGTTAGTGGTCCCATTGGTGATTTAGGTTTTTCACAAAATTGTGTTGCAGTACTCCTTGTAAGGGCTTTGGGGGGGGGCTGTATTGTCCTGCATTCTACTGTGCATGCCTGATCCTTAGAGGATGAAGACATTTCAATCAGCCAGGAGAGGGAGGCAATCTGACTACACATCACAGAAATTGCCTGAGCCAGTCAAGCAACAGCCACTCATGGACAGGTCATTCTTCTTTGGGATACATGAACTGATGGCTCTCACATAGCTAGCACAGGACCAGAGCAGTAGTTCATCACCAATCCTGGACATTGGCTGTGTGGCTGAAAGACCAGTTCCACAGATATTAGGATAAAGCTGGGAATGAAATGTCTAAAATAGTTTCTCCTTCAACCAGAAGTAAGGCCAACTCCTTCCCAAACCCTTGCATTGCCTACACATGGACACTCTGGTGGGCATCTTCAAGGGCCTTGTGCCTCCCATTGTCCACACACTTCTGAAAGGCATATGATGAAGGGTCCTGTGCCCCAACTATGCCAGAGATGTCAGAACTTAACCAGATTCCCAACGTTAAGGAAAGGTATTTCTCCAAGACACTGTCTCTGAATGGCACCCACAGAGAAAAGACTTGGCACACATAAAAAAAAGTATTCATTGAAATGGAAATGTGGGGGGCCAAAGTGCTTCATTATTGACGAGACTGGGACAAAGATTAGAAGGAAGTGTCTAGAATGACAATTTCATGGCAAGGTCCTGTCTAAGGAGTAAGAAAAACCTGTGGCCAGAGGAAAACGAAACTTCTAAAGGGAAACCTCCTGAAAGCTCAGTCTGCAAAGAGGTCTGCATAGTTCCTTCTGAAAGAAAGGGAAAGCTTCTGGCCTTGGCAGTTTTTCCTGCCCTTGCAGGAAACTTCCCCTAGTTTTGAAATGAATAAGATATTCTTTTTTAAAATATTTTTTTAATGTTTCATGTATTTTTAAGACATAGAGCATGAGTGGGGATGGGGCAGAGAAAGAGGGAGACACAGAATCAGAAGCAGGTTCCGGGTTCTGAGCTGGCAGCACAGAGCCCGATGCAGGAGTTGAACGAGCTGTGAGATGATGACTTGAGCCAAAGTCGGAGACTCAACCGATTGAACCACCCGGGTTCCCCTAAGATATTCTTAACATAAGAATTTGCTCTCCAAATTTGATTAATTTTGGAGTCTCAAGACCATTTGTCAAATTAAGTTAAATAATTATTTATAAGTTGTTAAAGTATACTATATATTACAATCCTTGCTCTATGCCAATGATGCCAAGACAGATGTGTGGTTTAGAATATCTTCTGACATTTAGAATACAAGGTGCAATTTCTATTGATGTGTTAGTGTTATTAACTCTGGCTAAGGTTTTGAAATAATTTTTTCCCATGGCAAAAAGCTGATCATAATTATACCTGTCAACCGCCATATACTCACCACTGCAAGCACATACTTGGAACTTTAGAAAAATGAAGTTGACTTTATTACAAACTTCAGATAAACACATTACAAAATTTTTTCACTTGGACCCTTTACAAAAGTATTAATTTCACCAAATCTGGAACATTGGCAGTAAAAATCTTAAACTACTTCAAAGCTAACAAACCATAGGCACATTATCAACACACGTAAAATGGCTAGTGTTCACAGGACAGCACTGAGAAGTGTTTTATAATTACACAGTGTTTTCAACCTAGATCCCAAACTACCTAGTATGACACAACCAGGATTGAAGCCCTTGATTAGTTCCAACCTATCAATTTCCAAGAATAAGATGCTATTTTCTACTCAGAATAGACCCTAACTTTCATACCTATTATAACATTTCACTCCCATACATTAAGAATGAATGACTGAGGAACACAGTTTCTGGACTTGATTAAAAAGGTGTAGAAAACAAAGAAGGCATGGAGTTGATGAACAGTGTACTAGTAATATAGATTACACCCCCAAGAATTACTTTTCATGGCTCAAAACTGGGTCATTTAAGTCTTTTACCCCAAATTAATTTCAAAGAATTAAGTGATAATACGATATTTTCATCTATGAACGGCTAATATACAGTATTTGTCAAAAGAAGGCAACTGTGGCCTGTCACAATCCAATACCCACTTGCCAAGTGTCTGCAAATAGTGACAAATTCTGAACTATAAGTTACCGAAATTAGTTACAAGAGTGCAAAAAGTCCTTGGAGAGTAGTAGCCCACCTAAAATTTCCAAACATAAGGAAATAATTTACAAAGTTCATTACTATCAAGATGATTTTTCCTTTGTTCAAACTTTGAACAAAATGAAGAATTTTTCTTTACTGCAGGAAACAAACTGGGAGGAACAGTGCAGTTCTAGGCATACTTATGTCTGGTTCCAATATGGTCAGCTTAATACTTAAATACTTTAGAAACACACAAGTTCCCATTAGTGGAAAAATCCAAGTTTCTCATGTAGCCATTCTTCAGTGTTTCTTATTTCAAATACCGTGGGTAGTTCAGCTGTCGGGACTTATTCTTACTCCCAGCATACACCATTTGTTTTTTGCTGGAGTCCTAGCCCCAGCAGGTACAGAGGTTCCCGAAAGATGAACGGCGTCAGTGAAAAAGTGAAAATAAAACAAAACTAAAAATAAAAAGCTAAAATAAAAAAACCAAAATAAAAGTGGACACAGACAACAGCAGTATGTTGAACTGGCTAAATTCTTGCAGTAAACTTGGCATTATATATACTGGTGAATTCCTTGTACGTCAACTATGTTTTTCTAACATTACTTAGTTGTGAAAACATTCCTATGTATAAACAACCTTTAAGAAATAAGAACCTTATTAAGAAATTTCCCGCATACCCTTTGATTATAGATTAATTTCTTACATTATTCCATTATGTATCTGCGTTTATGTATAATCTACAAAGTATTTGCTTTGCTGTTCTCGTGAAAGGCCCTCTATTTCTCAACACCTCAAGTGGAAAAGTTACAGGAACATGACCTCCTAACCACATAAGCCCAGAACAATGTGTTTGCCTTGGTCCGGTGTGCCAGAAAGGGGCTGAAACAGCCTTAGAAACCCATTCCTCATAATTCTCAGAGAGACAATGCACCTAGGAACCAATGAACCATTCTCTAGCAAAACTGATCAGGTTCAGTCATCATCTGGAATGCCTCCAGGGGGCCAGGTGGGCTTAGGGGTTGAAGTCACCTGTGCTCAGAAATACACTCCTTAGTTGCTGGAGTGGGGCTTTCAAATTCATATGTCTCTGTTATACAGACCCTTTTTGCTGGCAAATGCATGGGGATATCCTTCCTGTAAGTAGAGTAGTCTCCATAGAGGATGGCAAGGGCTAACCGTAAGACCGCACAATTTCTTGCAGAACCTTATTTTCTTCCTAATGGTTCTTTTCCCAGGGGGCCTGCTGAAGGCAATTCCCCAACAAACAATAACCAAGGTAGTTTTAGTAAGACCAAATTACCTAAAAGCGGGAGTACAAGAAGCTCTAGTGTCGGCCGGCCGCCCTGCAGTCACCAATCCACCCACAGCCGGGGCCCTGCCACTCATGCTGGGATAGCTCGGCTTCAAGAAGTTGTTGAGGCTTATATCGAACAGGGCTGGAGAAAATAAGGCAGAGGATACGAACCTGTTCCATCATGTTGGTATTTGTAACTATACCCCGTGAAGGAGGTTGCCGTTCAGGCAGTCTGTCGTTCAGTTCATCAGGTTAAAAGCCCTCCAGCTCTTCATCCAGTACCACCAGGCATTTGTCCTTACCAATCTTATGATGGCAGCATTGTTTCTTTATGAAAACCAAATTTTCTCAGCTTTTCCACTAAATCTTCAACAACATCACAAACCACCAAAGACTCCCTCATTTTCCTCCTGCCCATCAGCAGCCGGTAGCCTTGTTTCAAGCCCCTTTAAAATGGCACATCTTTGCCTCCCTTCCTGTCCCAGCACCTGGCAGAGTCGCCCGCATCCCTGCAGTAATTCTTGAATGGTCTCTTTCAGTGCTAAGCAGGTCCTCGAGAAGACTGCCCACAGGTGAACCGGCTGCTCTTCAGAGTGAAAGCATCTTTCACAGACAGGAAAGGAAACAGTTTGGTTAACCATCATTTTTTTTTTCTCAACCAGCCAAACACCCAGTACTCCCAGGAAGGCAATCTTTCCTTTGGGGTATCAGGAACTGATTGCACTTGGTTAGCAGAGACCAGAGTCAGAGCTCATTAGGAAAGGCAAGGCATTCACTATGTGGGGCAGCCTCATTAGCCTTGCCTGGGACCAAAAACATAGTGATCACTACAGCCAAGGAATTGCAATGGTGGTTGCACACAAGGCCAAAGGTTTTCATTTCAGCTGAGAATGGGATAAAGTTGAGAATGAATTGTCCTGCTCCATGTTCCTCTTGTCCCGGAAGTGAGGATAGCTCCCTGTTGATACCTCTGACCCTGACTACACACAAGCATTCCTGCTGGGTACCTTGAAATGCCCTGGACTTGGCTTGTCAACAGAGTACTGAAAAGCAAGTTTGGAGGGACCCCGTGACCCAGCGTATCCCAGAGTGACAAGAATTTGGCTAGACTCCCCAGTGAAAAGAAGAAATGGCTCTGATGCTGTGCCTGAACGGACAAAAAGGAGAACTGAACTGGAAAAAAGCAACAGGGTGGACGAGAAGACACAGAAGGCCAAAGTTTTTGATGAACACCAGAGAATGGCATATGGCAAAAAAAAAAATAAAAAATAAAAAAATAAAAAATTAAGTGACTAGCACAATCTCCTGGCAAGATGGTTGTCTCTGGAGTGAGAACAATTTGTGGGCTAAGACAAAGGGAAACCTCTTGCAATGTCCCTTCAGAAGGAGAGGGAAACTTTCTGGCATTGGATTTTTTTTTTTTTTTTTTGCACTGTCCTTGGGGACAGTCAAGCTACACAGCTAGCAGTTTCCGGCTTGTGGCTGACCCTCGAGTATTTCCACAGAGGTTCTGTTGCACTGGTCCTGGATTGGGCTGTTTCTGCACATCCTGCAGGTCCTGAAGAATACTGCAAATGGGTGAACTGTCGGCTCTTCAGAATGAAGGCATCTCTAGCAGCCAGTGGTTGGAATTCTGCTGCCCAACTACTCCCATGCCAACTCCAGCCTTTCAAGTACCAAGTCATCAGTGACGGGGAGGGTGGGGGTCAGTGGATCCTTTTATGTATCAGAAACTGCATGCTTTCAGTTAGCATGGGAGCAGCATGGCAAGTTTCCCCCAATCCCTGGGCTTGACTGAATTATTGACAGACCCACTATGCCTAGGGGGAACCAAGATATAATTAGATAATTCACAAGAGAGGGGGCACCAGGGTGGCTCAGTGGGTAAGTGGGTGACTTGATTTCACGTTCTCATGGTTGTGAGGTCAGGCCCCACATCTGGTTTGTGCTCACACCATGGAGCCTGTGTCAGATCCTGTGTCTCCCTCTTTTTGCCCCTCCCCCACCGATGCTGGCTCTCTCACACTCAAAAATGAGAAATATTTAAAAACAATTTTCAAAAAAAGAATGAGAACCAGTGAGCGAATGGAGGGTCAGAATCCCTCCTTTCGTATGAGAAAGGGATCCAGCAGAGATTAGAGTGATTAGTATAATCTACTTGAAGCTGGCTGTCTTAAGAATAGGAAGCCCCTCTGCACTGGGTAAAGGGAAAAACACCACTGGTTTTGCCTGGAAGCCCAGGCCAGAGGAAACCTTCATCTGGAATCCTTTGAGAATGGGATACAACTGAAAGTGTATGGCTCAGATTTTCTCGTTGCAGAAAAAGGACCAGTTTTCTGCTAACTCCTCTGGGCCTGCCTACATGCACACATTCCATGCTGGGCCTCTCAAATATGCTAGTTTTCCTGATGTATGCATGGTACTAAAACACACGTGGTGAGAAACCCCAGCTTTGCAGCTTTTCCTGCCAGTGGGTAAAAGCAATATGCTTTGGAGGCCGGAGTCTCCATATGGGTCGAGGCCCAGGCCTGTGGGACTGAATTCTGAGTCTTAGGGTTTTGAGTAGTTTCTTTCACGTTCACTTTCTGTGGAAACGGAGTGGGCATGCGGGAACCCTTGGACCCTCAGGAAGCAGGATGTTCAGGCAGTCTACCGCAGGGCCAAAGAACACAGGAAAAGGCACTGCAAAAAACATGACTTCAACGCCCCAGGTTTTTAGGAGGGAATCATCTCTGTCTTGATATCAGAAGGTATTTGTTCCGGGGGTAGAAAACAATCTTCAGGTAGGCTGCCTGGGAGTTAACCGGCTGCATCTGTCTGACTTTTTTCGGGGTAAGGGAGTGGCGGGTTTCTTCTGTCTGTGGCCTGAAGGCCACATCTCCATCATCTTCTACCACAGAAGTGAGACCAACTGTCTGAATATCACCTGCCCCTACCCACAAGCAATCTTCCTGTGCTTAACAGCTTCGAGTCCCCAATATGTCCTGTTCCCAGGTTAGATCTGGCAGACACCCCAGTGACACCTGTTCCTAAAGCTATTCTAATACTATGGGAACTTGGCATGACTCCACAATTAAAATTGGAGAAAACCGCCGACAGATTCTGGCACTGAATAGCTCACAGTGAACACGTGGGTTAGGATAAGCATAAGGGAATTGAAAAGGATACGCTGAGGGCTAAAGATCATCTCAGATAAGAACATAATGAAGCCTTAGATAATGCACAATTCCCTGGGCAGGTTTGGTGTCCAAGGAGTAAGAAAGAACTGCTGGCGTGAAGAGAAGTGGAACATTCACTAGCTATTCAGGGTGGTTGTGTAGGCAAAAGTCATTCAACGCAATTTCAGGAAGGTCTGGAATGTGTCAAGCCGTCACCAGCTTTCAAGCGCTGCCTATCTGTGGAAAGACACAGTCGTGACTCACAAGGTAGGACCTTGCTCCTGGTAAGTCTGTAGATTCGGGCTCTGGTATTTCAGCCTTTGAGTATTTGTGTGCCCTAACCTGCTCGCTGAATGGACTTGACGTGGAGGAACCTGCCTGAGTGTCTCAGGAGGTAGGTATCTCAGGCTTTCATGAAAGGGGTGGACAGAGAGCAAGGCAATGGTCCTGTGCCCACAGAAACCTGCCAAACACCGAGTTCTTACTGGCAAGGGTCAACCTTTACTTTTCCATATCGGAAATTAACTGCTACGTGATGACACACGGTGTGAGTGCAGGCTCCCCAGGAATTACTGGGCACTGTCTGAGGTTCAGCCCTGTACCTTCTGAATTTGACCCTGGGCCCTTTCTCCAAGAAGGAGATCAGATCGTTGCCAACATCATCCACCCCTGTGCACACGGAAGCCTCTTCTGTTGAACAGTTTCAAAGGCCCTGTGCCACCTCTTGCCAAGGTTCCTCTTGCAGAAGAGTTCCGAGGACTCATGTTGCCCAGCTTACTCCAGGTTACTGGGAACTAGTCAGGACTCCATGATTAAAATCAGAAAATGCTCCCAGATTATGTCTGTGAATGTCCCCTAATGAAAACATTGGTGAAAGAGCAAGGGAATCAGAAGGGATGCATCAAAGGCAAAATATCTTCATCTCAGAGGAAAACGGTAGAAAGCTTCACATAGCACTTTTCCCGAGGAAAGGTTGGTGTCATCACCAACATAAGTGGGCCCGATCTAAGGGCCCTAGCTACAGGGCCCTAGCTACACTTAGGAGCCCTGTGTGCAAAAGGGCTGTCAGTCTTTTCCATTCCTTTCCTTCAGTGACAGAACAGTGGTGCTTTGGGGGCTCTTGTCTGGCTCCTGGATCACACCCAAGTTGCGGACGTGGGCTCTGGTCTTTTAGTTATTGAGTTTGTTGAGTTATTGAGTTTACTTTTTTCTATCCTCACCTCTCCAAGGTATGCACTTTGTACAGACAAACCGTTAGTATCTCAGAATGAAGGAAGTTCAGGCATTCCAGGATGTGGGTAGAGAGGAGGCAGTGACCATCTGGGCTGACACAGTCCTGCCAAGCACTGAGTTCTCAGTGAACAACTGAGTTCTCAGAACATTTCTTCCCCAACGTCAAAAACTAATTGCGTGTGTGGCAACACGCCACCACAGTGGAGACTTGTTTAGAGCTTCTTGTCACTGAGGACAGACCAGTCGCTCCTGACACTAATCAGGCTCTTCTGACTCTCAGGCTCTTCTTCCCCCTGAAGTGGGCTCTTTCCAGCACCACCTGCATTGAAGTGCATTTGGGTTTGATATTCTCTACTCTGTTTTGCATCCAACCAGACTGCTTTGCAGCGTGACACCTTGCTTTGGATTGCATTAAACACACAGGGACACATCCCTCTTTGTTTTGTGTCTTCAGCTATATAAACATTAATATGACACATTGAACCACATATTTGACAGAAGCCTTGCAGAGGTTAAGCTTTGAGGAATTCTGTGTGATCACCAAACAGGTAACTGATATCTGAAGTCAGCATGGAAATATCTAAATTCACGTGAAAGGCAGTCTGACACTTGTGGCTGCTGAATTTTTTCCAGAGTCTACTATCACTTGGGAATGCTTTTTGAATATTTTGAAACACTTCTGATTTGAAATTGTCATAAAGAAATATTGCCTCTTCATGATATCACATTCTGCTGCCATTGTTTTCTTAATTGACTATAAAGATTTGAGAAGCAAACAGTTGATTTTGTGATATTACTGATGAGCTATAAGCTTAAAGGCAAAATAAAAACAAGTGTAAAAGGAATAAGGAGTCAGTGACAAGAAATTATTAGGCTTATGTTTTTCTTTTTCTGTTTCTTTTTTCTTTTTAGTGCTCTTTGGAAGATGTTCCACAAAGAAACATCCAGCTTTGCTTTGCTTTTTCACGGTTACTTTGGCTCTTACTCTGGAAAGCAATAACTTTACCTTTGAAACACTGTGTGACTTTGGAAGGGATCTATTTCCTTCTGAAAAACATTTCTCTGTATGGCTAGCAGCAGAGGCAGGTGTGGAAGGAGACTCTATCGTTCTGAGATATGGTGCTTCTGCTTGGTTGATATCTATGCCTTCTTTTCTGGGAGCTGTAGGTGGTAGTGTGGATGGTTGGTTGCTCAAGACCCACTCTTTGAGCAGAACCTTTGCTGCATTGCCAAGCCTCTTAAGGCAGGGAGCACCCTCATGCGCTGTTGTGCTTCCATGTGATAATCAAGAGGTGGGAATGAAATTTGGTGCAATATTTATTCCAAAGCCTCTTTGTGTGCTGATCATGTCATGGAGCATGGTGTATTTTCCCAGGCTGTTCTTCTGAATGAGGGTAGCTCCATCTACGTGGCCCCCATTCCTATGATACTGCTGCCTGCCGAGCACCGGGGGAGGAAGGACATGGCGGGTAGCTGTTCTCTGTGAAATCAGACTCTGAGAACCCTGCATTGAGTCAGGAATGGCTTGGAAACTCACCTACAAACCAGGGATCTCGGTTGGTGTAGGGGACAGACACAGTGTGTCACACTCTACTCTTAGGCACCTGACGCTGCGCCATTTACTGGTGCTTCTACACAACGTTTTGAGAATACCTCTGACTACTTATCCCCAAGAAGCTTTCCAAAGCCCTCTTGCAGCCAAGGGTACATTCCAGCAATAAAGGACAAGTGTCTACATAGACAGGTGGTGAGGAAAGTGTTACTCTATATGTCCACGAAGGACAAGAATATCACTTGAAGCACAGTAATGCTTTGGGCACTTAAAAACGGAGAGCTTCTCTATGGTTAACACAGAATGTGTTTTAAAGTTTTTATCTACATTCCACTTAGTTAACACACAGGGTAAAAATAGTTTCAGGTGTAGACCCGGTGCACATCAAAAGTGTACTTTTTCATTCCCATCTCGTATGTAACCCAATCACCGCAGCCATCTCTCCTCTGGTAATAATCGGTTTGTTCTCTGTAGTTAAGAGTGTGTTTCCTGTTTTGCCACTCTCTTTTTTTCCACCTTGAATATTTAATTGTTTTTCTTCTTACATTGCACGTAGGAGTAAATTATACGGCATAAGACTTTCTCTCACTGCCTCATTTCACATAGCATAAAATCTCAACTTCCATCCAAGTCACTTCAAAGGAAAATTGCTGTCTCTTTCATGGCTGCGTCCTAGTCCATTAATGTGTAAAGGTCACATCTCAATCTCACACAATGGACATTTGAACCCCTTCCACAATTGGCTACTTGTTAATGTGTTGCTAAAAACACTCTGAATTGGTATTTTCGTATCTTGTGGGTGAATACCTCATAGTGCAATTGTTGGATCACAAGACAACTCTAAGACTTAAAAGCGTAAGTATTGGTTTCACTTAAGTTATTCAAAAGGGAGAGAGTGAAAGATGGCAAGGGGACAGAGAGACGGAGAAAGAATCCGAAGCGAACTCCATGCTGTCAATTCAGAGCCCAATGAGAACTCAGACCCATCACTGTGGGATCCTGACTTGAGTGGCTATCAAGAGTCAGTCACCTAACTGTGATATCCCGGTGCCCAGGGCAGTCCTATTCTTAACACCTGAGGAAACTTTATACTGTATTCCAGAGTGGCTGCACCAGTTTGCTTTCCTACCCAGAGTGCCAGAGGGTTTCCTTTTCTCCTTATCCTTGCCAACAACCAGGTGTTCCTTGTGATGTGAAGATTAACCCATCTGACAGATATGTGGCGATATCTCTTTTTAGTATTGATTTGTATTTCCCTGATTATGAGTGATGTTGAGCCTCTTTTCATGTGCCTTTGGGGAAATGTTCACCTTGTGGTTCCCCTGTGGTTCATGCTCCTCTCCCTCTCCCTCTCCCTGTTTCTTCAGTGAAGGCTCTCTCTCCTCTGCAGTGCCCTTGATATATTTCTCCCCCAAACACCCTCTCTGCACTTCCTACTTTCTTTGATGTGGCTTCCTCTCTTCCTGGAACTGTGGACTTTGTTGTGTGAGTTCCTTCATGTGGTTTTCTAGGGAATTTAGAATGAATTTCTAGTGACTTCGCTGTGTTCAAGGGAAGAGACTACACAGTTGCCCTGCTAGCCCTCCCAACAGAAAGTGAATAAACACTGTTTCAAAAAACCACTTATGAGAGGGACGTGAAAGACAACAGAAAAGACACCTGTGCAGTGTCATTTCTGGCAAAAAAATCACAAGGCATGGGTGACATCTGGTGGGTGTGTTGAGGGTACATGTGTGTTGCGTGTGGTATATACATTTGGCGTAAACATGTGTAGTATACAGGCGGTGGTTGAGTGCATGATCCTGTTCTGTATGGATGGTCTGTATCCTGGATATGTGGTTTGTGTTCTTGTGTTGCATTTATTTGGTGAGCCTGGTGTGTGTATAGCGTGTCGGTGGTTTGCAGGTGGTGTATGTGGCTTTGTGCTGAAAGTGTGGTATGTGCGTTCTGATTGTACTGTATATGTCGTGCGCGTGAGCTCCACATATAATGTATGTTCTTGTGTGGTCTGTGAAAGGCTGTGTGGCTTGTCTGTGGCGCATGTGCGGTTTTGTGGTGTGGCAGATAGATGACGGCTGTGTAAAATAAGTGTGGTTTGTGTGGTGTGCGTGGAGTCTGTCATAGGTGGAGGGATTGCCATTGCATTTTTATTCTATATGTGGTGTCTTTGTAGTATGAGTGAGTTTTGTGTGGGATATGTGCGTAGCATGTGTATATATGTGTGTGTGCACGCGTGCTATGTGTATTCTGAGTAGTAAGTGTGTAGAGGATATCTGCGATGTGTACGTGGTGTGTACGTGGTGAATGGGTGAGATGATTGTGTGGTATTGCTGTGTCATGGGAGGTATGTGTTTGTACTATCTGTTGCAATGTGTTCGGTGTAAGAGTGGTGTAGCTGGGTGGTATCTGTGTCATATTGGTGTCTCTGTGTACAGCGTGTGGTGTGTGTGTGTGTTTAGTTCCTGTGTGGGAGAGGTGGCATCTGTCTTCTGAATATGTGGTGTTAGTTGGTGTGTGTGGTGTGTACGTGGATTATGTTTTTGTGGTATTCAAGAGGCGGTTTGCTTGGAAACTGTGCTGCATATGTGTTGAGTGTGGTAATACAGGGGAAGGGTTATAACCGTGGGTGTTTGGGGCATGTGTGATGGTGTTGGATATGTTTGAGGCTGTGCATTGTGAGTGTGGGGTGTATATGTTGTGTGAGTAATGTATGTAGGTGCACATGGTGTGTCTGTGATCTCGGTGTGTATGTAGTATAATGTGGCTAAGGCAGCGTGCAAGGTGTGTGGTCTTTGCACGGTGAGCGTGTATGGGTGTTATAAGTGTCTCGAGTGTAAAGAATATGTGGTCAGTTGTGGTCTAATTTCATCTTTGTGCTGTATTTGTATGTTGTGTGTTTGCCAACTGGGGTAGTTGTGATACATGTATGGTGTTTTTGTGCCATTTGTGTGTTGTGTTAGCTTAAACATGTTTCCCAAAGTGCAGTTTGACAAGTCAATGGCACTTTCCACACAGTCCCAGCGTGTATTCAGACACTTCCGAGTGAAACAAAATAAGACGTTAGTTGCAAGATGGTTTACGCACAACGTTCTTTCAGAGTTGAGTGTATGGCACGTACCTTGTAGGACCCGCATAGGTATTCAAATACGTCTCACTTAGTGAAACAATATATTAGGTGAAAGACTGTTCCACTACAGTGTTGTCTCACAGAAGTGAGTGACACTTTCTTCATAGGCCCAGCATAGGTTTTCAAACACTTCCAACTGAGTGAAACCGGATTTTAGCAGAAAGATGTTTTCCCCACAGTATGTTTTCACAGAGTCCTGTATATTTACTTTTCCTCATCGTTCCCAGCAAAGTTTCTCAAACACTTTTAACATGGTGAAACAAGATGTTCCTTGAAAGATGGTTTTCCCAAAGATGCTTGACACAGTTGAGTACATGGCGCTTTCCAAACAAGCTCCCACAGGTTGTCAAACAATTGTAACTTAGTGAAAGGAGGCGTTAGTTGAAAGATGGTTTTTCCACAGGGTCGTTTCGCAGATTTGAGTACATGGGAATTCTGCCTCGGTTCCACATCGATTTCCAACAGTTCTAACTTTGTGAAAGAAGGTTCCTTCTAACAGATGGTTCCTTCACAGTATTCTTTCACATGGTCGAGTAAATGTCATTTTCCACATCATTCTCTGCAGAGGGTTCCGAACACTTCCAGCTTTGTGATGCAAGATATTACGTGAACGATGGTTTCCCAAAGGGCACTTGGACAGAGGTGAGTATATGGCACCTCGCAAAATGGTTTCACCTCTTCTAACCTTAGAGAAAGGAGATGTTACTTGAAAGATGGTTTCCCCACACAGTGTTGTTTCACCTAGCTGAGTATGTGGCAGTTACCGTGTACGTCCGCATACGTTTTCAAATTCTTGTTGGTCAAACAAGATTTTGGTGCAGAATGCTTTCTCCACAGTATCCCTTCAGAGAATCGAATGCGTGTGACTTTCCCCATCGCCCCGCATATAGATTTGAAACATTTCCAACATAATGACACAAATGTTGGTTGAAAGATGGTTTCCCCAAAGTGCTGTTTCATAGAGGTGAGGATATGGCACCGTCAGTGTAAGGCACACAAAATGGAGCGACCTCTTCTAACTTAGAGAAAAGAGATGTTAATTGAAAGAAGGTTTTTCCCCACAGTGTTGATTCATGTAGGCGAGTTATGTAAGGACTTACCGTGTACGTCCGCATATGTTTTCAAGTTCTTGTAAGTTAGTCCAACATGATTTGGGTGGAAAAATGCTTTCTCTTCAGTATCCTTTCAGGGAATCGACTATGTGTTACTTTCCGCATCGCCCCGCATAAGTTTTCAAACACTTCTGACCTAGTGAAACAAGATGTTAGTTGAAAAGGGGTTAACTTAGAGTGTTCTTTCACACAGTTGATTATATGGCACTTGCCTTGTAAACACCCCCATAGGTGATTTCGAACATTTCTGACTTAGTGAAACAAGATACTAAGTAAAAGGCGGTATCACCACAGTGTGTTTCCACATAATTGAGTATATGGCTGCTTCCGGTTAGACCCCGCATAGGTTTTCGAACACTTTTAACTTAGAGAAACCAGATGTTAGCTGAAAGATCCTTTCTCCACAGTATGTTTCCACAGAGGTGATTCTACCTCACGTTGTTTTTTTCACAAAATAGCGTATATACTTACTGCTTCGGCCCCACATAGGTTTCCTAACCGTGCTTACATCGTGAAACAGGTATTAGTTGAAAGCTGGTATCTCCACTGTATTCCTTCACAGTGTCCAGTAAATGTCACTTTCCACATTGTTCCCTGCATAAGATTTCAAACAATTCCAGCTTTGAGATACAAGATGTATGTGAAAGATGGTTTTCCAAAGTGTATTTTCGTAGAGATGATGGCACTTTCAGTATAGTCCTCACGTAATTGTTCAACTTCTAATATATAGAAAGATTTTAGTTGAAAGATATTTCTCCCACAGTGTTGTTTCACCTAGCTGAGTATGGAGCACTTACCGTACATGTTCACATACGTTTTCAAACTCTTCTCAGAGTCAAACTAGATGTTTGAAAGATGGCTTCTCTGCATTTTTTCAGATTATTGACTATATGTCACTTTCCACATTGTTCCCCGCCTACGTTTTCAAACAATTCTACCATAGGTATGCAAGAATTTAGTTGAAAGATTGTTTACCCAAAGTTCATCTTCCCAGAGTTGCGTATATGGGACTTTGCCCATAGGCCCCACTTGGGTTTCAAACTCTGCTAACATAGTGAAACATGAGGATAGTTGACATACGGTTTCTCCACAGGATTCTTCCCCAGTGGCTGGTATATGTCACATTCCACTTCGTCCCCTGCATAGATTTCGAACATTTCTAACGTAGAGTTACAAGATGTTACTTGAAAGATGCTTTCACCACAGGGTTTTTCACAGTGGCTGGTGTATTTCACGGTCTTCATCTTTTCCTTCCCGGGTCCTCAATCACTTCTAACCTAATTTTGCACGATCTGAATTATAACTTCCCCAAAAAACACTTTGTCACAGTTGAGTATATGGACAATTCCACATAGGCACCACATAGGTTTTGAAACAGATATAACTTAGAGAAACCAGATGTGAGTTGAAATATCGTTTCTCAGTTTTCAAGTTTTCAAGTGAAAACTCCAAGTTTTCACAGTCAAGTATTTGTCACTTTCCTCATTGTTCCCAGCATATTTTTTCAAAAACTCCTAACACTGTGAAACACTATGTTGTTTGAAACACGGTTTGCCCAAAATTTATGTGGCACTTTATTAGCCCCCATAGGCTTTTTAAAAAATTCTAACTTGATGAAACAAGATTTTTTTTTTATTTTTTTTAATATATTTTTTTATTTTTGGGACAGAGAGAGACAGAGCATGAACAGGGGAGGGGCAGAGAGAGAGGGAGACACAGAATCGGAAACAGGCTCCAGGCTCTGAGCCATCAGCCCAGAGCCTGACGCGGGGCTCGAACTCACAGACCGTGAGATCGTGACCTGGCTGAAGTCAGACGCTTAACCGACTGCGCCACCCAGGCGCCCCTGATGAAACAAGATTTTTAAAGGTGGTTTCCTCCAGTGTTGTTTCACAGTGTTGAATTTATGGCGCTTTCCTTCTAGGCCCTGCATGGGTTTTTAAACATTTCCAAGATTGTTGAACCAGATATTAGTTGAGAGGTGGTTTCCCCAAAGTGCAGTTTGACATAGTTGAGTTTCATATGGCACTTTCTGTGTAGTCTCGGCATAGAATTTCAAAGAGTACTGAGTGAAATAAGATGTTTTTTAATAGATGATTGATAATTAATTAAAAGAACACCTGCAGTGTTTTTTCACAAAGGTGAGCATATGGCACTTTCTTTTGAGGCTTCACATAGGTTTTTAAACAGTTCTCATGTAGTGTAACAACATGTCTGTTGAAAGATGGTTTCTCCAGTCTTCCTTCACAGGGTCGAGTAAATGTCACTTTCCCCATTGTTGCCCGCATAGGTTTTCAAACAATTCTAATTTCCTTGTGCAAGATGTTACTTGAAAGATGGTGGTGTCCCCAAAGTTCATTTTGACAGAGTTGAGTAGGTGACCCTTTCCTCATAAGCCCCCATACATGTTCAGTTCTCAGTGAAACAAGATGGTAATTGAAAGATTTTTCCACAGTGTTGTTTCATTGAATTGAGTGTATTGTTCTTTCCTTCTGGGCACAACATAGGTTTTCAAACAATTTCATGTTTGTTGAAGCAGATGTTAGTTGAAAGGTAAGTTTTACTAAAGTGCATTTCGACATGGACTCACATGGCACTTTCCACATAGATATTCCTTAGGTTTTCAAACACTTCTAGCTTAGTTATACAACAGGTTAGTTGAAAAATGGCTTCTCCACAGTACTCTTTCACAGTTGCTGGCATACATCACTTTTCACATCGTTCCGCGCAGAGGATTTCAAACACTTCTAGCGTAGTGACGCAAACTTTTATTAGGTTTCCCGAAGCGCCGTTTGATAGAATTGACTCTATGGCCCTTTCCTCATAGGTTCCACATAGGTTTTCAACCACTTCTAACTTGGAGAAACCGGGTGAGAGTTGAAAGTGGTTTCTCCACAGTAGGTTTTCACACTTGCTGGTTTATTTCACTTTCCAAGTCGTTCCCTGCATAGGTTGTCAAACATCTCTAATGGAGTGATACAAAATATAAGTTGAAAAATTGTTTCCCTAAAGTTCAGTTTGACAGAGTTGAGTCTAAGGTGCTTTCCGCAGAGTCCCTCATAGGTTTCAGGACACTTCTAACAAGGTGAGACTAGATATTAGTTAAAAGATGGTTTACCCAGGGTGTTATTTCACAGAATTGAGTATATGGAACTTACCTTGTAGGCCCCGCATAGGTTTCCAGAGTTCTCACTATGAAACACAAGTTGAAAGATGGTTTCCCCAATGTGCCTTTCGACAGATGAGTATAGGGTACTTTCCACATAAGCCTCGCCTAGGTTTTCAAACACATAACTTAGTGATACAACAAGCTAGTTGAAAGATGGTTTCTCCACAGTACTCTTTCACAGTGGCTGGTACATGTCACTTTCTTCATCGTTCCCTGTAAATATTTTCAAATATTTGTAACATAGTGATACAAGATGTTAGTCGAAATATGGTTTTCCCAAAGTGCAGTTTGCCAGAGTTGAGTATAAGGCGTTTTCTGCAGAATCCCCGCATACATTTTCAAATACTTCTGGGTGAAACAAAATGTTAGTTATAAAGGGATTACCCACCGTATTCTTTCCCAGAGTTGAGTATAATGGCACTTACCTGGTAGGCCCCAAATAGGTTTTCAAACAGTTCCCTCAATGGATCAAGATGTTAGTTGAATGATGGTTCCACCACAGTGTTGTTTCACAGAGTTGAGGGTATGGCACTTTCCATCTAGGTCCTGCATGGCTTTTCAAAAGAAATCCAAGTTGTTGACCAGACGTTTTTGGAAAGATGGTTTCCCCAAAGTGCAGTTTGGCAGAGTTGAGTATATCGCACTTTCCAGAGAGTCTGTGAATGGGTTTTCAAACACTTCTAATATAGTGAAACATGTTAGTTGAAAAGTGGTTTGTCCACAGAATTCTTTCACAGTGGCTGGGAGAAATCACTTTCGACATTGTTTCCTGCGTACGTTTTCAAACACTTCTGAGTGAAACAAGATGTTAGTAAATGATGGTTCACCCACAGTGTGCTTTCCCAAGATTCCTTATATGGCACTTACCTTTTTAGCCCCACATAGGTTTTCAGACAGTTCTCACTGAAACAAGATATTAGTTGAAAGATGAGGGTTTTCCCTCCCACTCCCCCCACACACAATGTTGTTTCTCAGTATTGAGTGTATCGCACTTTCTAGGCCCCACATGGGTTTTCAAACACTTCCAATGTAGTTGAACCGGGTGGTATGTGAAAGATGGTTTCCTCAACGTGCAGTTTGACAAAGTTAAGTATATGGCACTTGACACCCAGGCCACGCATATGTTTTCAAAAAACTTAGCTATACAGGAAGCTGGTTGAAGATGGTTCCTCCACAGGATTCTTTCAAAGTGATTGGCATACTTTCCTCATCTTCCCGCAAACGTTTCAAACCATTGTAACTTAGTGATAATGATTGTTTCCCAAAATGCAACCTGACAGAGTTTATTGAGTATATGGAACTTTAATCTTAGTCCCCACAGAGATTTTCAAGCATTTCTGAGTGAAAATAGATGTTAGCTAAAAGATGGTCTACACACAGGGTTCTTTCACAAAGTTGACTATATGCTATGTACTTTGTAGGCCCCGCATAAATTTTCAGTTTTCACGTAGAGAAACACCATATTAGTTGAAAGCCTGTTTCAGACCCGTGTTTTTTCACAGAATTGAGCGTATGCCACTTTCTGCATAGGACTTACCTAGGTTGTCAAACGGTTCTAACTCTGTGGAACAAGATTTTAGTTGAAAGATGGCTTCTCCACAGTATTCCTTCCCTTGGTCGCGTATCACTTTCCTATTTCTCTGCATTTGGTCAGAGGCGAATATAATGGCACTTTCATATAGCCTTCCCATACTTGTTAAACCTCTTCTAACGTACAGAAAGATGTTAGTTGAACATGGTTTGCCCACAGTGTGGCTTCACATAGCTGAGTATATAGCACTTGCCATATACATCTGCTTACGTTTTCACGCTCTTGTAACGTAGTCAAACAAGATGTTTGTTGAAAGATGGTTTCTTCACAGTATTCTTTGAGTATGGAATACATGTCATTTTCCAGATCACTCCCCGCATAGGGTTTCAAACACTTTTAACTTAGTTATACAAGATGTTAGTTGAAAGATGGTTTCCTCAAAGTGCAGCTAAAGTTGAGTACATGGCACTTTCCACATAGGGGCCGGGAAAAGTTTCAAACGCTTGTATGTTAGTTACATAAGATATTGAAGATGGTTTCCCTACAGGATTCTTTAACGGGGGGAATTTTATGTCACTTTAAACATCGTTCACCGCAAACTTTTCACACACTTCTAATGTACTTTTACATGATGTTGAAAGAAGGTTTCCTCAAAGTGCATTTTGACAGCGTTGAGTCTATGGCACTTTCCTGCTAGGCCCTGCATACGGTTTCAGACGCCTCTGATTTTTGAAACAGATAACTTGAAAGGTGGTTTCTGCACCAGATTCTTTTACAGTGTGTGTGTGTGTGGGGGGGGGGGGGTATACATCACTTTCTGCATCATTCCCCACATAAGGTTTTGAAACATTTTTCCTTTTTCCCCCTTCTTAGTGAAACGAGATGAGAACTGTTTTTAAACCTATGGGGAGCCTACAAGGTAAGTATTATATACTCAACTCTATGAAAGAACACTTTGAGTAAATCATCTTTTAACTAACATCTTGTTTCACGCAGAGGTGTTTGAAACTGCAGGGACTATGTGGAAGGTACCATGTACTCAACTCCGTCAAAATGAGCTTTGGGCATTTCAACTAACATCTTGTTTCAGTAATTTAGAAATGTTTGAAATGCTATGTGGGTAAAGATATAGAGGGGACATGATCCAGCCACTGTGAAAGACTCCTGTGTGAACTAACATCGTATTTCATTGTTAGTAGTGTGGAAACTTATGTGGGGCCTATGGGGAGGGAAAATTCTGTACACTCTGTCAAATTGCACTCTGAGAAAACCTTTGAACTAACATCTTGTGTAACTAAGTTAGAAGTGTTTGTAAGTGTATTTGGGGAAAAATTAGGGAAAGAGACATGTATTCTATACTCACAAAGATCCCTGTGGAAAAACTACCTTTCAACTGACATCTTGTAAAACTAAAGTTAGCAGTGTTTTCAAAACCTATACTGGGCCTGTAAGGTTAGTGTCATAAACTCAACTCTGAGGTTAATGTCAAACTGAACTTTTGGGAAAAGATCTTTCAAAGAACATCTTGTATGACGAAGTAAGAAGGGTTTGAAATCCACTGCAGGGAACGATGTGGAAAGTGATATTTACTCGACATTGTTAAAGAGTACTGTGGCAAACCATCTGCCAACTAATATTTTGTTATACTAAAGAAGTCTTTGAAAACCTATGTGGTTCCTAAATGGTGAGTGCTGTATCCTCAACTATGTGAAAGAACACTGTGCTATTGTTATTTTATCGTCAATGCTTCCTTATGTTGGTCATTAATTGATTTATATATTTGGATGCTATCAATGTGAGGGTATAAATATTTATACTTGTTAGATATTCTTGATGGGTAAACTCTTAGTGTCTTTCTCTATCTCTTGTTACAGTCTTTTGTTGTAAATCTAGTTTGTCTGATATAAGTATGGCTACTCTGGCTCTCTTTTGATGTTCATTAATATGATAAATTGTTCTCCATCCCCTCACTTTCAATCTGAGGTGTGTGTTTATGTCTACAGTGGGTCTCTGGTACGCAACATACAGATAAATTTTTTTTGTCCATGCTGACACCCCATATCCTTTGATGGAATATCCATTTACATTCAGAGTGATTTTGGGTAGATATGAATATAGTGCCATTGTGTTACTTGTAAAGTCACTTTCTGGAGATTTTCTCTGGTCCTTTCTATGGCGCTTGTGATGCTTTGCTTTATTTTCCACACATTTCTTGCAGTGATTGTTTTATATTTTTGAGTGTCCCATTTTGGGTACATAAATATTTATAATGTTAAATCTTCTTGTTAGATTGTCTCTTTCATGATTATATAGTGCTCTCCTTTGTCTCTTGTTACTATTTCTGTTTTAAAGTATAGTTTTTCTGGGGCGCCTGGGTGGCGCAGTCGGTTAAGCGTCCGACTTCAGCCAGGTCACGATCTCGCGGTCCGTGAGTTCGAGCCCCGCGTCAGGCTCTGGGCTGATGGCTCAGAGCCTGGAGCCTGTTTCCGATTCTGTGTCTCCCTCTCTCTCTCTGCCCCTCCCCCGTTCATGTTCTGTCTCTCTCTGTCCCAAAAATAAAATAAACGTTGAAAAAAAAATTTAAAGTATAGTTTTTCTGATATAAATATTACTACCCTGGTTTTCTTTTACCATCCATTTTGTATACCACTTATAGGTGGCTTTTGTTTTTTGATCCATTCTGACACCCTGTAAATTTTGATAGGAATTTTTGTCCATTTACATTCAAAGTAATTATTGATAGATATGTATTTATTTCCATTTTGTAAGATATTTCTTCTTTGTTTTGGAGGTTTTCTCTGATCCTTTCCTGTCTTTGTCACTTCTTTTTGTTTTGCACTCCAGAAAGCTCCTTTAATATTTCTTGCATGGTTTGTTTTAGCGGTCAAAAATTCTTTTAGTTTTTTTCCTCTGGAAAACTATCTGTCCTATTCTGAGTGAAAATATTTTTGTATAGAATATTCTTAGCTACAGATTTTTTCCAATTTAACACGTTGAATACATCATGACCCTCATTTCTGACTTGCTGTTGAGAAATTTCCAGCTAGCCTTATGTGTTTTCTCTTGTAAATTAAAGACACCTTTTGTCTTGCTTCCTTTAATTTTTTTTTATCACTATGTTTTGCATATTTCATTACTCTTGACATTGGCCACCTTTGCTGATTTTAATGGGAGTTTTCTGTGCCTCCTTTTTTTTTTTTTTTTTTTAAATTTTTTTTTTCAACGTTTATTTATTTTTGGGACAGAGAGAGACAGAGCATGAACGGGGGAGGGGCAGAGAGAGAGGGAGACACAGAATCGGAAACAGGCTCCAGGCTCCGAGCCATCAGCCCAGAGCCTGACGCGGGGCTCGAACTCACGGACCGCGAGATCGTGACCTGGCTGAAGTCGGACGCTTAGCCGACTGCGCCACCCAGGCGCCCCAGTGCCTCCTTTATTTGAATGTCTGTTTCCTTCCACAGATTAGGGCAGTTTTTAGGTATTGTTTTCTCAAATAAAATTTCTGCTCCTTTTTCTCATTCTTCTACTGTGTTTCCTGTAATAAGACTATTATGATGTTTTATGGAGTCACTGAGTTCCCTAGGTCTACTCTCGTGATGAATAATTTGTCTTTCTCTCTTTTGTTCAGCTTCATTACTTTCCATTACTTTGTCCTCTTGCTCACTAATTTTTTTCCTTTATGTATTCAGTCCTGCCATTTACTGCATTAAGACTGTTTCCATCCCATTTATTGCACTCTTCATCTCTGATTCTTTTTTTTAAATCTTTTATCTCTGTGGTAACAGTTTTAGTGAGTCTTCTATTGTTTTCTCAAACCCAATGAACATCCTTATGATTGTTTTAAATTTTCCATCAGTCATGTTACTTATATCTATTTTACTTATTTCACTGGCAATGGTCTTATTCTTTCATTTGGGATAAATGGAACAAATTCCTTCTTCATAGCACCTTCATACACCTTTTCTACCAAAATTGAGGTCTCACAAAACTTTCTGATTTGGAGATGTGGTATTTAGGAGTTTTTGCTGGTCTTCTGGGGGGTAGGTTTGGTTGCCATAACACTGAAAAGGGTTGTACTAGAGGAGTGAAGGGGGGTGGAATGTGGTGACTGAAAGTAGGCAGTCAGTGTCAGAGCTGTGCTATTTCCAGAAGGTGACTCTGTGCTTACGCTGAGGAGGAGAGGTGGAAAATGACACCAGCCAGCTCCTTTGTTCCCAGGAACTTGTCTCCATGAATGCTCCCTCTTAGGAGCATTTGCTCCAAGAAGAGCAAATATTGTCTCCAGAGTGTGCCCCTGGTGCTCTTTAGATTACTGTTTTTGTGGTGTCTACCCCTGCGTCATTTGTCTGCCTTCTGTCCAGAAGCAGCACAGTGTCCTCCAGACTCTATCTCAGGCAAGACCACTGACATTTAAATCTCTAGACTTTAACACCACTCTTTGCAAGAACACATAAAATTCAATCCTTCTCATTTTTCAATCCAATGGCTTTGGACAAAGGTTTTCTTATGGTCTTACCCTGTGTGCTCCTTTCTTACTCTTCTCTGCAATCACAGCTCCCTTCCCTCTGCAGCACCTATGTTTTTTATATCCCTTAAACCACATCGTCACACTTCCTATCTTCTTTTATACGACCTCTTCTCTTCCTTTGGTTGTGTTTTTTCTGTCAGTCTCCAAGTTGGTTTCTGGGATATTTAGGATGATTTCATAGTTGTCTAGTTAACGTGACAAGGTGAGCCTAGTGTCCTTCTCTCTCACCCTATTTTTCCTGCAGTATTGGCCTTTTTTAAACAATTGAAATATAACTAACATACAACCTTGCATAAGTTAAATTTTGCAGTGTGTTGATTTGATATAGTTATATATTGCAATATGATTGCCATCACAACAATATCATTATTATTTCAAAATTATCATTTCTTTTGTGATGGGAATCAAGAAGTAGTGTCTTACCAACCTTGAGGTATGTAATACAGTTTTTTATTGCAATCACAATGCTGAACTATAATAGAACGTACAGACTTGAAAAAAGTAACTAAGTTATTGAAAGATTTCAGGATTCTCTAGTTTTGCCAAGAAGTGCTTTGATACAAACCTAATCTTCTTTTAGATTCTAGTTTACATGTTTCTCAACGTTTATTTATTTTTGGGACAGAGAGAGACAGAACATGAACGGGGGAGGGGCAGAGAGAGAGGGAGACACAGAATCGGAAACAGGCTCCAGGCTCCGAGCCATCAGCCCAGAGCCTGACGCGGGGCTCGAACTCACGGACCGCGAGATCGTGACCTGGCTGAAGTCGGACGCTTAACCGACTGCGCCACCCAGGCGCCCCCTAGTTTACATGTTTCTAATAGGTTATCTGGTGGCAGATAACCTATCTGGTTATCTGGTTCAAGTGTAACACATGCCTTAGGAAGTTTCACAACTTCTGTAGACAACTTCTGTGGACTTCTGTAGTCCACAATGACTTAAACATTCTGTGTCAAGTGTTGACTCTGCCTTATATACGTACTGGTTATTACTTGCGTACTAACGCACATTCCAGAGCATGGAGACATCCTGATTAGTCAAGAACTTTTATCTGTTGGGAGTGAGGACACCCCCTTTTTCTGCCCATCTTCTTTCTTGTCTGTAAAGAATAAATATACACAAAGAAGAACAATGACACACTATATTTGCTCTCTTCAGACATGGGCACATTTAGCTTCAATTACAATATAAAGCATTCCTGTATAACTGTTTCTCCCAACAGAATGAAAACTGTCTCACTCTTCCCATATAAGCCAATAGAAATATGTCTTCTCTCTGAAAGTTAAAAGAAAACAATCTCTTACCTATATAAATTAACAAAGCTAATTCATTTAAACCTATCAATATAAAGAAGAAACATTACTTTTTACTCTGCAACTATACATTGTATCCTATATTAAATAATATCTCTTCATATTAAGGTGCCATCTAGAATAGTGGCCAGGACATAACAGTAAAATTTGAGAACAAAAACAGTGAATTCAGAAAACTTAAGTTTCAAATCCATTTTTAATTCTTATTAGAGGTATATTATTCAGAAATTTGCTTTACCTGAAACTCAATTTCTTCATTTAGAAAATGGGATTAATATAGACATGCTACAGGAATGTGGAATGTGTTAAATGGGTTGCTATATATAAAGTACATATTAACTTATAGAAAGGGTTCAGTCCAAAACAAGTTATATGTGGATTTACTTCTACTTTTGGTAATGAGTGTCTAAAGCCATATCAAACAACCCCATACCATTGAAAACAACCATAAAATACAAAAAAAATAAAAATAAAAAAAAAACTGAGAACAAAGAGTAATCAGAACTAGATAGAATCTGGTGGAAGGGATAAAGGGAGGTAGATGAAGTAAGTTCTTACCTGTGTTTTTTACCTTGGAGATAAGTGATGCAAAGTTTTAAGACAAAAAAGGAAAAGACGCAGTTCTTCTGGCCTGCAACGTCATTAAAAATGTAGCCAGAGAAACCGTGGTGAATTAAGAGAATGGGGAAATGATGGTAGAAAAAGATTCATAGAAGGCATCTTCTTTTTTTTTTTTTTTTTAAATTTTTTTTTTCAACGTTTATTTATTTTTGGGACAGAGAGAGACAGAGCATGAACGGGGGAGGGGCAGAGAGAGAGGGAGACACAGAATCAGAAACAGGCTCCAGGCTCTGAGCCATCAGCCCAGAGCCCGATGCGGGGCTCAAACTCACGGACCGTGAGATCGTGACCTGGCTGAAGTCGGACACTTAACCGACTGCGCCACCCAGGCGCCCCCATAGAAGGCATCTTCTAATGTGGTCTGATATTTATGATTGTCTTTTAAACCATGTATTCTCAGGAAAAAAAAAAAGAAATCACACACAGAAAAAACTAAACTCAAGGGTTTAAGCTAAAGATGAAAGATTTGAACTGGACTAGAGACGCTGCCCCATAGAGTTTGCACTTTCAGAGTAGAAGTTAAGATAGTGGAGTAGTAGGGAGACGCTGGGTTTACCTCATTCCTTGTATGACTAACTCAAAAGCTAAATCAATGTGAAATCATTTTGAATACATAAGAAATTGATTGGAAGATTAAGAGAACACTCTGCATAACTTAAGGGAAAGACGCTGGCAGTCATGAAGTATAGAGATGTGAAATGGAGAGAAAAGCAGTGGTGTCACAGAGTTTTGGAGCTCTTTCGGCAGAGAGGAGAAGGAGAGGGTGAGAGCACAGCGTGTGGGATTCATGGAAGAAAAGCACTCTCCCCAAAACATTGGCCAGGAAACCAGGAGGAACTATCACAAGGTTTTGTAAACAGTGTAGATCAAATACTGAAATTTTGAAAGCCCATGCCATTGGCCAGTCAATCTAGACAGGCAACTGTGTTCCTGGGAGAAGCGTGGAGTCCTGGGAGCAGACAGCAGTCACCTTGGTTTGGAGATTCCCTGGGTCACACTAGGAAAGAATATTCTACTTCCTGGAGTACATTTAGAAGAGGGTATATTACTTCTCCAAGGGTAAAAAAAAACCTAGCTGGCACCTTTGAGTGGCTGTTCAACAGCAGGTGACAGAGGCAAGTACAGAGGGTAGATAACCTGGTTGCAGCTTTTTCCTGTGCTTCATTATAAACTCAAGCCACATGTGTGGCAGTGTGATTGCTTTTCTGGAACAGGATGGCTCTGGGCTTTGCACTGCCCAGCACATCTTCCAGAGGCAGGGAGCCAGTCGACACCTTGCTGGTCCATTAAGATTTGCAGTTTTGAATCCCGGCTATGCACCAGAGTTACAACACAGGAGAGCTGTGGCCTTGGGCATGTTGATGGCCTGGGTAAGCAGGGTTGAGGTCAGGGATCTGATGGATGCCTAGGACACAAGAGGAGAGATTGTTTGCTTGTCTGTGGGGGCTACATGAATAGCAGTGGGTGCCAGCTCCTTTACCCTGGAATGAGAGAGTAGGGTGATGCCATCTTCCCCTCATACCCACACCAGCACTGTCAGACTTCAGTGAGAAACAGAGTGCCCCCAGGGGAGGTTGGAGTTGCTTACATGAAACGCTGACACTCTGGAGCCTGCAGGAGCACCTTTACTAGGGCAATCTGTGAGCGAGCACAGTGGACCTCTCCCTCAGAGAACAAATACAACCCCCCGTCCAATAAGTCTGCTGATCACAGAGTGCTCCAATTTCTGGAGTTTCTGTTAGCTTCATTTCTGATGGAATGGGACCAAAGCTTGTTTTCTTTCTTTCTCTTTCTTTCTTTTTCTTTTTCTTTCTTTCTCTTTCTTTCTTTCTCTTTCCTTCTTTCTTTGTTTCTTTTGTTTGTTCTTTCATGCATTCTTTCGTTTTTCCTTTTTTCTTCTTGACTTCGATTCTTTCATTCTTTCTCCTTTGGAATTAAGCAAAAAGTTTTTTTATTTGATTGTTTTTGTTTCTTTTTCTCTTTTTTTTTTGGAATTAAGCTTCCTTTGTTTTTTTTTGTTTGTTTATTTTGTTTTGTTTTCTCCTTTTCTCTTTCTTTCTTCCTTTCTTTCTTTCTCTTTGGAATCAAGCTTACAGTTTTTTTTTCTTTCTCTTTTTTTGGGATGGGGCTTTTTTTTTCCATCAGTCAATTTTAACAACAAAACAAAGCACACCTAGTTAAAGGCCCAAACACTCCCAACTGCAAGCAAGGAAGGTTACTGCAGAAAACTGACCTGGTAGAAAAAGCACCCAAATCACAATAGCAGTGTGCACACATAATACACCAGAAACACTTCCTGAAGCACAAGGCCCTGGACAGTGTATAACTACTTCTTAATGAAACCACACTCAGAAGCATGAAACATAACAAGTTTTCATAACATGCAAAAGACAGAAACCTGAACAAAATGACAAGTGGGAGGAATTCTCCCTCAAGGAATGATCAAGAAGAAACCACAGCCAGAGATTTGTTCAAAACAGATAACATATCTGAAGAAGAATTTAGAGCAACTGTCATCATAATACAAGCTGAGCTTGAAAGAAGCATAAAACCACCAAATAAACCCTAGCTGCAGACATAAATGACCTAAAAAACTAGACAGGCCAAAATAAAAAAAATACAATTGAAATGCAAAACTGCTTGGGTGTAATCACAACATGAATGGAAGAAAAATGAATGAATAGGTGATACAGAAGTTAAAAATATGGAAAATAATTAAGCTGGAAAGAAGAGGGAAAGAAAACAGATGACGAATACAGAATTAGGGAACTCAGTGATTCCATCAAGTAAAATAATATCTGTATCATAGAAGTCTTAGAAGAGTGGGAAAAGGGGACAGAAATTATAGCGGAGAACTTCCCTAATCTGGGGGAAGAAAAGGGCATTAAAGTCTGAAACAGAGAACTTCCCATAAAATCAATAAAAACAGGTCAACACGAGTACATATTGTAATTAAATTTGCAAAATACAAAGATAGAGAATTCTTAAAGCAGTCAGGGACAATGTGTCCTTAAGCTATAAGGATAGACACATAAGGTTAGCAACAGAACAGTCTGCAGAAACTTGGCAGGCCAGAAAGGAGTGGAATGATATATAAAACCTGCTAAAATGGGAAAAATATGCAGCCAAGAGTACTTTTGTGGTATATACAGAATGGAATACTATGTGGAAATGAGAATGAAAAATGGCCTTTTGTAGCAACATGTATGGAACTGGAGAGTGTTATGCTAAGTGAAATAAGTCATACAGAGAAAGACTGATACTATATGGTTTCACTCTTATGTGGATCCTGAAAAACAACAGAAGACCATGGGGGAGAGGATGGAGAAAAAAGTTAGGGAGGGAGGCAAACCATAAGAGAGACTTAAATACTGAGAAGAAACTGAGGGTTGATGCGGGGTGGGAGGGAGGGGTGGGTGGGTGATGGGCATTGAGGAAAGCACCTTTTGGTGCTTGTATGGAACCAATTTGACATTTCATGTAAAAAATAAAAATAAACAGTATTCTTTAAACAGAAAAAAAATGTGAAGGGGTGGAAAGTAATTTATAAGGTTAGTAGGCATCAAAAGAAAGCCGTTGTAGTCATAATTAGAAAGTAGACTTTAAACCAATTGTAATGAGATGAAGAAGGGTATTGTATCATAAGAGGTCTATCCAGCAAGATGTAACAATTTCCCCAATGGGGAAACACCCAAATATAAAAATCAATTAATAACAAATGTAAAGAAATTCATCAAAAATAATAAAAAAATAATAGTGGATTTCAGTAACAATTACAGTAATTGAAAGATCTAAGCAGAAGATGAACAAGGAAACAATGGCATTGAATGACACATGGGATCAGATGACCTTATCAGATATAATCATAACATTTCATTCAAAAACAGCAGAACACCTATTCTTCATAAGTGCACATGAAATATTTTCCAGAATAGATCACATACTGGGCCACAAATGAGCCCTCAACAGGTACAAAAAGTTTGAGATCATACCATGCATATTTTCAGATCAGAAATCTTTGAAACTTGAAACCAACCACAAATAAATAATTTTGGAAAGGCCTCAAACACAGGGAGGCTAAAGAACATCTTACTAAAGAATTAATGGGCCGAGGAAATTAAAGAAGAATTTTTTTTAAAATATGGAAGTATATGAAAATGAAGACACCAACAGTCCAAAACCATGGGAGTGCAGCAAAGGTGGTCATAAGAGGGAAGAATACAGAAATTCACATCTCCAAGAAGCAAGAAAAGTTTCAAATACACAACTGAACCACCTAAAAGAGCTAGAAAAGAAAAGAGAATAAAGCCTAAAGTCTCCAAAAAGGGAAATAAGATTAGAGTGGGAGTTTTGAGTTTATTTCATTCGAGTTTATTTTTGTGTATGGTGTAAGAAAGTGGTCCAATTTTATTCTGCATGTTTCTGTCCAGTTCTCTCAGCACCATTTCCTAAAAAGACTGTCTTTTTTCCATTGGATACTCTTCCCCGCTTTGTCAAAGATTAGTTGACCATACATTTGTCGGTCCAATTCTGGGTCCTATTCTATTCCATTGGTCTATGTGTCTGTTTTTGTGCCAATACCATACTGTCTTGATGATTGCAGCTTTGTAGTAGAGGAGGATACAGGAGTGCTGATCCGTAGGGGCATTTTGCAGGGAGTATGGCCGGAGTCGCAAGACATGAGTCTGCAAAGTGCAGTTAAGAGAGGGTCCTCATACTCGAGTTGGAATGAGGCCCCCACTACAGAACGAAGCTTTTTTTAAAAATTAGGATAATTGCTAAAGACTGTGCATAAAGTCAGCTAAGCAAGCATGTAAATCCAATTGTTTAGCTTTTCAAGGTTGAATTTTAAATTAATTGGTCTATATATCTAGGAAGTGTCAGGTGTGAAGGAGGATCTGGCCCTGGACAATGTTAATGGCTTTAGGAATTCCTTATGAGCCGTAGCCCTGTTCAGGTAAGTAAAGCTGCATTCATCTATGCCCTAAGGCCTTGCACCTTCTCCAGCCCTTCCCTTTTGAAGTCTTCTCCTTCGATCCTTCTCTCCTGCATCTCCCACAGGGGCACATGTACTCCAATGTTTATAAAAGCACCAACAGTTGCCAAATTCTGGAAAGAGCCAAATGTCCATCAACTGATGAATGGATAAAGAAGATGTGGTTTATACATACAATAGAATATTACTTGGCAATGAGAAAGAATGAAATCTTGTCATTTGCAACAATGTGGGTGGAACTGGAGGGTATTATGCTAAGTGAAATAAGTCAGTCAGAGAAATACAGATATCATATGTTTTCACTCATATGTGGAATTTGAGAAACTTAAGAGAAAACCATGGGGAAAGGGAAGGGGAAAATAGTTTCAGAGAGGGAGGCAAATCATAAGAGACTCTTAAATACTTAGAACAAACTGAGAGTTGATGGGGGGGTGCGGAAGAGGGGAAAAAGGGTGATGGGCATTGGGGGGGCACTTTTTGGGGTGAGCACTGGATGTTGTATGTAAGTGATGAATCATGAGATTCTACTCCTAAAGCCAAGAGCACACTGCATACACTGTATGTAAGCTAAATTGACAATAAATTATATGAAAAAAAGAATTAAAAAAGATTAGAGTAGGAATAATATCTAGAAATTAAAAAAGTAGAAGAGATCAGTGAAAGTAGAACAGTTTCTTTGAAAAAATTAATGCTGTTAAACCTCTAGTCATAATTATGAAAAACAAAAGAAAAAGGAAACAAATAAAATAATGAATGAAAAAGGAGACAACCAACACTGCAGATTCAAACAATGATTAGAGAATATAAATTATATGACAAAAATTGGCAATCTGGAAGAAACTGGTACATTCCTAGAAACAAACTACTAAAACTCAAAAAAGAAGAAAGAGAAAATTTGAACAGACACATAACCAGTAAAGAAATTGAATTAATGGCAAATCTCCCTACAAACAGTAATCCAGGCCTGGATGGCTTTCCAGGGGAATTCTACCAAACATTTAAAAGAGGAATTAATACCTGCTCTTCTGATATTGTGCCAAAAAATAGAAATGGAAGGGAAATTTCAAAATTTCTCCTACAAGGGCTGGATTTTGATTCATTTCATTTCGATTCCAAATGAGACAAAAACCCTACTGTAAAGAGTTATAGGTCAATACCCCTGATAAACATGGATGCAAAAATTCTCACCAATATTCTAGAAAATCAAATCCAGCAGTACTTTAAAATATTCACCATGATCAAGTAGGATTTATTCCTGGGATGCAAAACTGGTTCAATATCTTAAAATCAATCAACATTAATAAAAGAAAGGATTTTAACCATAGGATCTTCTCAATAGATAAAGAGAAAGCATCTGACAAAATACAGCATTATTTCTTGATAAAAACCCTTAAGAAAGTCAGGATAGAAGGCACATACCTCAACACCATTAAGGTGATATATAAATACTCAACAGCAAATTTTGTATTTAATGGGTAAAAACCAGGAGTTTTTCTCCTATGGTCAGAAACAAAACAAAGACATCCACTCTCACCAGTAATATTTACATAGTAATGGAAATCTCAACCTCAGCAATGAGATAACAAAAAGAAATAAAAGCATACAAATTGGCAAGGAAGATTCAAACTTTAATTCCTTTAAACAAAATGCAAAACGCTTTAAACGAGATGCAAAATAGAATGGGCGGCTCGGATTGAAGAGGTGGAGGAGAGATTACGTGAACTTGAAGATAAAGTTATGGAAAAAGAGGAAGCTGAGAAAAAGAGAGATAAAAAAATCCAGGAGTATGGGGGAAAATTAGAGAACTAAGTGATACACTAAAAAGAAATAATATACGCATAATTGGTATCCCAGAGGAGGCAGAGAGAGGGAAAGGTGCTGAAGGTGTACTTGAAGACATAATAGCTGAGAACTTCCCTGAACTGGGGAAGGAAAAAGGCATTGAAATCCAAGAGGCACAGAGAACTCCCTTCAGATGATCAAGAATCGATCTGCACGATCATAGTGAAACTGGCAAAATACAAGGATAAAGAGAAAATTCTGAAAGCAGCAAGGGATAAACGTGTCCTAACGTATAAAGGGAGACCTATAAGACTCGTGACGGATCTCTCTTCTGAAACTTGGCAGGCCAGAAAGGATTGGCACGAGATCTACAATGTGCTGAACAGAAACCATATGCAGCCGAGAATCCTTTATCCAGGAAGTCTGTCATTTAGAATAGAAGGAGAGATAAAGGTCTTCCCAAATAAAAGCTGAAGGAATTTGTCACCACTAAACCAGCCCTACAAGAGATCCTAAGGGGGATCCTGTGAGACAAAGTACCAGAGACATCTCTACAAGCATAAATCATACAGACATCACAATGACTCTAAACCCGTATCTTTCTATAATAACACTGAATGTAAATGGATTAAATGCGCCAACCAAAAGACAGGGTATCAAGATGGATAAAAAAACAAGACCCATCTATTTGCTGTCTACAAGAGACTCATTTTAGATCTGAGGACACCTTTAGATTGAGAGTGAGGGGATGGAGAACTATTTTTCATGCTACTGGAAGCCAAAAGAAAGATGGAGTAGCCATACTTAGACAAACTAGACTTTAAATTAAAGGCTGTAACAAGAGAGGAAGAAGGGCATTATATCATAATTACAGGGTCTATCCATCAGGAAGATGTAACAATTATAAATGTCTTTGTGTTGAATACGGGAGCCCCCAAATATATAAAACAACTACTCATAAACATAAGCAACCTTATTGATAAGAATGTGGTAATTGCAGGGGACTTTAACACTCCACTTACAACAATGGATAGATCATCTAGATACACGGTAAATAAAGAAACAAGGGCCCTGAATGACACATTGGATCAGATGGACTTGACAGATATATTTAGAACTCTGCATCCCAAAGCAACAGAATATACTTTCTTCTCGAGTGCACATGGAACATTCTCCAAGATATATCATATACTGGGTCACAAAACAGCCCTTCATAAGTATACAAGAATTGAAATTATACCATGCATACTTTCAGACCACAATGCTATGAAGCTTGAAATCAACCACAGGAAAAAGTCTGGAAAACCTCCAAAAGCGTGGAGATTAAAGAACACCTTACTAAAGAATGAGTGGGTTAACCAGGCAATTAGAGAAGAAATTAAAAAATATATGGAAACAAACGAAAATGAAAATACAAACAATCCAAACGCTTTGGGACGCAGCGAAGGCAGTCCTGAGAGGAAAATACATTGCAATCCAGGCCTCTCAAGAAGCAAGAAAAATCCCAAATACAAAATCTAACAGCACACCTAAAGGAAGTAGAAGCAGAACAGCAAAGGCAGCCTAAACCCAGCAGAAGAAGAGAAATAATAAAGATCAGAGCAGAAATAAACAATATAGAATCTAAAAGAACTAGAGAGCAGATCAATGAAACCAAGAGTTGGTTTTTTGAAAAAAACAAAATTAACAAACCTCTAGCCAGGCTTCTCAAAAAGAAAAGGAAGATGACCCAATTAGGTAAAATCTTGAATGAAAACGGATTACAAACAATCCCTCAGAGATACAATTATCAGGGAATACTATGAAAAATTATATGCCAATAAATTGGACAACCTGGAAGAAATGGACAAATTCCTAAACACCCACACACTTCCAAAACTCAATCAGGAGGAAAGAGAAAGCTTGAACAGACCCATAACCAGCGAAGAAATTGAATCGGTTATCAAAAATCTCCCAACAAATGAGTCCAGGACCAGATGGCTTCCCTGGGGAGATCTACCAGACGTTTAAAGGACAAATAATACTTATCTTTCTGAAGCTATTCCAAGAAATAGAAAAGGAGGAAAAACTTCCAGACTCATTCTATGAAGCCAGTATGACTTTGATTCCTAAACCAGACAGAGACCCAGTAAAAAAAGAGAACTACAGGCCAATATCCCTGACGAATATGGATGCAAAAATTCTCAATAAAATACTAGCAAATCGAATTCAACAGCATATAAAAAGAATTATTCACCATGATCAAGTGGGATTCATTCCTGGGATGCAGGGCTGGTTCAACATTCGCAAATCAATCAACGTGATGCATCACATTAATAAAAGAAAAGATAAGAACCCTATGATCCTGTCAATCGATGCAGAAAAGGCCTTTGACAAAATCCAGCACCCTTTCTTAATAAAAACCCTTGAGAAAGTCGGGATAGAAGGAACATACTTAAAGATCATAAAAGCCATTTATGAAAAGCCCACAGCTAACATCATCCTCAATGGGGAAAAACTGAGAGCTTTCCCCCTGAGATCAGGAACACGACAGGGATGTCCACTCTCACCGCCGTTGTTTAACATAGTGTTGGAAGTTCTAGCATCAGCAGAAAACAAAAGGAAATCAAAGGCATCAAAATTGGCAAAGATGAAGTCAAGCTTTCGCTTTTTGCAGATGACATGATATTATACATGGAAAACACAGTAGACTCCACCAAAATCTGCTAGAACTGATAAATGAATTCAGCAAAGTTGCAGGATACAAAATCAATGTACAGAAATCAGTTGCATTCTTATACACTAACAATGAAGCAACAGAAAGACAAATAAAGAAACTGATCCCATTCACAATTGCACCAAGAAGCATAAAATCCCAAGGAATAAATCTAACCAAAGATGTAAAAGATCTGTATGCTGAAAACTATAGAAAGTTTATGAAGGTGATTGAAGAAGATATAAAGAAATGGAAAGTTATTCCCTGCTCATGGATTGGAAGAATAAATATTGTCAAAATGTCAATACTACCCAAAGCTATCTACACATTCAATGCAATCCCAATCAAAATTGCACCAGCATTCTTTTCGAAGCTAGAACAAGCAGTTCTAAAATTCATATGGAAACACAAAAGGCCCCGAATAGGCAAAGTAATTTTGAAGAAGACCAAAGCAGGAGGCATCACAATCCCTGACTTTAGTCTCTACTACAAAGCTGTAATCATGAAGACAGCATGGTATTGGCACAAAAACAGACACGTAGACCAATGGAATAGAATAGAAACCCCAGAACTAGACCCACAAACGTATGGTCAACTAATCTTTGACAAAGCAGGAAAGAACATCCAATAGAAAAATGACAGTCTCTTTAACAAATGGTGCTGGGAGAACTGGACACCAACATGCAGAAGGATGAAACTAGACCACTTTCTCACACCATTCACAAAAATAAACTCAAAATGGATAAAGGACCTGAATGTGAGACAGGAAACCATCAAAACCCTAGAGGAGAAAGCAGGAAAAGACCTCTCTGACCTCAGCCGTAGCAGTCTTTTACTCGACACATCCCCAAAGGCAAGGGAATTAAAAGCAAAAAGGAACTACTGGGACCTTATGAAGATAAAAAGCTTCTGCACAGCAAACAACCAGCAAAACTAAAAGGCAACCAACGGAATGGGAAAAGATATTTGCAAATGACATATCGGACAAAGGGCTAGTATCCAAAATCTATAAAGAGCTCACCAAACTCCACACCCAAAAAACAAATAACCCAGTGAAGAAATGGGCAGAAAACATGAATAGACACTTCTCTAAAGAAGACACCCAGATGGCCAACAGGCACATGAAAAGATGCTCAACGTCGCTCCTCATCAGGGAAATACCAATCAAACCACACTCAGATATCACCTCACGCCAGTCAGAGTGGCCAAAATGAACAAATCAGGAGACTATAGATGCTGGAGAGGATGTGGAGAAATGGGAACCCTCTTGCACTGTTGGTGGGAATGCAAATTGATGCAGCCACTCTGGAAAACAGTGTGGAGGTTCCTCAGAAAATTAAAAATAGACCTACCTTATGTCCCAGCAATAGCACTGCTAGGAATTTACCCAAGGGATACAGGAGTACTGATGCATAAGGGCACTTGTACCCCAATGTTTATAGCAGCACTCTCAACAATAGCCAAATTATGGAAAGAGTCTAAATGTCCAACTGATGAATGGATAAAGAAATTGTGGTTTATATACACAATGGAATACTACATGGCAATGAGAAAGAATGAAATACGGCCCTTTGTAGCAATGTAGATGGAACTGGAGAGTGTGATGTTAAGTGAAATAACCCACACAAAGAAAGACAGACACCCTATGGTTTCCCTCATGTGAATCCTGAGAAACTTAACAGAAACCCATGGGGGAGGGGAAGGAAAAAAAAGAGGTTAGAGTGGGAGAGAGCCAAAGCATAAGAGACTTAAAAACTGAGAACAGGGGCGCCTGGGTGGCCCAGTCGGTTGGGCGTCCGACTTCAGCCAGGACACAATCTCGCGGTCCGGGAGTTCGAGCCCCGCGTCAGGCTCTGGGCTGATGGCTCAGAGCCTGGAGCCTGTTTCCGATTCTGTGTCTCCCTCTCTGCCCCTCCCCCGTTCATTCTCTGTCTATCTCTGTCCCAAAAATAAATAATCGTTGAAAAAAAGAATTAAAAAAAAAAAACTGAGAACAAACTGAAGGTTGATGGCAGGTGGGAGGGAGGGGAGGGTGGGTGATGGGTATTGAGGAGGGCATCTTTTGGGATGAGCACTGGGTGTTGTATGGAAACCAGTTTGAAAATAAATTTCATATATTGAAAAAAAACCACAATGAGATATGATCTCACACCTTTCAGAATGGCTAAATATTAACAACTCAGGAAACAACAGATGGTGAGGATGCAGAGAAATGGGAGCCTTCTTACAATATTAGTGGGAATGCAAACTGGTGAAGCCACTCTGGAAAGCAGTATGGAAGTTCCTCAAAAAGTTCAAAATAGGGGCGCCTGGGTGGCTAAGTCGGTTAAACATCTCAGTGAGGCTCAGATCATGGTCTCACACTTTGTGAGTTTGAGCTCCATGTGGGGCTCTGTGCCAACAACTTGGAGCCTGGAGTCTGCTTCAGATTCTCTGTCTCCTTCTCTCTTTTCCCCTTCACCACTCACACTCTGTCTTTATCTCTCAAAAATAAATGAACACTAAAAAAAAAGTCCAAAATAGAACTAGCCTATTACTTAGCAATTGCACTACACGGTATTTATGCAAAAGATACAAAAATACAGATTAAAAGGGACACCTGTCTACTCAATGTTTACAGTAGCACTATCAACAATAGCCAAAATATAGAAAGATCCCAAATTCCTATCAACCGATAAATGGATAAAGAGGACATGGTGTATAAATACATGACTGGATATTTCTTAGCCATCAAAAAGCTGAATTCTTGCCATTTGCAATGAGGATGGAACTAGAGTGTACTATGCAAAGCAAAATGTTGGAGAAAGACAGATACCGTATGATTTTACTAATATGTGGAATTTAAGAAAAAAAACAGAAGAAAATAATGGAAAGTGGAGGAAAAATAAACTGAGAAAAACAGACGGGAGAAAACCATAAAAAACTCTTAACTATAGAGAATAAACTGAGGGTGGCTAGAGGCAAGGCGGGTTCATGGATGGGCTAAATTTTTGATGGGCATTAAAGAGGGCACTTGTAATGAGTGCTGGGTGTTATATTTAAAAAGTGATGAATCACTAAATTCTACTCCTGAAACCAATACTACATTTTATGTTAACCGACTTGAATTCAAATCAAATTTTGTAAGTAAAAAAAAAAAAGAAAAAATAAAGAGAAAAGAAATAAAGTTCGCGGTTAAATTCTTCAAAATTAATTTTTTGAAACAAGAAATACAATATTCATCAAAAAAATTAAACAAAAGGAGCACTGGGTGACTCAGCTGGTTAGCATCTGCCTTTGGCTTAGGTTATGATCTCACAGCTCATGAGTTTGAGTTCCACATTGGGCCATCCTGTAGAGCCTGGTTCGGATCCTCCTTCTCCCTTTCTCTCTGCCCCTCCCTGGCTCACTCTTTCTCTCTCTAAAAAATAAACATTTAAAAATAATTTAAAAAATGAAACAAAATAACAAAACTTATTTAGATTCTCTGCAAATAAACACATATAATGTGTGAATGCAATTGAAAATTACTTGATAAAAATCCAAGAAAATGGAACTTATTTTTATGAGAAAAAAATCAACCTATCCCAAAATTGAAATGAGTAAGAAATTGTAATAGGCAGAGAAAAGCACTTTAAATAAGCTATTTTTAACCATCCTAAATAAAGGTAACATATGATCAAACACTCAGGCATACAAACAAAAATAAAAAAGAACAAAACGGAAACTCTACCACTGGCAAGAAAGAATATATGAAATAAAAAATTTACTGGATATAATAGTAATCAGAGATGTAGAAGGAAAAGAAAATAAACAAACTTGAATATAGATTCGTAGATGTGAAAAACAGAGGAAAAATGACTGAAATATATGAACTCTCAGGAACTTCTTGGATAATATTACATAGTTCTGTGTACACCTGAACTTATACATTTGAATAATTGCAGAAATTCTAAAATTCAGAAATTTCAGAAATGCATAGATCTGTATAAACCAAAATAGAATTTCAGAAGCAACAGAGAGAGAGTTGGGAAAAAATAATTGAAGTTGTAGGGTCTGATATTTCCTCATATTTGATGAAAGATGCAAATTTATAGATAAAAGGTTCTCCATGAAGACCAGACAGAATAAATACAAATAACTCCAATATGATACTGTTGTCATTCTGTCAAAAATCAAGGATAAAAAAAAAATCTCAAAAACAGAAAGAGAAAAGGGAAATATTATATACAAGAGAACATTGCTCTGATTAACAGGGGACTATTCACCAATGCTCAGTGGGAAAAAAAAGGTAACACAATTTCTAACATGCAGAAATATATAAAAATGGAAAATTTAAGAATCTACATGCATAGAAAATATCCCTCAGGGAAAAAAAATAAGTGGACAATTTTAGATAGAAGAAAACTAAGAGAATATATTGCCAACAGTTATTCAGTATAAATAAAAGCAAAAAAAAAATATGTCACTCATACTGAAGGTAAATCATAGCAGAATTTTGCATCATCAGAAAAGATTGTAAAGCATTAAAAATGGTAAATATCTGTTTAAGTAGAAAAAACTCAATATTTTTACTTTTTGTCTCTCCTAACAGTTTACCAAAAAAAGCTAAAGCAAACCTTATCTCAAGATTCTTAACTACATTTACAAAGACTTTTATTCCAAATAAGGTCATGCTCTGAGGATCTGAGTTGACATATCTTTTGTAGTTCAATGAACTACAGAGAGTTAACACCTTTTATCAGAAATCTGTAGTCAAACTGGGGGGGGGGCATCAAGGAGAAGCAAAGATATAAAATATCTTAAGTGTTCTGTCAACATGACTTCATTTATATTTGTAAAACACTATACCCAACACAAGAAGATTGCATATACTTTTTAAGGACACATAAAATATGTATCAGATTAGATCCTATGCAAGGCCATCAAAGTCCCAATGATTTAAGTGAGATTAGTCAGTCAGAGAAATATAAATATATGACTTCACTCATGAGAACTCCAAGATACAAAACAGATAAACATAAGGGAAGGAAAACAAAAATAGTATAAAAACAGGGAGGGGGACAAAACAGAAGAGACTCATAAATATGGAGAACAGAGGGTTACTGGAGGGGGTTTGGGAGGGGGATGGGCTAAATGGGTAAGAGGCATTAAGTAATCTACTTTTGAAATCATTGTTGCACTATATGCTAACTAATTTGAATGTAAATTTAAAAAATTAGAATTAAAAAAATAAAATAAAATAAAATAAAATAAATCATTATTCAAGTAAATTATTCAAATTATTCAAAGTGTATATTCTAAAATATCTTGCAAAATAGGATAACTAGGTAACCCCACATATTTGAAAATTAAACAATAGACATAAATATTTCATGAGACAAAGAATATGAAAGAATATGACAATGTATATTACAGAATATTTTGAATTGAGTGAAAATGAAAAAAAATATAGTAAAAATTTTAAGACACAGCCAAAAGCGTTCTTAGTGCAAAATTTATTCTTTAAATGCAATGTGTATTATTTGAAAAGAAGAGTGAGTTCAAACAATGATCTGTGTTTGACTTTATAAAATTAGATTTAAATAACAATTTAACTTGACTAAGATAGGAGGAAATAATACATACAATAATAAAAATCAATAAAATATTCAAGAAGGAAAAACAAAGGCCAAATTCAGTGAAACCATAGTTAATCTTTTGATAAGACCAATAAAAATGAGAGGCTTCTAGCTTATTGGATAAGAAGTAGAGAAAGCACATATTGCCAAAATCAGAAATGACATAGGGAACAACACTACAGATCCTGCAAATATTCAAAGATAATGGGAAAATATTATTGCCAATAATTTTGACTGCTTTGATTAAATAGACAAATTACTTGAAAAAACTATACAATAAAACAATTCAAGAAGAAACAAAAAGTGAACTTGAATAACCTTTAATAACTAGAAAGATTTATTTTATATTCAAATAACTTTAATGACTAATTTGTGGATTCCAGAAATATAGAATAAATAAATACTACCAATCTTAAAAAAAATAAAATTAAAGAATTAGGGAAAATATCTCAGTTATTATAAAGCTAACATCACCACATCAAATTCTAACAGGATTTTGGAAGGAGTTCATAAGCCTCCTGGAAAATGGTATGAAAGTTCCTCAAAAAGTTAGAAATAGAACTACCTTATGATCCAACAATTACACTCTTAGGTATTTACTCAAAAAGTACAAACTTACTCATTCAAGGGGTACAAATACCCTGATGTTTATAGCAGCATTATCTACAATCGTCAAATTATGGAAACAGACCAAGTGTTCAGTGATTGATGGATGGGTAAAGAAGATGTGGTGTATATACACAATAGAATATTACTCAACCACAAAAAGAATGAAATTTTTGCCATTTGTAACAACATGGATGGAGGTATAGAGTATTATGCTAAGCGAAATAAGTCAGAGAAAGACAATTACTATAAGATTTCACTCATACGTGGAACTTGAGAAACAAGCACAAGGGGAAAAAAGAGGGAAGCAAACCAGAAAATAAACTCTTAACTATAGAGAACAAATTGATTACCAGAGAGGAGGTTGGTGGGGAATGGGTAAAATAGGTGATGGGGTTTAAGGAGTGCATTTGTTGTGATGAGAACTGGCTGTTGTATAGAAGTGTTGAATCACTATATTGTACACCTGAAACTCTTACACTGAATGTGAACTAACTGGAATTTAAATTAAAACTTAAAACAATAAAGCTTATATGAAAAAAAAACTTATCTATATATATGGACCATCCAAAACAATTTTGAAAGAGAACATGATTGGAGGATTTATATTAAATGATTTCAAAATTTACTATAATTTTTTTAGTGATCAAGACAGTGAAGATAAAAAGATAGATATATAGATCAATAGAACAATATAAACAGTATAGACAATCCAGAAAAAATCTCACCATTATATGAAAAATTGATTTTTAAGAAAGTGCCAAGATAATTCAATTGAGAAAAGGATATATTTTTCAAGAAATTTTGCTAGAATTATTGGATATCTTTGTCAATGAAATGAACATTGACCTTACTTCACACTATACCCAGAAAATAACTAAAACTTACAGATCTAAATGTAAGAGACTAAGTTTTTACACTTCTAGAAGTATATATAACAGAAAATTTTTATGGCACTGGTTAGTCCAAAAGTTCTTAAAATGGACCCTCAAAAAAGGAAAACAATGTAAAAATAAAGTTGATTAAAATAACAAATTCTAGGGACGCCTGGGTGGTTTAGTCAGGCCATTGAGCCTTGATTTTGGTTCAAGTTATGATCTCATGGTTCTTGAAATCGAGCTCCCCTGTTGGGCTCTGCGCTAGCAGCACACAACTTACGTAAGATTCTCTCCCTCTCCCTCTGCTCCTCTCTTTCTCTCTCTCAAAAAAAATAAATAAACATTAAAAAAAATTAAAGATTAAAAAAATCTGATTACATAAGTTAAGATTAATTGGTAAAAACAGTTGCAAAACACACACTAACAATGGTTTTGTATCTAAATAAAAAATGAACATTTATCACTCAATGAGAGGACAACTGATTCATTTCAAAATACCCGAATCTTCAGAAAATTATACCTAAAATTTAGTTTTAGGATTTTTAAAGTTCAATTATTTTTAATGTATTTGTAAATAATTTAATCATAATCCTTCATTTTCCTTTTACCTAGACTAGCAGTAAATCTCAGGGCCAGAAGTAATGAGCATAGTAAATTAAACACACATAGAGCTTGGCATTGAGACAAAAAGTAATATGAGGTGCACAAAATAGTTAAGAAGTCTTTGAGACCATTAATTGAGCTGTTCACTGAACACAATGGCATCTAAACTACCCCAATCTCTACAGAGATCAGCTGTGTATTCTCCAGATATTTTCTTTTTTTCTTTATTTGGAAGCCGGGAACAGATAAAAGTGAAAAGAATATTTTTTCGTAACTTGTTTTCCCACATTTAAAATCGAGTTTAAATGAATTTTGGAGGGACTGTATATCTCTTGGGCCTACTATGTTTTGCTAATGTATGTTTGCATTCCCCTCAAGACTTCTCTGTTAATTTTTCTTGTAAATGAATAAAGGAAAGTGAGGGTTACACTAAACAATTGTCTCACAGTCCTTCTTTCTCAAGTGCAAGGGCAAAGTGCATTTCCTGGCATCTGTAACATTCCATCTCCTGGTGGTTATTAAGTAGCACTGGGCAAATGGGGAAAAATGGCAAGCCTTAGGGTTGATGTGAAAAACCAGGCTGATTTGCTAGATTTGTCAAGTGCCCTATGGTAAACATACAAAGACTATTGAAACAGTAGAGGAAAGTTTTTCATAGAACAAGGACAAGAGGTTAAAATGAGAATACCAATATAGTGAGGTGGTCTCCAGCTTCGACTCTTGATTCACTTTCCCACCATGAGACACAACAGTGTCATATGCAATTTGGATCAAGGCTTCCTGCTTCCTTTTCTCTAAACCTTGACTTAAAAAAATGTGTGTGAATCTTCCATCTACTGTTATTTGGTTTTTTTCCCCTCACAAAACCTCAGATTCATATTTGTAACATCTTTCAGATAAAAATTTTGAGAACCTTTAACAGAGCCAAAAAGCTAAATCTTTTCCCTGACTCTGTTTCACAACTGCTGGTCTTTACAGTAGGGAATTTTTGCCATCTGCTTCTAACTTCCCCACACATTGAGGCCAGGGAGACTCAAGTTTTCTGCACAGAGGAACTAATTCTGTTCCAGTGACATCTTAACATTGACAAAAGAAAGGGAGGATGTTTTTAAACAAAATGTTCTTGAAAATAAAAACAGGGAAAACATATTTCTTTCAAACTACAAACAGCATCATAATAGCAGCAATGAGATTAAATATTTATAATGTAAATGTCTGTGCTTCTAAGGATTGGATTTGATGGTTGAAACCTTATCCAGAATATAGAAATAGAATTTGTTGGAGTACTTTAAAAGCAACCTCACTGTCTATGGAACAAAAGTTATAATGATATCCCAGATTTTATTTTTATACTCAAATGTTTAGAAAATTACTACCTTTCTAAGTCCTCCAGATGAGACATTGATGTTATTGTACAGTGCTCTAACCAGAAAAGTCTCAATGAAGTTCTTTTTTCCAGACATTGAATTTCTTATCCTTCAGGTGCTCTAAACCGCTCTGGCAGCAAGTGCCTCACGTGTTGTAGAGAATCCACCAGACTTCCTACCAGTTATATGGCCTCTGCAAAGTTCTCAATTGCCATATGCTTTGAGTCAGCTTCTCTCCAGGTTCCCTGGTTCTCAATTTCAAACCCAAAGACTTCCAGGGTCAAACCTATCATTCCTCACATCTCCCTGTACATCAGATGAATAATCATTATATAGGCTTCTTTTTCTTTTTGAAAAAAAAATTTACATTTATTTTTTAGGGATGGAGAGAGACAGAGCACAAGTGGGGAAGGGTCAGAGAGAGGAGACACAGAATCCGAAGCAGTCTCCAGGCTCTGAGCTGTCAGCACAGAGCCTGACACAGGGCTTGAACTCACAAACCATGAGATCGTGACCTGAGCCGAAGTCAGAAGCTTAACCGACTAAGCCACCCAGGAGTCCCAATATAGGCTTATTGTTCTAATTCCCCATGTAAATATTTTTTTCTACTCAAACTCCTAGATCTTCTCTAAATTTTCCACTTAGCTCTCTTGGTCTGTTAAAAACATTTTTCTTGTTGTTTAAACATTCCTTTACTTTGTTGTTCCAACTGAAACTTAACTGTTCCTTGAGGACAGTCCTTCCCTCCAAGAACTTGAAAATGAAAGCTTTTCATCCTTCTATACCTATCTGTCTCAAGACCTGCTTGTGGAGTTGCTTGGATTCCTGCTTCTGTTTATCACTTCCAGACTCTTCTCTTCTTTCAAGAAATAGGTTCCTTTGAAATATTTGTCAACAGAATTTACAATTTCCTCTTTTTGGCAGTGTGTTTTGCCATCTCCTAGCCGTTGGCATTTCCCTTTCCAGAAATTTGGTGATCTCCAGACATCCAAATATATGACTCTTCTAATATTCTGGCCTCATAGATACTTGAACTTCTTATCCCCAATATATATTTCCTCCACCTCACTTCTCACAAGGCCATGATCCAGATCTGGTCATCATCAATGACTGTACTGCTTTTGAAATATTCATTTCAAATATTAGGAGAGTCTTGGATTCTAAAATTTTTTTGTTTTCAGAGTATTTAGCCTACTATAACCACTCCAGCAATCTTCACTGAGACTTCAGATTTATTATTTCTTTTCATTATCCATTTTAACCTCTTCTTTCCCCACTTCCACATTTAAGGAAGTCTTCATATATCCTGTGCCTAGGTCTTGATATTTCCCAATTTAGTGTTCTAATTTTGCAAAATAATTGTATTATGTTTATGTTTTTAATTTACCACCTTCTGATATCACCTCTAACCACTACAATTTGTTCTTTATTCTCATTTTACTCAGAGTAACTTTACAAAAGTCAGTAATTTTTGGCATTATTGACAATATGGTCAGTTCATTTTATTCATTTTAATTGCTTTTCATAGTATTAATTATAGGTTTCCTTTAAAAGTACTTTGTGGGGGCGCCTGGGTGGCTCAGTCGGTTGTTTGACCTTGGCTCAGGTCATGATCTTGCAGTCCTGTGAGCTCGAGCCCCGTGTCAGGTTCTATGCTGACAGCTCAGAGCCTGGAGTCTGTTTCAGATTCTGGGTCTCACTCTCTCTCTCTGCCCCTCCCCAGCTCGCACTCTCTCTCTCAAAAATAAACACTAGAAAGCATTAAAAAAAAGTACTTTGTGCTGCTGGAATCCATGGTATCATACCATCCTGGTTTTCCTTACAACTCATTGGTTACAGGGGCACCTGGGTGGTTCAGTCAGTTGAGTGTCCTACTTCCACCCAGGTCATGATCTCCAGTTTCTGAGTTCAAACTCCGCATCAAGCACACTGCTGTCAGTGCGGAGCCCGCTTGGGATTCTTTGTCTCCTCTCTCTCTGCACCTCCTCCACTTGTGCTCTCTTTCTCTTAAAAATAAATAAAACAATAACAACAAAAATTTAAGGGGTACATGGGTGCCTCAGTCAGGTCATGATCTCATGGTTTGTGAGTTGGAACTCTGCATCTAGCTCTGCACTTGACAGTTCAGAGTCTGCTTTGGATTTGGTATTCCTCTCTGTCTCTTCCCCTCCCCTAATTGCTCTCTCTCTCTCAAAATAAATAAAAATAAAATAAAATAATAAAAAACTTATTGGTTACTCCTCTCAATCATATGCTAATACTCCTTTTGTTTAAAGGTGTTAAGTCCTAGAAAAAAGATAAATTGGACTTTGGTAAAGGGAGACATAGTGTGTATTTTTATGGGTAGGTGAAATTTATATGAGTGGTGAGATTTAGTGTTCTAGAGAAGGTGACAACTGAACAAAGGCTTGAAGAGGGTGTAGGAGTTAAATGTGCAGATAACTGGGGGGACAATATTCCATCACAAGGGAGCAGCAGGCCAAAGCCTTGGGCAGCAAATGTAATTGATGTTTAGAGAACAGCTGGAGGCCCACATCCTCAAGTGGTGTAGCAAAGCAAAAGTATTATACATGAAATCAGATATATCAGGCACCAGGTCATGTACATATGTGATGTTAGCTTTTACTCTGAGTGAAATGGGGAATCAATTCTAGCCTGCATTATGAACTAGAGCTTCATGAACTTACACAAAATGCATAATCATATGTATCTTAAAGTCGTTGAATGTAAAATTAGAAAATTGCGCCAGAGTATTTCCAATATTCTAACAGACTATAGTTCTATGATACTAAAGCATTTTAAATGTAAACACAAAACAACTAACAAAAGATAAAATTATTAGTCACAAAATTGAAAGAAAGGATGTACCTTGCAAGAAATGTTAAAATAAGTTCTTTGGAGAGTGGAAAATGATATAGGTCCGAAAATCAAATTTGCATAAAGGAAGAACTTTGAAGAAGGACTAAGTGAAGATAAAAACTTTTTATTTTTCTTATTCTTAATTGATCTAATAGATAACATTTTGTACAAAATAATAACTATGTATTTGTGCATGCTTATGCAAATATATATTCATATACATATACATGTACATATATACATATGTATATGTAAATATATATGTACATGTATATATATTCATGTATATACATGTACATATATATGTTTATATATCAGTAAAATGAATTAAAGGATGAGAAGGAGGAATTGGGATTATGTTGTTATAAGATACACTACTGGTGAAGTGGTATAGTATGATTTGTAAATAGATTTGGATTAGTAGTAAATGTATATTGCAAAATATTTAGCAAACACTAAAAAAAGTGTGAAAGAAACTATCTCAGGAATACTCATTTAAAAAAAATATATTTAAATACATGTTTTCCTAGTAAGTCTTAACTGGCCTCCAAAATAACGGATTTTAGTAAATTATTGGCTTTTCATCACAGAATTTAAATAACCCTTTGGGTCAGAGATAAGGATCTATAAATTGGAGGGATCTGCCAGTGGATTTAGTTCACAATCAGTATAGGAACACACTCCTGCTTTCTTAGGCTAAGAACTCAGCTTGAGTAAGGGTATTTTATCAGTTTACTTCAGGAAAGGCTTGGAGTTTCCATTTTGATGGGATAGCTTAACATCATTTTTCTGTTGGACATTTCTGGTTATCACTTAAAGCTTAAAAATTAAAGGATAATATTTAGTCTCCTTTCCTCTCTCAAAGTTCTATGAATCCTAAAGCCATAGTACAAGAATCAATGCTACTTCAAAAGTAAGGGAAGGTTAGGGGGACTGGCTGACTCAGTAGAGCATGCGACTTTTGGGGGTAGAGTTTACTTAAACTAAAAAAAAAAAGAAAAATGAAAGAGAAGGGTAGTTCAGCATTTGTGTACATGTATATAGTGAAAAAAGTGTACTCCTTGTTGCAAATAATCTAGCATTCTGTAAGGAATAACTTACAGATTCACATTCAGGGCTATAATATAATGAAAACAAAATCCACTGAGCAGCCAACATAATTCCCAGCACAAGCTTCTGAGTTCTTTTGATTTTTTCAATTATATTATTGTTATTAATTTTTAAAATCTTGATTTACTTTTGAGAGAGAGAGAGAGAAAGAGCATGAGCAGGGGAGGGACAGAGGCAGAAGGAGACACGGAATCTGAAGCAGACTACAGGCTCTGAGCTGTCAACACAGAGCCAGAAGCGGGTCTTGAATTCACCAATGGTGAGATCATGACCTGAGCCGAAGTTGGACACTTAAATGACTAAGCCACCAAGGCAGCTCCCTGAGTTCTTTTGATTTTTACTAGCACCCTCCTGTCTTCATATACTTCTAGAAGCTTCACTTGAGTTGGTTATCTTACACCAGATCAGTTTTCCTATTTCGAACACTCTGCCTGGCTGACTGCTACTGACTTCAGAGCCATGAAATAGTTAAAGATGAGTTTAACTCAATATATTTTTATATTGAGTGTATCCTATATACCAAGTGTTACTTGTATTCTAAAAATAATAAAGTGAATTACAGAGTTGCTTAAATTTTAGAGTTGTGTTGTCCAATACAGTAGTCGCTACCTACATGTTGCTATTGACACTTTAAATATGGTTCGGCCAAACTGAGATTGCAAGAATATAAAATATTGCATTAATAGTTTTATATTGATTGCATGCTCGGGCGCCTGGGTGGCTCAGTTGGTTAAGTGTCCAGCTTTGCCTTAGGTCATGATCTCATGGCTTGTGATTTTGGGCCCTGCATTGGACTCTGTGCTGACAGTTCGGAGCCTGGATCCTGCTTTGGATTCTGTGTTTACCTCTTTCTCTGCCTTTCTCCTGCTCATGCTCTGACTCTCTCAAAAATAAACATTAAAAACATTTATATTGATTGCATGCTGAAGTGATATTATTAAAATTAAGGGGCGCCTGGGTGGCGCAGTCGGTTAAGCGTCCGACTTCAGCCAGGTCACGATCTCGCGGTCCGTGAGTTCGAGCCCCGCGTCGGGCTCTGGGCTGATGGCTCAGAGCCTGGAGCCTGTTTCCGATGCTGTGTCTCCCTCTCTCTCTGCCCCTCCCCCGTTCATGCTCTGTCTCTCTCTGTCCCAAAAATAAATAAACGTTGAAAAAAAAAAATTTTTAAAAAAAAATTAATATATCCAACTTACACGGGATCCAGATATATGAAATGATGAACCATCACCTTTGAGATAAGTTTGATTAATATATTTGAGAACTAAGACAACAAGAAAGAGAACTTCAGCTGATAAAGGGAAATTATAAGAAAATCAAATGGAAATTCTAAAATAAAAAATATAAAACTGAAATTAAGAATGCTGAAATATTGTATTCATTCATCTCTTCAGTAAATACCTAAAGAAATGCCTATATACATACCCAAAAGAGGTAATAGCAGAATGAATCAAACCGCACTACCCAAAATACTCTAAAATGGATAAATTGTGGTATATTCATAAAATGGAATACTAGACAGTATTAAAATTCAGTAACAACATACATGAATCTAACAAACATATTTTGTCAAAGAATTTATATAAAAAATAATGTACTATTTGATTCCATTTATATAAAATTCCAAAATAACTAAAAGTAATCTGTAACGCCAGAAATTAGGATAGTTATCTTTCAAGAGAAGGAAGAGGGTCATGAATGGGACGGAACATAAACAGGGCTTCTAAGATGCTTATAATACTGTTTCTTGATCTGCATGGTACAGAAATGTGTTCACTTAGTGGTAATTCCTCAAGCTGCATAATTAGGATTTGTAAATGTTTCAATATGTATATTAAAAAAGTTTATTATGATATCATTTATGATTTATTAAACATCAATACAATTTTTATTGAAATAAAACAAAAATTCTCCACTTCTTTTTTACCTACAAATACAGCTACTAAAAAAATTAAATAACAACTGTGATTCGTATTTCTATTGAATAGCACTGCTCTAAAGGAAAAAATTACCATAAATCATTAAGTAGGAACATCATCTAAATTATGTAAAATGTTATAATTGAGATTTTTTTTAGTACAATGGAAAATTAGGAAGAAGTCCAAGAATCCATCATGAAAAGACTGAATTTGCTCTGTATTCTAAACCATGGGTAAATTTGAAAATTACCTTGTAATTGTGAAGGAAATACAAAAGTCAAGAGCTACCTTTCTTTTCCCACCTCCATCCCTAAAGCCAAATAAAGGCAATTCTTGGCAGATTTGTCCTCACAGAAGTGGAAAACACCTATAAACTCATCATACTAAAAATAATACTACTCCTGGAAATAAGAAGGCCCTAATATACTGATGTAGAAATCATTTCGAAAACGTTTCCTAAATTTTAAGGACTTCTATGTTAGTACACTTTTGTGTGCAGTAGTTTTATTAATATGAACCTTCTGACTAATCACTCTCTAGGCAGAGATAGTAATCCATATCTCTTTTTTATTCAATTTCATTGAGAAATTGTGGGTAATGTATAGTTAGCTTCCAATTATACCAACCATAGAAAGTAGAATATATTCATAATGATCCCTTATAGCACTTGTTTCATCTCAGACTCTCACTTCAAAATGTCGTTCTTCTTATTCCCTTTCTCTCTAATTTCTGGTTGACAAACCTCACTAGCTCCATTATGTGTGTGCTTATGTCAAATCCTAACCCCCATTCTACCTGCTCTTATCTTGAAATTTGACAGCTCATCACAACAACTATCTGCAACTCTCTTCATAAGAGTCTGCAACTCTCAAGATAAGTCAACAGCATGGAATATAAGACTCTGAAATATATGTGTATTTTATTTATAAGTGTAAAATATTAATGAAGTAACAGACACAGAAGCTCTTACCAGCACTGATGCCATGGAACCAGACTTTGTAGCAGTGTAGAAACAAAACAGAAAAGGAAGAAGAGGTGAAAACCACAATTTCTCAGAGCCTTCTTTTGTGCCAGAAGCAGCCCATGCAAAAAATCTCCATTTTATACATTTGGGAATAAAGTATCAGATTAAATATGCATCACTGGGAATAGGCTTCAAACATAGATCCCTTTAACTCTTAACCACATGCCCTTCTCTTTCCCTTTATCACTTGTTAGTACACTGAAACACATGCTTGTGTTTTTGGAAAATATGTTCAGAATCAGTTTTAGGGGTAAAAAAAATAGTAATTTGTTAGATCAAAGTTCCAACATTTAGACAATTCATTTTTAGCAATAAAGAACAAATTTTACAATGTCTGTTTTGTTCAAGATTTTGCCTGAGATTATCCAATATCTAGTACATATGGACAACTAAAAATGACTTCATCCTACTGATTAGATGAAACAAAAACTTTTCATAATTTGGTAGGCACAACCTATTATCAACAGGTTTGGGGTTCTTAGAGTTGTTCAAATAAACTGGTTTTAGTAAATGTCTAAGTTGGAGTACAAGTAAAATTACTTCCATGCGAAACATAAATAATGCAGAGCTCCAGCTCTAGGTGAAATAAGATCTAGTGACCACCTTTTGGAAGATAGGAGGTATAGAAAATTGACTTGGGGGAGATATAACTGCAGGTAAGGTGGTGGGGAAGGGGCCCTGTTTACAGAGGCTACCACAAAGTATTATAAGCTGCAGAATACAAAATCTGAACTTTTAGAAGTCCACTACCATGGGGGACATGCCTAGTGGCAAAACTGGAGTCCCAGGAGTGATAGCATAGTCTGAGGATACACTGGGTCATAAGATAAATGGGTAGTGCCAATGTGTTGCACCATTCCCAGGCATAGAAGTGGGGATTCTGGTTGAGGGCAGCAAGCCAGGGTAAAAGCTTTCTAATTTTCTATAAACTCGGAACTGCTGTAAAATTGTGAAACCGCTTTCCCTGTGCAGGCTGGCAAACAGGAAAATGTGGTGACACACTCCCCTAGAGGAAATGTGCTGGTCCACACTGCAAGAATCCCTAAAACTTGGAGTTTTGAAACTCAGTAGTGTTACTGGACACAGGCAGGCAAGAACAAGGTTTGGATGGAAACCAGGGACAGAAGAGAGGTGATTTCTCTTTTATGAGAATTCCTGGAGAGTGGAGGGTGCAAATTTTCACCTATGGAACTAGAGACCAGAGTGCTGCCATATTGATTCTTCTCATCAGTGCTAAAAACCTTCAGGGAACAAAATTTAAGGTCCTAGAGGACGTTAGCTGCATACACCATGCCCCACACACCTGCACTGCATTGGAACATTTACACTACAAGTACCCCTGACAATCAGTGCAACAGGCCCCTCCCCCAGATTACCAGCACAAACAACTTATACCAACTCTACTGACCATACAGAGCTGAAAAGCTTCAGCTCTACAGGAAATAGGAAATAGCTTCCTTTTTAATTCATTTATATTTTTACCCTTATTTTTCATTTATTTTCTTATTTTTCCAATTCATTTATTATTAATATAATCTTAAGTATATATATACACATACATATATATTTGCTTATTTTCATAATATTTTATTTTATTTTCATTGTTTTTATTTTAGGATCTAAATTATTTTATTACTATTCTTAATATTTATTTTTATTTTTGAAATTTACATCCAAATTAGTTAGCGTGTAGTGCGACAATGATTTCAGGAGTAGCTTCCTTAATGCCCCTTACCCATTTAGCCCACCCCCTTCCCACACCCCCTCCAGTAACCCTCTGTTCTCCATATTTATGAGTCTCTTAATGATTTGTCCCCCTCCCTGTTTTTATATTATTTTTATTTCCCTTCCCTTATGTTCATCTGTTTTGTCTCTTAAAGTCCTCATATGAGTGAAGTTATATGATTTTTGTCCTTCTCTAACTTCACTTAGCATAATATCCTCCAGTTCCATCCACATAGTTGCAAATGGCAAGATTTCATTCTTTGTGATTGCCGAGTAATAGTCAAAAGTATATCTTCTTTATCCGCTCATCCATCGATGGATTTGGGCTCTTACCATTCTTTGGCTATTATTGATAGTGCTGCTATAAACATTGGGGTGCATGTGTCCCTTTGAAACAGCACACCTGTATCCCTGGGATAAATACCTAGTAGTGCAATTGCTGGGTTGTAGGGTAGTTCTATTTTCAGTTTTTGAGGGACCTCCATACTGTTTCCAGAGTGGCTGCACCAGCTTGCATTCCCACCAACAATGCAAAAAAGATCCTCTTTCTCCGCATCCTCACCAATACCTATTGTTTGCCTGAGTTGTTAAGGTTAGCCATTCTGATGGTGTCAGGTGGTATCTCATGGTGGTTTTGATTTATATTTCCCTGATGATGAGTGATGTTGAGCATTTTTTCAACATGTCGGTTCGCCATCTGGATGTCTTCTTTGGAGAAGTGTCTATTCATGTCTTTTGCCCATTTCTTCACCAGATTATTTGGGGTTTTTTGGGTGTTGCACTTGATAAGTTCTTTATACATTTTGGATACTAACCCT